>NC_090939.1:399710890-400020037 GCF_040938575.1 Ambystoma mexicanum | reverse complement strand
AGCAGGCCCCGACTCATGGCCGCCTGCGACCCCACCCACCCTGCAGTGACAGGCACCTGCCAGCAGGCCCCGACTCATGTCCCCCCACCCACTCACCCACCCAGCAGTGAAAGGCACCTGCCAGCAGGCCCCGACTCATGTCCCCCCTCAACACGTCATCATGATCCACAATCATGGGCCTTATGGCCACCCAAATCACACACCATGCCATCCCAGTGCAAACACACAACCAAGTATTACATCCACCCAACATTGAAATACCCATCACATGATACATCCCAAATGGCAAGTATGCACATCAACACATGTCCCTCACACACACAATGGGTGCAAGTGATTGAGAAAACACACATTGTGACATGCATGAAACCAAAGAGAGAATACCACACATTGAAGTATGAACTAAAAATGTATTAAACACAAAAGCAAGGGAAGGAAATGAAACACACCATAATGGAAATAATAAAGAAGAAGCTGCATGTCCAAAATATAAAATAAAAATGTGTGAAAGCAGAATCCAAATCAATCCAAAAGCACATGGGTCACAAGTGTCTGCCCATCTAAACAAATCCAAAGTGAAAAAATAAGACAAAACCATTGATCAATGGAAAAAAATAAAATAAAAAGAAGTGAAATCCAGTGTAGAACTATATACAAAGTACAAATCCAGGGTCCATGAGCCCAACCATTGAAAGGAAACCTACAAAAACCCTACCTAATGAACAACTATATACAAAAAGGTGGGGCATTGTCCAAGTGCCCCAAAATAAATAAAAACAGAAAGGAAACCTACCACCAATTAACTATATACAATGGCGGCGGGCAAGTCCTATGGCTCACTTGTTGATTTCCCGGGCCAGGGCATCATCAAACTCCTGTTCCACGTTCTGGAAGCGAGTCTGCTCCATGGCCCGAGGTTTCTCAGGGATGTAGCCATGACCACCGCCTATTCCATGCGAATTGTCTCGAGGCACTCAGCCCGCCTCAGTGCCCTGCACATGGAGTTCTCTGCCCTGACTATAGTGAGCTGTACCTCTTCCGCCCGCCGCCGCTCCACATCTATTTGCTGGCCCAAACGCTGCCACACGGAAGACACTCCCAATCCAGGGTCCTCCTGCCCTCCGGCTGATGCCTGGCCCTCTGATGTTGATGGCCCCGAGCCATCATCGCTCCCACCTTGAGCTTGCTGCTGCCGTGCCTGTGCCCTGCCTCTTGATGCCTGCACGTTCTCCTCCTGCTGGGGAGCAGTTGTTGGTGTGGCTACTCCTGATGGACCTCCGACTCCTGACTGTGGCAGGGATGTGTCCTCCACCAGCCTGGCCGCTGGGTCAGAGGCAGCTCCACAGGGTACCCACGTGACACATGGGCCGGAAGATGGCACGGAGGATGACTGGCGCATAGAGGGTTCAGGTGAGGAGGGGGTTGGTAGAAGGTCCAGCACATGGAGGAATCCAGCACTGGTGAGCCATCCTAGTAGGTCAACGCGGTCAAAGAGGCATCTGAGATGACGTGCAGAGTCTTCACGAAAACCCTGCAGGTCATCTCGCATGCCCCCTTGACACAATGCCATCCCAGCCAGGACAGGCTCAACTCAGTCCTGGATTGCCACATCTGCATGGAGAGGAAGGCCAGTTGGTCCCGGGTTGCCACGTCTGCAGGGAGAGGAAGGCCAGTTGTTGTGCGCTCATCCCCTCCCTGAGAACGGGTCTGGACGTAGGCATCCCTGCTGGTGCGGGATGATGCAGTCACAGGATCGGGGACAGGATTACACACAGGCACCACTGCGGTGGCCTGTGCTGCCTCCTGTCCCTGCCCCTGAACTGCACCACTAGCACCGGTGGAATCCCCCCTCCAGACTCTGTGTGTGTCCCTTGCACGGCCTCCTCCTCAACCAAACCCCCCACCAACCTGGATGACTCCGTGCCATCTTCCTCCATTGGACCATGTGGGGTCTCAGCTGCCCCTTCTGCTGCCGAGGAGTCCACCTCCAACCTCCGCCTCTTGGACCTACCCTCGGCATCTGCGGCCATGGACACGGCACCAGACTCCTCAATCCCCAACGAGATGACAACATGGGAGGGGAGCTGGGCCTTGCATCTCAGCTGGTGGTGCGATCCCTGCGCTTTGCTCCACAGCACCGTCTCTGCCCTCTTCATCAGTTGACGCTGCAGACAGGGAGAGATAGAACACAGGCATCAGGGCACTGTACAATGGGCTGATACACACATGACAGTTGTACATGAGTGGCAGTGTCAAACCTCAGACATGGCATCACACTCCCCAACACACATGTCATTTCAACTCACACACATGAGCAAATCAACAGGAATGTTGCACCAGGCAGCACCATCCATACACAAACAACACCATGAGCAGCCGAAGGTGAGCCTGACGTCACATGCAACACGGGGAGTGCAGAACTCATGCACACATGCCACCAGACATACATGCATCTGTACATCTCCACCACCTGTCGCAGTGATAACATTGCCATCCATGTCACATCTGGCAATCAGCCTCCTACATGTCAGTGTCACATGCATCCATGGTGTATCACAGTTGCACACTTGTCAAATGCACAAACATGCAAATGTACATAGTGCAGATACATGCAGGTGGAAGCAGCATCTATATGTAACGCCACAACCATGCCACAGTACATACACAGAAATTTAAAAATGTGTGCACCCACACCTGCATTTGGCCAGCATGCTTACCAACACATACACCTTCAATGTGTCTCACACATGGGAGGACTCACATGCAGCAGGCACATGTCCCTGTACACACACATCCTTACATGGTCCTACAAAGACATATGTGCAACCTGCACACTCCTGCCACACCTCAACATGCACAGCTTCAAATCAGTACGCATGTACACTTACCGTTCGACTCCAGAGGGATCTGCCTCTCAAGGACCTGGAGGTGGAGCGCTGGGCGTATACGTTCCAGGACCCTCATCTGGTTGTTGTTAAGGCAGACCTGGCACCCCTCAGCATCCGCTGCCTTCAAGAGGCGACGGGCCTTGTTGAGGGTCCTGGACCTGAAGTCCTCCCAGCGCTTCTGGACGTGTTGAATGTCATGGACAGCCACCCCCTCCACGTTGATGGCAGCCACAATGTCCAGCCAGATCCTCTTCCATCCTTCATTGTCAATGCGCGAACTTCCAAAGAGGGCATCATACTGCCCCAGGACTTGCTCCACCAGGATACCAACTTCATTGGCACTGAAGCTGGTAGCCCTCTGCCTCTCTGGCTGGGATTGCCAGTGGTGCCAGATGGTGTTGTGTCTGACATGACAACCCAAGAAGCAGGTGTGTGTGGGCAACTGGGTCCTGGGGCTTGGCTGTGGTGCGATGGAACACCAGTCGGGAGTCTTCTGTTCCAGCACGGGTGGTCACAGTAACTGCACCCCTGCAGATTGCTGATGTGCAGGCATCAAACAGTAGGGCATGTGTGCAGCAGGCAGCAGCAGATGGCAGGTGGGAGCGTGCTCGGGGCCCTGGGGGTCAGGAAAATGCCCTTCTGGCAGGAGCGTGGTCTTCCGTGTGTTGTTGCGTGGCCAGCTTCATACGGAGTGATTTGGCACGTGAAAAAACTGCACGTCTGCGTGTAATTCAAGGAAAGGGCTTTAGTGCGTAAGTGCGTCTGAGACGTGACGTGCAAGGGCGTTTCCCTCAACACGGGTGCATGTTGATTGTACACAGGCAAAAACTGCACGTCCGGGTGTCACTGCGTGTAATTGGAGGAAAGGCCCTTAGCGCGTAAGTGATGTTGCACGTGTGGGCTGGGTTAAAAGGTACGCGTAGGATGCTATTTTCTTGTACGTGCTTTTTGTGGAGAGTGAGCAGGTGATTCTTGTACTTCTTGTCGGTTCACACGCGATTACTTCACAACAGTTCCAGTTCCTACTCCCTGTTTACTCAGACAACGTTCAATTCTTCTTTTGGTGGGGGTGTTGCATCTTTTTCACGTTCTTACTCCAGGCAGACGGTGAGTCGCGCACGTATTTTTCAACTGTGGTTGCCCCACTGTGTCGCGTACCCATTCAGAGGTCATTGTAGGCTGCGTGTACCACGTGTACGCTTATTTATGTGTTTCTGGGTGACACAGCATAGTGCAGGTTCTTTATTCCATGTACGTGGTCTACCAGGGGTCGCGTTCAAGTTAAATTTAGTTTTCGGGGTGCCTGTGCATTGCGTGACTGGTCATCTTCCCCCAGGGGTCACAGACAGCCTGGCTAGAGCACTAGGGTACGTATTCCATCTAGTACCCTACCCCTTTCACCCCCATTGCCCAGGACAATTGTTTTCTGCAACTCTTATTCACACAACAACATCAGTGCCATGGTTGGGAAGCGACCAAGCAGTAAGGTATGCAAAGGAGGCTGACCTCAAAGAGGTGGGCGCGGTAGGGGACATGGCCAGGATGTGCAGGGTGGCCCAAGAGGCCATTGTGTGGAGGACCAATCAGGGACACCTATGCCCCCCTCCCCAATGGGTCGGGAGATGTAGCTGACACCATCCCAGCTCAGGCCTTGTTAAACCGGCCCATATTGACTCCCAGGCTGACTTCTGTGTCACCAAGTTGAAGCCACGTGTGGCGGTGAAAGTTGCTGTCACCAGGCCACGTGGATCTGGGACAGCAATGTCATCTTCTGCCCCAAGTAGCCAGGGTGAGGAGGCTGCAGGGGCAGCTGCAGCTGAATCCACCCCAGCTCCGAGTCTCCCAGCCGGGACAGTGTTGGTCCAAGTCCATCACACCGAGGTTGGTCCTGCCAACATCACCCAGCAGCCAATGCATGCAGTGAGACCGTTGGTCATCGTGCCTTTGGCTACTTCCAGTGCCCAGTCCACCTGCGTTTCTGCCCCTACCAACCAGAGTGGCGTAAACCACTCAGGGTCCGCACCACCTTCCAAGAGAAAGAAGGGTGTTCTTGCGGTACAGGCTGGGACCCCAGACACGGCTACCCACTCCGGCACATCAAGGAAGCCTAGTTTCAATGATGCAGAACTAGATGCACTTGTGGGCTACGTGTCGGCCCATGGTCACGAAATGGTGGTGACTGCAGGGTGCAAGACTACGACTGCTCAACGTAGGGTCAACTGGCAGACCATCGCGGACCACATTAGTTCCCTTGGATTTGTGAAGCGCACAGCTGATCATTGGTCTAAGCGGTGGAATGACCTGAAACGCAGAGCAAAGAACAAGCTGGCTTCCAATCATGCCTCTACTCTGGTGACTGGCGGTGGGTCTCCACCAGAGGAGGAAGAACTCACTGAACATGAGTCTATCGCTGGAGCATTCATCACAGAGGATCAGATCCAAGGCGTGGAAGACCTACCAGATCTTGAAGCAATGTCCGGTGAGTGACCATGCATGTGTGTGCAATCCATGTGTATGTTGCTTGGGTGATGTTTTCTGATTGAGTGCCAGGTGAGGCTGTGTAGTCATGACTGCTATGGGTCACTCATGTGGTCCCTCCAAACCATTCCCCGGCTTTGGATTTCCTTTTCACAGTATCCCTTCTGACCGAAGTTGACAATTTGCACATTATTACTGCACTTGCCCTTCAACTGTACTCTTGCCACAACATTGTTCATACTGTTTTCTTGTTCATTCTGCCTGATTGATGAAATAATTAGCATCTTTACCACACATTTGTGTGGCATAATGCCCCATATTTAACATACTTCAGTCATAGATTACACCCCACAATGGCCCACATTTCTCAACTTATTACGGGAATGATTTGAACAATCAGTCTGATCGAGTAATGTGCACCTACACATGGCCTGCACACAATCATTTTGGGGCCCTGTTTGAATGTTGAACATGACAATTGTATTCTGTCATGTCGAAGCGAGCAACCATTGATGTATCGATGTGCCTGCCATCACTGCATCAGTGAACACTGGCTTTGTTGCAGCGTGTTGCACATGCGAGTTTTGTCGCACTTTTATCCATGTTTAATTTCATGATGTCGATCTCACATGGATGGGTGACAGTAGTGATTTTCTACCATCTGGGTGTCCTTGTCAAATCTGCCATGGCTATGCTACGTGCCATCTGTGTGCTGGCATGTGTCATGTATGTGGATTGTCCATGCCACTCACAGGCTAATGTGTGATGCCAGTGCTATCCAGCATGCAGCACATGTGTTGGTTTTCCATCTTGGAGTCATCAGTGTCTGCTTTTTACCTCCCTTTCCAACTCATTGACAGTGTATGCATGCCAGAGTTATTGTCATGTGTGACATGTGTCATTTATGTACTGGATGTCTACCTTGTCATGCCTATCTGTGTGTGCTGAGGTGCTCATGCCTGTTTTCATTAGTTATCTTTCATGTTTTTGCAGGTGATGAGGCACCTGATGCTGTTGTGGAGGAGGAGATGGCACAGAGCCAGGAGTACTCACAGCCACAACCGGGCACCAGTGGAGGACTTGGGGTGGTGGTGGGTGAAAACCCAATCCTCCTACAGACCATACTGTCCACGGGTGTCTCTGGGTACACCTCCGGAGACGTCTATGAATCAGGTGCTGAATCGGACACTGAGACATGTGTCCCATCGCAGGTGAGTGTTTCTGGCAGGGATGCTGTTCTGTCCAACCCACCTGCACCTGCACCGGGGGTAGACCCCTCTATGGGGATTTCAGTGTTGGAAAGTCCACCTGTGGTGGTTACGGATGCAGGGTCATACTCCACAATATTTGCTCCTGTTCCTGGGCCAGCAGATCAAAGGAGGAATGCAGTCCTGCAGCCTCAGGCAGTGCCAGCACAGCAAGGTGCACATCACCTTGCCCCAAACAGGTGTGGTGCCCACCAACACGCTGGCCGTGCGCCACCAGGCAATACTGTGTGGGAGAACTCCATCTACACTATAGCAGCACAACAGGGGGCATTGTGTGAAATGATGGCTCAGGCAATGGATAGGGTGGCCACTTCCATTCTCCCCCCTGAAAGGCAGATGGAGTTCCAGCAGCAGGCAACAGAGTCCATTTGCCACTCACACAGGGAGGACATGTTGGCCTCTGACAGGGAGTGACGGGCTGGACTGGAGACTCTGTGTACAGCCATATCTGCAGAGTCACAGGCCCACAGGGAAGCCCTGAGGTTGGAACTCAGCTCCCTCAGAGATATTCTGTGTGAACTTGAGGTATCCCGGAGTACAAGGGCAGAACAGCAGCTGGAGCAGCTGACACGCACACTCTCAGCTGAGCTCCAGGCAACCCGTCAGGAGACCCGGGCATCACGCAAGGCCATGCAGGCAGAAATGCGTGCTACCCGTGAGGTGCTGCATGGGGATCTCCGTAGCATCCACTGTGTATTCCAGCTGGGCACATGCAGGCTTGTCCTGTCTTTGGGTGAGAAACTGGGTTCCTGACACACACACCCCTCCTGCTTCCCCTTTCCATGGACTCGCAAAGGGTGTGACCAAGTGACAGTAACTTACACAGCGACATTGGGCTCCCATAAGTTTTGTGGACAGTCTGTAGTCAAAACTGTGTATACATCCCTAGTGGGTATTGTTGTTGAAATCTCCACTGCATGGTGGATTTATGTATGGTTCTACATTCATGACTTTTTCCTTATATACATGTACCTTCTTCATGTCTTAACAAGCCTGTCTAATTTGCAGATGCAGTTCATGTTGTATGCAGTACACTGAAACATTTGCCTACCATCAACACTCTGCAGTTGGAAGGGGTCGATGTGCTGCCTTAGTCAGGTTGTGACACTTGCACTACTTTAAATTTTCATTCTCATATATTATTTGATCATGTACTGATATTTTCTCTTGCTGGTAAGTATTTGTTCATGGGCCTCATTCCGAGTACGGCGATAACCAATGGCGCTATTAACGCCTTGGTTGACGCCGTACCCGGACCGGCAGCGCCTTGGTGGATGGCGGAATTACCGCCCCATTCCAAGGTTGGCGGGGCGGTAATTCCCCATTCACCAAGGCTCTTCCCCATTCCCAAATGAGCCCCCATAGGGCTCAATGGGAATGGGGAAGATGCAAATAACGGTGACCGTTCATTACGGTCACCGTTATTGGCTTGGAGGCCCCTTTGCGCCCTCGACTTTAACACCTGCTCAAAGCAGGCTTTAAGGGCGAGGGCACAAAGGGAACTCGGAGTATGGCGGTAAGGGATCACCGCCACCGGACTTGTTACCGGTGGCCGCTATCCCTTACCGCCATACTCGGAATGAGGCCCCATGTGTGTTGTTTTTTTGTTCATTATTGAGAGCAAACTGTCTGTGGCCTGTTTCCATTTGGGACAGTTCACTTTGTGACTCTTGTGTCATGTGTTGTGCATTCATTTGGTTGCTTTCACATTGCATGCCATGCCATGGTGTGTTGGGTAGGTGAGATGGGGAGGTGCTGGGTGACATGCCACTATTTTGATGTGGTATTTTGAAAGGGGGTAGTCCTTCATGCTGCATGAATGTCCTGTCTTTTTCTGACACAGCATTGGGTGTCTTTGAGTAGCTAGGGATGCACACAATGTAGAACTTCCAGGTGAACAATCTCAGGCTGGTATGGTTGTGACAGCTGACTGTCCCTTTTGTCATCATCATTGATTGTGAGCTGGTATGTGCCAGGCCTGTGTGCACTCTGCAGGGGTGGGATTTTAGGTGAAGTAATTTGCCACAAGCTAGGTACAGGCTGCCTCACCACGTGCCCTTTCACCTCCCATGCGCAGCGGGCATGCATGTGGTTGGGGATGTGGGGGCACCACCATGTCCACCACCACGCTCCTCCGGGTTGCAATGTTGTGCAGGACACATGCTGCCCCTATGATTCTGCACAATATTGGGGGCGCATATAGCAGCTGCCCACCAGAGCGGTCAAGGGAGCGAAAGCGTGACTTGAGCACTCCGAATGCGCACTCCAGTATGCCCCGGGTTGCAATATGGGCTGTGTTGTATCTTACCTAGGGTGGTGTGGTGGGGTTCCGAATTGGCGTCATTATGTAGGTGCTCAGAAAGTAGGCACTGTCACCTGTCGAGGTGATAATGGTTGTCATTAGTGGGGTTTTCACATTTCTCAGTATCTGACATGCATGCATGTGCAGAGGCATTTATACTCACCAATTAGCCATGTGTCGCCATGCCGCCCAGCTTCCAGGTCCCGGTTTAGGGGTGACATTCTGAATATGAAACTATCATGGCTGGACCCTGGATAGTTGGCATATACTGAGGTGATGATTCCCTTCGCATCACATACAACCTGCACATTGATTGAATGCCAGTGCTTGCGGTTTCGATAGGTATGCTCATTGGCCCTGGGAGGACGTAGAGCCACAACGGTGTAATCAATGGCACCTAGCACTTTGGGGAAGTGTGCCACCCCGTAAAAGTCCTGGACAACAGCCTGCCTTTCTGCCGGTGTTCTGGGCATGTACATGTGCCTGCGGACTGAGGGGTGTGCAGTCATGATGGCCAACACCTGGTGTAGGCAGCGTGACTGTGTGGCCTTTGACACACCCCGCACTATGGCACTTGTCCACTGAAATGACACAGTAGCCAAGAACTGCAGTACATTGAGCACCTTCAAAATACATTCAATAAGAGAATTAGTAATGCCAACTCTAATTCTAAAGAACTTTTCTCCATCCTCCGAGAAATGGAAAACCAAATAGCTCCCACGGACAATGTCCCTAAGGACAAACAATGGTGCACCAGCATCCAAAATGCATTAGCAAATAAAATAATAACTTAACAATCCAAAATCGCAAAGAAGAAGGCCACTTTGAGTTCCACAGGAACTCAGACCACCCCTCTGACAGATACACTAAGTACAGAGGTACCAAGTAGCTGTAAACCATTTAGGTTCACCAACATCTCCATACTGGAAACAGAAAAGGTTATTTTATCTTTGAAACCCTCGAACAGTCAGGGTGACAGTTGCCCAGCACAAGTAATTAAGGACGTAGCTAGAGATTTAGCACCCTTCATTTCTAAACTAATTAATGCCTCCTTTAGATCAAGCACTGTGCCCTCAAACCTCAAAGAATCATGGGTACTGCCTCTCCTCAAAAAACAGACCCTTCACCCAGCTATTCCCACCAATTATAGGCCCATTACTACTGTCCCGTTCCTCCTTAAAATCATTGACAGAGTAGCCTACCTTCAGATCCAAAATTACCTGGAGAGGAACCAACTACTGGGATCACGCCAATCTGGATTCAGACCACAACATGGTACTGAAACAGCATTAATTGACCTGAAGACACAAATCGTCGAGTTGAAGGATAAAGGTAAAACAGCTATGCTCCTCCACCTCGACCTATCGGCGGCCTTCGACCTGGTTGACCATGCAGTGTTGTGCAAGCATCTAGCGTCTGCCGCCCATTTCTCAAGGGAAGCTATAGCCTGGATACAATCCTTCCTAGCCAACCGTACGATGAGAGTGTTCTCCCCCATAGCTTCAGCGGACCCAATACAAATCACCTGTGGTGTTCCACAAGGTTCATGTGTCTCTCCTACAATGTACAACATCTTCACTAAGCCACTCTTTGACAAACTTGACAGATTGGGGTAACTTGTACAAATTACGCGGATGACACGCAAATCCTCATACCACTATCTGGCAACTTTGCCACAGACACAGCACTAGTAAACAAGATTTACCTCCTCATTCAGGCATGGATGGCCTCCCATGGACTCTGCCTGAACGATGACAAAACAGATATACTGATCCTGGGCTCTGACTCTAACCTCAAAAAACGTAGCCCCAGCTACACAGCCTTTAACATAGATGGTAATGTAATCAAGGTGGTAACCGAGGTAAAAACACTAGGCTTACACTATCTCTTAAAAAACAAGTCAACTCCTTGGCCTCATCTACAGCGTACACCTGCAAATTAATCAGGGCCTGTAGACCCTACCTCTCCAAAACTAACTGCATCACTCTAGCCAACGCCTTAATAATGTCCAAATTAGATTATTGCAACACCCTATATGCAGGTGCCAATAAAACTATCATAAATAAAATGCAAATACTACAGAACAATGCTCTTAGAGCAGCCTTGGACATACCCCAAAGAGAGCATATATCTAACATCAGGAAAGGCCACCACTGGCTAAAAATCAGTGACAGAATTCACCTCAAGACGCTGTCCATCACCTACAAAGGACTAAACAATACCGCGCCACCATATATCTCGGCCAGACTGACCAGAAAATCTTCCAGTCAACACACCAGAGCCTCTAACCATCTTCTGCTAGAAACACCCAGATTCAGACTCACAAAATCGGGCGGTGCGAGCTTCCCTGTTAGAGCTGCCCGTGCCTGGAATGCACTCCCCTCTGCGCTAAGAGATGCTCAGACCTACTCTAGATTTAGATGTAAAGTGAAAAGTTGGCTCTGGACTAACGACACCTACCAAACAGCTCCCCGGCTCTAGACAGTGGATTTCTGCAAGTACATATCTTGAAACCTGAACTTCCTTGAAACCTGTACTATAGACTTGTGTGAAGTGATGTTGTGACAGATTGTATATTTGTACTGTAAATAATGTAATTACATGTTATGCATTCACTGTATGTAACTAAGCTTAAGTATTCTTGTTACCGCTGCACCCGCCTACCCTAGGGTTTTGAGCGCATTATCAAATAATAAACTAAACTAAACCTAACTAAACTAAACTAAACTAAACTAAACTAAACTAAAGTAAACTAAACTAAACTAAACTAAACCTTTTCCAAGGGGCTGAGTGCTTGGGAGCACAGGGTGGGTGATGTGAGGTCATCCTCCCACTACCTGACCAGTTCAAGGATTATGTGTGGTGGAAACCTGTCCCTCCCATACACCTGGCCATCAGGCATCCCAAAAAGGCTGGTCCTGGGTAAAGAAATGCGGGGCCTGGCTATCCTCCTCCTCCTGCGGTGCCCCACGACCACTGCTGCGAGGAACGGTATATTCATCGTAGCGTCTGAACTTTTTTGTTGTTTGCATGCACTTTTATGCTGCGTGGGCCGCTTACGCCTGCTTCCCGTTGGCGTACGTGTTTCCGGATTAGTGCGTCTTTTTTGGCGCACGGCTTTCCCCTGTTCGATTCCATGAATATGCGTTGTTAGCGCGCGTGTGGTCTTTGCGGGCATTTACCTCCTGTACTTCCCCCGTAACGCCCCCATTTTCATGCATTGTTCCCCATTCCGCGTTTTACGCCCCCTGTTCTGCCCACTTTTCTTGTGTGTGCTACACGATGAGTGCTTTCCCTGTGCGCGTAGCGCACGCCGTTTAGTGACGTATGCGCCCATGTGCCCCAACCACGGATTTGGCGCACATCCCAGGTTTTACTAGCGCAGCACATTCCATGAATCAATGAACGGCTGCGTGCTCGGCTTTGGCACACGTGCGCTGCGATTTTCACGGTTGTGCTGCCCTTTTCGGTGCACATCTATTCCATGAATTACCCTGTTAGTGTGTAATGTGAAATGGGAGAAAACATCTTTAAATCTCCCCGTCTGTCTTCCTATCACGGCTATACGTTTTGAGTTGGGTCTCTTTATATGTTTGCATGGTACTGATGGGAAGTTCTTACATTTTTTAGGCACTTGTTAGTCACCATGTCAAATTATTATCTGAACATAATCCGTATATGAAAGATAAGTGTAAGGGCCCTGTGCAAAAATAAAGAACTCATGCGTTAGAAATCATCTCCAGTATCTGCATTTTGGAAGAAACTTTGAAAGACACCCCGCGGCTATTAAAAAAGATTCTTTTATGAGAGAATTGGATTAAAGCCATGCAAAATGTTAAGGAGGTTCAAGCTGTATAACAACCTCTCGGGTTGTGACAAACCCTTGGGGGCACTTCCAATGTACCTGCAAAGATTTCCAAATGCATATTGGCGGGATCCATTTTTCTGATTCAGGATGAATCTTTTAAAAATGGGGGAAATTTTGTTGGTACTTTCACAATAGAAAGAAGCCAATAGGGCATGTGATTTGTGTAAGAGCAATGGGGAGATACAAACAAGAGAGCATCTGTTTATGTATTGTCCCACTTTATATGCGTTTAGAGTTAAGCTGTTTGGCAGATTTGTCCATAATCAGTAAACTCTTTTTGAACAGAATTTCTGGTTAGGAGTGATGAGCGGACTGGAAACACTGTTAACTATTGTGGCCTTAGGGTTAATGAATCTGATGGGCTTGTTCTCATTGCGCTATTTATTTATTTATTTTAATAGTATTACAGATGAAATGATACTGTAATAATGATAGGTTTTGTATGCAAAGTATTTTATGATAGAACGAATAACTATACTGTAAGAATTAATTGATTATTTGGTATTTTATGGCTTGATTTTTGGCATATTCTTTGGAGGAAAGGTTTACGGTTGACCTAATGTGTATAGATAATTTGTATCTTTTGTGTTTGTGATTTTTTTGTAAGGTTGAATATTTTGACCATAAGACAATAAAGGAAAAACAAATATTCTCATCATCCCATTATATAACATTGGTACACAAAATGCTTATTCACACTCATGAACAGTGTGCTGCCTCTCCAAAAATCAAATCACGCTGCATGTATACATTTGTGTTGACCAAACCTATATAGGTGTTTCCTCCTTTCCTTGATACTCTTCACTGTTTCCAAGATGGTAGAAGGTGGTTTCTCTGTCCATGTTACCTCACTTCTATTGGCACAACACCCCCGGCATATGTCCATCACAACCCCAACTGCTCTGATCAATGCTGCATCTTTCAGACATCCACTAGCCTCTTGTACCATGCAGTAAATGTGCAGCATGTGAATGTGCCTCCTATGAATCCAATATATTTAATGTTCTCCCAGTTGAAGTTCGTTTTTACTCACACCGTTGCTATATCTTAAAATAAAAATAAAAGTGTCTTGGGAG
This sequence comes from Ambystoma mexicanum, assembly GCF_040938575.1. NCBI lineage: Eukaryota > Metazoa > Chordata > Amphibia > Caudata > Ambystomatidae > Ambystoma > Ambystoma mexicanum. Next base: position 400,006,157 of record NC_090939.1, on the reverse strand, counting down.
TAGCAACCATATTCTCAACCATGGGCTTGTTCTCGGAGATATATAACAAGCAATTATAAACACTTAAAAAATAGAGTTTAAAAGTGAAGAGTAAAACGGGGCACAATAGTCGGGTATTTTGAATTTTAATCTTCATTTTGTAATCTTCATTGTGTATAAAAGGTATATGCTGCCTGCAAATTATGTTTATCAGATGGCATTTACTATGGGTTCCTATGCAATCTGCCTCCTTTTATCAGCTGCTTAAAGCATAAACAACCATTGGATTAATGCTTGAAGGAAAATGTTATGCAGTGATAATTCGGATTGTTGGCCTTGCGTACAAGAGGTTGGAACGCTAGAGCATATTTTATGGGATTGCACAAGAGTGAGAGATTTTTGCTTAGAGTATGATAATATTTGTGAGAAGGTTATAGGTGAAAGACTAAAATTTGATTTCAAGACTCTGGTGTTGGGATGTGATGTAATGTTGGAAGATCTGACTGTCAGAAAAAAATGATTTTCAGAGGCGCTATGGTGGGGAAAAAAATAATCCTGAGAGGATGGAAGACGGCAGAATCCGTCGATATTGCTTTGTGGCTCGTTGAAATGTATAATCTGGCAGAGATGGAAAGAGTGCTTTACCGAAGGGATAAGAAACTTGCATTGTTTGAAAAGATTTGGGGAAGGTTTCTTACATTATACTGATCAATTGATTACAAATGTGAACCTTGAGTTTGGGGGGGGACTACATTTGATTTTTATTGTATTAACACAATCAGATGTATATAATATGTGTATAATATGTATCACTTTGTATATAGTTGAAACTAAATAAAATGTTCACAAAAAAGAAAAAAAAGAAAATTACATACATTTCATATGCCAAGTGCTGCCTTTAGCATCCATTATTCAAATGATATACAATTGTGTATCCCCAATGCCTAGTTGTGGTACTTTTGTAAAATATACATATTAAACAATATCTCATTTGATACAGTGTAGTGTTGTATGAGGAGATACAGTTCTAATCGCAAACCACCCTCCAATGTCATTTTATTACCAACTATGCTTTGCGTATTTCTGACTGCGCTGGGGGGACAACAACAATACATATTGAGCACAGCCTTATATGTCTCCTTATTGCTATGCTGTGGAGGTGTAACAAACTCCCACGGGGAACGGATATACCCCCAGGGGTTAGAGGATGGGAAATCTGCTTTGAAAGTAGCTCGATCACTGATGAAGAGGTCTCTTCAGGGGACAATTAATGGAGTCTTGTGGATCTTAGGCAGAATGGAGAAAGGGGAAGTATATAGCAGCCCATGAGAAAATCGGACCCAGGAGAATGGTCCTGCCATCTTGAAAATGCCCAGGCTTCCGTTCCATCCTGCAACTCCTCCTAATTTCTGGCAGACAAGGCAGTCCGTGTGGGACATCAGATGGCAAACCCTTGTTTCAGCAGCTAGGAATGGCCCCATCACAGAAGGATTGGGATAGATCATTCAAGCTCTGGACAACTGACTATAGATGGGTTTGAGGCATCTCTGAACCCATCTGGAAGAAGGATTTGAATGGATGTTTATTGGGGTATCAGTCCTCACAAAGCCTCTAAAACCTGCAGTGATGATCATGATTTCCAATTCTGTGCAAGTCCTTCCCATCACCCAGTTCCTGGGAACATTTTGAGTGACATGCCATTTTAAAGCCTATCTGCTGTTAGAAGACTGTTACCCAGGACTCTGCCTACTGGAAGTGAAACACCTGCAAGGGTTCTCTGGCAGGTTAATGACTGGTAAAGACAGAAACGGGACATTAACTGCTGCCCGATACCTTGATTGTTACTAGCGCCTAGATGCCCATGGGCTTTGCACACTGTACCAAAAATGAGCACTGCATACATTTGTTGGACCCAATGAAGTTGGCTCTCAGCTAAAGTTGAATCATGCCATTAAAACCCATTCAGGCTATTGAACGACGAGGATCTGCAAATCATCCCTTGTCCCAGGTTTCCTTCCAGCCTTAAGGCAATTTCTGCTTGTTGATGTGCACCATGTCTACCTCCCTCCGAACCAGCCCTACCACCTCAATGCCAACTTGATTCTGTGGAAAGCACCCAGAAGTCAGGCTCAATGCTGTCAGGTTTACAGATGAGTAGTAGTAGTCATTTTATCACACCAACACCCTGCTTTTTAGACTGCATTTACTTTGAACTCAACAGCATGTAAAATGACCAACTGGGTGTAAATGCATAATACACACACATCACATCTTAAGACTGATTGAACAGCAAATGAATATATTATGACTCACAACGCATCAATTTGAACTAATATATTTCAATATGATTTATAAGCAGGGGGCTGGCTATAGTTTTCTTTTAATGCAGCTGCAGTATTTTAAAAGCCACAATTAGTGTACCTGCTTGTTTTGCCCACTGCAGTTTGCTACCAGTACATACATCAAATGCATGGCATGTTCAGTTCCAAATTTCGTGTGTCATTTCAGTATTACTGTTTTATTTTTCTTTACTTGAACATTCTTTACTGTGTAGGTAAAATGTACATGAGCCATACCAAAACTGTCCATCCTTTGTTCCAAAGGTTATTTGTACCGCTGGGCAATATTGTTTGGCAAGGGAGAGTGGCACAAAAACCAACCCCCTCTAATTAAATCAGGCCGGTTTCAAGGGGGTTTACCCAACCTTTTGCCTTGCAATCCTGATTTTGTCAGTTGAATCTCTTGTCCTTTCACAGTGACTCCCATCTCTTCCACAGCCTGATATCCAAGCCTCATTATAGGTTTGCCTGTAGCCTTCCCGTAAAACCTGCAGGCTGCCGCCAAACTTCCAAAAAATTCTGGCAACCGCGAATGGGCATATACCGGGTCATTACGGCCCTGCTGGACCTGGCAATCGCCCATTCACGGGTGCCGGAATGGAATGCTCCCCATTCCCATTTGAACCCCAGAGGGCTAAAATGGGAATGGGGAGGTTGGATGCACGGGCACCATTCAGAATGGTGGCGGTGCATCCAACATGCTGTGCTCGCGGGTGCCACTCTGCCGCCAGGTCACATCTGGAAGGAAGAAAGGAACCTTTGAGCACAACTCGCAGTTTGCCGGTATGGGAACTACGGTACCAGCAAGCTCACCGGTACCGTAGTCCCCGGACCGGCAAACTTGTAATGAGGCCCATTGAACCCTGAAAAACCTCTGCAATGCTTTATACACTACCAGACCATACCCTTCTTAGAAATCCTCTTGCTCCCTGAGCTAATCTAAGTAGGCTTCTGACTGGTGTGTGGCACTGAATCAGCACTTCAGATACAGACGTTTAGGGCAGTCCTGATAACCTCATCTTCCACGACCTTTAGTCAACTTTGGAAATTATCAACCATCTGACTACTTTGCAGATTCAAAGACCTCCCAAATAAAGGCATGTCATGTCACTGTCTCAGAGAAATGGGGATACCCTCGTTCCTCTCAGACAGTGAACATAACAATTGTAAATTGCCCCTTCTATTCTGCTCCAAGACACAGACCCCACCGAATCCCTCAAAGGTTCAACCTTTCCAGCTTCGGACACAAAGCATATTTGATGTCAGTGATCACTTTATGATGAAAATACTGCTACTTAACTTTCTATGATGAGCCACATTTGTTCTGCATTTTTATTCACTTAACTGGCTCCCTATTATATAACAAATCAGCGTCAAAACACTATATATTATGCAAAATGCATATCACAACAACACCCAGAGATATTTTAACACAAAATTACCTTTCCGCCTCTTAGCATCAGAACTGCAGAACCAAATCTAGTACAAAATAAATCAAATAAGATTCAGGGAAGCACCAAAGAAATACTTCTCCATCCTATGCATCACCATCAGGAAAGGTAACAGAGGCAGTCACCAAACATATTCCGTGTCACATATATCATGCCTTCACACACCCTAACCTGTATGCCCTTTTCCAGTCTGTCTGGATAAAACCATGGACACCATGTGGACTAAAACCCCTCCATGCTATGACCCAACAGGCACAACCCTTCATGCTTATCATGTCATTCAACACCCCTCAAACTATCCTCATCCTAATCCACGCATTGTGCAACTTCACATCCGCTAGCTTTCATTTCACCCCATCACTTTACATCCCTTCAATGCATACAACTCTTCTCCACAAGACAGTTGAACATCACCAGTCCGTATTCCCACACTTAAATGCTGGGACAGGCTTGAAGATGGCATGGCCACAATACTGTGCTCTCCTTGCCGCCTCCCTATTCATTTGTGATGAGAGCTGGCAGCTCCAAGTTGCATAAGGCAGGGCCATGATGGAATCCTAAGTAGCACATCATTTTTTCAAAAAATCACTTGGGGGCTCCAATGGTGAGAAGATGAAAAGAAAGCAGAGGAGAAAGGAATGTTTCTGCTTAAACACAAGCAGTTACATGATTAATGCACCTCCAGTGACTCCGAAACGGTTTTCAACAAACTCTGCCCCCGTTCAGGGAAATAAGAGGGCATGCCTGGTGGACAGCACTTCTGGGAGGCAGAGGATCACAGCGAGCAGCAAGTGCCAGATCCACCAATTAACGTGTCCCATAAAGACAATGCTCACAGAGGAAGTTCCATGAATACTTCAGACATCTGTGAACACCAAGTGAATTTGTAAATTTCACAGGTTGCACTTTACAGAGAGCACACACATAACATTTACCTGTAAGTACAAACAGACAACACACACACAAATATATCCTTTGTGGAAAAAGATTGGTGAAATGTTTATCAGCAAGAACCTTTGAAAACATGTTTTAGTGGCATACAAATCAGCCAAACCTTTGGATGCAATGAGAATACTACTCTCAGAATGCACGGCTTTCCACTACTCTGATAGAAATGTTTGCATGGGTTCTCAACTGACCTACAAATACATTGTGTGATGAACATTGGCAGTCTGTACCAGGCATTGATTGATTTTGTCCTGACCTGACACTGGAGTCAACACATGCAGTATTATAAAATGCCATGTTTAATATCAAGTAAACATGCTGTAGTGCATTGGTGTATGACAGAAAATGTGTCTCAGTAAAGTATACTGATACAGGAAAGTACATGAATGGAGCAATACATTAAATAGTTAATGCACACACACAAACCAGTCCAACAAGATGTAATATAATTTGGTAAGGTATTCGAGTAGTTGAAACATAAATCTGATCCTAATTTGCTTCAAATATATTTTTGTACCCAGCAGGAATCGAGTGATTAGAGATGAGTTGGAATTATCTGCCAGACGGAACATATAATAAATAATCAGTTTTAGCTAGAGCTGCATTTACAGATATGGTGCCTCTGTCTTGTGTTGAATTGAGGGATGGCTCCTTCTCAAGAGATTGAGATCATAATGACATAACTGCCTTGTTTCTAAGACACTGCAGCTTCAGCGAGGAGGTGGATCAAGAACAACCACAAGTGTTTACACCTTTCTTGTGTTAGAATGGAATTGTTAAAATGTTCTTGTTAAAAGAAACATAATGAGACCACTAGGGGGTGCAGACCGTGATGGCCACGTGAGATGACTGTTCCTGCTAAGCTCTGTCGAACTGAAATTAGCAGCCCCCCTGGGGCAGTGTTAGCCATGGGGTGCAGCCCGCTGACCCCCCACACAGCTGAGGAGAAGGCGGAAGAGTCTGCGCCCGTGCAAAGTGAACTCAAACTGAAGCTGCCGCGGTCCCGAGACGTCACCCGGGCAAAACACGCCTGGGACACCGAGAAGAAGACAGCTGTCCATTCAGCTGGAAGGAGAAAGGGGAGACCTCACGGCTTATGTTCCACGTGAATTTCTAGTCTCACAGATACTCCCTGGTCAATTGGCTCCGCCCCTAAATCTTTACTTGCTTCATCTACCGCTTCCCAAGACTTTCTCTGTGTTGCTACTGCCAAAATGCAACACTCATAAGTTCGCTAACCTTTTCTAGTCTATCGTTTCTCCTTTTTTGATCCCCCCTCTGGCGTCTGCTAATGTGCTTTCCTTACATTTAGAATGCGGGAACCGTTACGTCCCGATTTCACAACAAACACATCAGTCCGTGTATCCAGGAAAGTGAGTTGTTGTACACCAAACTATCCACACCGACTATTGTCACTCTGCAGGGTAGGTCTCCCCCAGACACACATCCACAAACACTTATCCTATGCTACTCTGTGATTAATCGTTTTCTGCTCTATTCTAATACTCAGCTCTCTCCCGCTACTTACCTCCTGCTCTATCATCTGGCCTCTGATCACTTCAACACTGAATCCCAGTAGATCAGGTAACCTTTGAGACATTTAGTAGACTGTTTGTAGAGAATGTGGGATACATTATTTATCACTATCCTCTTTAATTCTGTATCAGAAACAGAGAGGGCAACCAGCACGAATATCCTCCAGTGAAGACATTCCTACACCTTAAGAAAACGCAAAGACCTCCTCAGCAAGAACGTCCTGTTTTTTTTTTCCCAGAGGGTTTCCAAGGGTTCTCTGCCTCATCCGCCCTGTAGTCTGGGTCGGAGGAGGTAGAGATACTCGGGGGTTTTTTACTTTCTCCCAAGCCCCTTCAGAATCTAGGTTAGTGAAAGATCTATTGTTTAACTTGTTTCGTTACTGTAAATTGTCTGGCACTATTATTGAAGGTTATCATTATAACAATAACAAGGGGGGATTTATGGGATACATGTCTGATCAGGAGTTGGTGGATGTATGGAGAGAATGTCACCCAACAGAAAGGGGTTATACCTTATTTTCCCCAGTCCACGGATCCCGGTCAAGGATCGACTATTAGTTCCTGTTCCGGCACCACTTTCGTAGGGTCGTCAACTGTGATAACTCACCAATTAACTGGTCGTATCATGACATGGTGGTTGTTGACATGGCATTGTCGGGACTGAGGCCTCAGAATCGTTATGGCAGTGCAACGACAGCCTATTGAGGGACACAGTCTTTGCAAAAGAAATGCAAGAGGCGATTGAGGAGTATTTCCACTTGAATAACACAGGGGAGGTGGAGGTAGGCATGACATGGGACACAGCCAAGGCAACTGGGCGGGGCCTTATTATCCACAAAGGGGTTGCCAAGGGAGAATCCGGACCCATGGGTGGGAGAACTGAGGAGGGAAATTCGTAAACTGGAGTCAGTGGAGGGGAAAGAGGAAGGGGAGAGGGAAGATGACCTGAGGTTAGCAAGGGAGAAGCATCAACAGTTGAGAGACCTGGAGGTTGAGAAGGTGGTGGTGGGCCTGGAATTTCTGAAACAAAAATACTATGAAAAGGGGGGCAAAGTCAACGCCTTACTTGGGACCAGGCTACGGGGCCAGCAAGCAGAGAGATGGGTTGAAGGAGTTTAGGATTCGGAAGGAGGGCTGCACTCCCTTGGGGGAGAAGTGGCTCAGGAATTTGCTGGGTTTTATGAGCAACTCTATGGGAAGGAAACTCAGTTTAGGGACAAGGAATTGGATGGATATCTGGGGGAGGTGTCGCTGCCCTGCCACCAACACAATGAAAAGGTACAGTTGGAATGGTGCATTACCCGGGAGGAAGTGTTGAAGGCGATTGTGGGCCTCAAACTGGGAAAGGCCCCCAGGGAAGATGGGTATACGGTAGGGTTCTATAAAGCCTTTGCGGGATCCCTTGCCAAACCCCTTGCAAAATTATTTAATCATATCCTAACCACGGGGAGGGCCCCTCCGTCCTTCGGGAAGGTGTTAAAACAGTGATACCGAAAGAGGGCAGGGACCCAGGAGCTGTAGGTCACATCGCCCCATTTCATTACTCAATGTAGATACAAAAATCTACACCAGAGTCCTAGCCACGTGGATGGAGGGTATAATGGCAAAGTTGATCGGCACGGACCAGGTGGGGTTCATTCAGGTTAGGCAAGGGGCCGATACTATAGGAGGGAAACCCAGTGCTGGTAGCCTTTGATGCTGAGAAGGCCTTCAACCGGGTTGATTGGGGTTTTCCGGACGGGGTCTTATGGAAAGTTGGGTTTGGGGATCAGATCTTGAGAGGGATAAGGGCACTATATGCATCTCCGTTGGCGCGTGTGACGGTAAATGGGTGGCTATCAAGGACCTTTCAGTTGCAGAGGGGGACGAGACAGCGTTTCCCACTCTCGCCCCTCCTATTCGCACTAACAATGGATGTGTTGGCTGAACAGTTAAGGCAGACCCCACGGTTTGAGGGAATCAATGTGGGTATCAGGGAGTTCACATTAGGACTCTATGCAGACAATGTGCTGTTGATAATTGAAGTCTAAGGGGGATTTTCGGGTTTCAAGGTGAACAAAGAAAAGTCAGTGATCTTTCCCTTTTCGGGCCGAAAACTTTAGAGATGTGGAAGCCCTCAGGACGCTGGGATTGCAGGTGCAGCCAGACAACATTAAATACTTGGGCATCACGTTGGTTAGACCAGGGGTTGACCTGGGTGAGGCCAACTACCCCCTCCTGTTTGATAAACTATTCTCAGAGATGGAGGCATGGAGCAAAGGGCATATATCATGGATGGCAAGGCTCAATGCTGTAAAAATGAACCTCCTTCCACAGGTCCTATATATGTTTCAGATGTCGACAATCCGAGCCACCGAGGTCTATCTGAAGGAGGCAAAATCACAGATCTTGAAATTTCTTTGGCATAATCGGAAACCCAGGGTGGTCTATGACACCTTGATCCTACTGAAGGACTGCAGAAGGGTGGGACTCCCGGACCTGATGTTATATTACACAGAGGCACAAATCAGCCTGATGGTCCCACACATGAGAGAGGATCACAGGGAGCAATGGGTCTATCTGGAAAGCTAACATTTGCTCCGAGCAACGGTGGGGGAATGACTCTTGGTTCCTAAGTGGAAACCTCTGCAGAGAATTTTCGGGAACACCGATTCCTGGGGGTTTATTGGGAGGTGCTAAGCATGGGAGGCAGAACGGGTGGGATCACCACATGGCCCTCACTGATGAGTCACATTTGGGCCCCCTGTACGAGATGATATACAGGAGGTTGAGAGATACCAGGCATGGTTCGAGGGAGTACTCGCGTGGTTGGGTCAACTGTGGAGGGGTGGGAAATTCATTAGCATTCAGGAGCTGGAGGAGACCCTGGGTATTGTCAAGTTGTCAGTGCTCCTCTATCTTAGATTGAAAGGTATTTTTACTGCTGAGAAATTGAGGGAGTCGATCCAGATGGACTTGACACCAGTAGAAAGGGCCCTAGATGGGCACACCAAAATGAAAGGACTTAACTCACGTCTCTATGGGGCCCTTTTGGAGTCAAGGAGGAGTGCAATTGGGGGACTTCGTCAGAAGTGGGACAAAGACCTGGATAGGGAGTTAGGCGGGAACCTGTGGGGACACATGTGTCAGAGGGCATTTAAGACATCCACATTGTGCCAATATAAGCTCCACTGGGTGAAATTAATGGATCTCTGCCAATACAATCTGGTGCACCTTTCTAGGTTGTACCCAATGGCGAACCCGCAATGTTATCATGGTTGCGGTGAAGTAGCAGTATAGTAGACTGCTGGCATATGTGGTGGGGTAGACCCATAGTGCGGATGTACTGGACAGAAGTCCTTGGCTGGATTAAGGATGCAGGTGGTGGTGGGGGTGCATGTCTGACCCGATGCTGGTACTTTTTGGTCTTGAGAAAAAGGGAGACAGGTGGCATGTCCTTCCCCGCCTGGAGCACTTTCTCCTCCTGGCGGCCAGGGCAGTCCGCGCTAGATATTGGAAGAGGGCGACACTCCCTAGTATGAAAGAATGGGCTGGGACTGCAAGAGACTTGTATTTGATGGAAAAGATTACAGCGACAATCATCGGGGTGGGAGGGTACGCCATAGAGCTGGAGAGGCATCAGTTCTGTGATAAGTTTGGATGATGTACTGGGTGCCTGGGGAATGCTCAATATACCTTGGCCCCGGCCGGGATAAAAGTTCTTTGTGAGTCACACACTCCTCAAAAAGAAAGACTGTTAACATAGTACTTGGAAACACTCTGGCATTAGTTTAACCATGTTAATGCTCAGAAACTGGCCATACTGAGACCAGAACTAACTTATCTTTGTTCGTGATGTAGGGGGCGGGGTGAATTAAGGTCACAAAGATGATTTGCAATGTCTAAAATTTTGTTGTGGGCCATGGCCCCGAAGTTGATTCGCAACATTTTATGTTTGACTGTGCCAAAACTCAATAAATGTCAATTTACAAAAAAGAAAAAAAAGAAACATAATGCTCACTTACATGTTGAAACACATTTACAGAAGTTACCAGTAAAAGGTGTGTCTATAAGTAATTCAATTATATAGAGTTCAAACTCAGAGCTTCCTGGATATGGCAGTACATCTCCTGATAAAATTTTGGTTGGAAAACATTGCCCATTATCAATGCCGGGGATATGTCAACAACACTCCATACATTTTGCCATGTTTACGCTGATGCCTTTTGCCAGTGGATGCCATTGCCACTGGCTTGCCCATGCCCCACTGTTGCTTGTCATGGGGGTCCCCTGCACATTCCAGTCTTCCACCCATGCCACCTTGTCGTACCCCTGCACCAGCATCCATGAGTCATCTCTAATCTCTTCCCAGCCCTGTTTCGCACATGTTTCGCAAATGCCCTCTGTTGGTCCTGCTTTATCTTCTGCCAAACTATCAGTTTCTGCCTGCTGGAACACTTGTTTTAGGCACAGGATAGCCGAGCACAAGCAGTGCACCAATCCAATAAGTGCTTGTTTTGAGGCAGGTACTTCATTTTTCTATTTAATGAACATTGGAAGTGTCATCACAACTGTACCTCACCCACGCAGTAGTGACTATTTTACAGGACTCTGCCTGCACAGACTACAAGTCTTCTTGATAAATATTGGCATGCAGCTAGGGACATAATTTTGGATTACCAGGGGTAGCAGCGGCTACCGCTGGATCCCCCTCTGGTACCCCTAGACCTGTCCTTGCTACCCTTGACCCACTGGACTAAGAGGCAATGCCAAGAGAAGATAGCTGTGTTGCACCTGAAAAAGGTGGTTGTAAATGCAGCTACATGTGCCACAGGTTTTTTCACCTAGAATTTCGATCGCGTTACATGAAAAAATAACAGGGATGCAGGAAAAACCAAGAAGCCGCCATCACTAACAGGTTGACAGTCCATTAGTGAATATTGCCTGAATGGCTGGGTTTGGAGACGGGGCTATCTGTGCAACTCATACAAAGTACTGTAGCAAATGAAATGTATGGGGGCTAGGTCTAGTTAGCTGGGAATGTATAAGAGCAGTTTGCAGTACTTACTGAAATCTCATCAGTGTTTCTCATCTGCTTTGCACATCCAGTGAGCCACTGGGCCTGCGATGAGAGGGGTGTGCCCCAGTGGCTTCTGCCACCAATCCTGCCTTGGCACTGAGTGACCTGACCCAGATCTGCCAGACCTGCATCAAAGGCACACTGTAGGTAGACGCAAGGTGAGATAATTCATTTATATGAAGTTGCCCTCCGGCTTTGAAATAAACCATCTGTTGCTTTTTCAAGCAAATGCAATATATATTTTTAAGGATAGCTCAGGGGAAACACACTTGCTTTGGGAACAAGAGGATGGAGTGCAACACGTGTTACGTTCCTGCTACAGTGCTTAGAAGGTGGAGGAGTTTGGCATTAAGCAAGCAAGATATAAAGGACCAAATCAAATAATTAAATTGGGCTTTTCTAGGGGTGTTGTCATGGTACTGATGCTGCTGTTTACATTTATTTTTATTTTTAAACTGCTATTATTGTGACCAGAAACACATCCTTACCCTCTATCTCCAGTATGCCAAAAGAAACTTTGGATTATGTACCAAATAAGCAAAACAGAAAAGTGATGTCTGGAAGGTTTCAAATCATCCATAACCACTGGCACAGTTCTGGGCAACCATCCAGACCATCGCTGTTCATCCTGTCAAGCAACTACAAAAGGGGAAAGACCTTATGCAAATCATGCTCTGTCAAACCCCAAAAGGGGCATTCCAGCCTGAACTGCTAGGACACATCCCTTCTGCTCGATACCACAAGCATCCCCAGACATGTTCCTGCCTTATTGGACGTCATGAGTGAGGAGTATTTCAGGTCTGTAAGCCCAGCACGCTTTTGTAGGGGTGATGTCATGGAGCTGCTGCTTACATTTTAAAATATAAAACCTGCAATTACTGAGACCTCCAATACATCCTCCAACACAAGCCCTATGTCTCCCCTCTAATAAAAGAACATATGGATTACTTATCAAATAAGCAAAACAGAAAGGTGATAGCTGGGAGGTTTCAAATCATTAATAACCATTGGCACAGCTCTGGGCACCCCTCCAGACTGTTGTTTTTCTAGTTGCATATGTGTTGGTCAGTTGCTGTTTCCAGTCGGTGGACAGACACTTGGCAGGCACTCCTCTACTCTTTGGGGTTTATGCCTCTTTGAGATGCTCTGTCTGTTTAGAGTTTAGCCCGAGTGATGTACTGATGTACAATAGTCCAGGTTGTTGTGTTGGACATCTGCTTACATTCACAGTCATTTGGGAATATGGGCCTATACATGTTATCTTAAGTTACTGTCCACAATTATACATATGCAACGATTAAACCAACGATAAAATATTCAAATGAGATCAAAATAATTGTAAAAATGAGTGGTGTTCAGAAGCCATAAAATACATAAAATAACATATTGATTCTTAATAACATCGAGTTAGACTTGGTTGAATTTTCAAAGCTGTTTTTATAACAGATAAAAGTACACACTGAAGTTGCACACTGCTTGCAAAGTTTGTGATACATTTTAAGTGTCAATAGTAAAAGTGTTTGGCCTTATCAAGTGTACCCTTGCATGTTTTCCACTGTTGTCATGTCTCCCCAGTCGATGTAGGGTTATAGCACTGATATCATTTAGGATTACTTAATTTCTATATTGGGTTTGTGCTTCGGGTTGATTTGGGGTTTCACAGTTCTGGTTCTAAGGATGTACTCAGACACAATCCCTAAACACCTTCTCCAATTCCCATTTGAAGATTTATGGTGAGCACATGAGGAAAGACACGGACATGAAAGAATTGCATGGAGGGAGAGGGGGAAGAAATCCATTTCTGCTTGCAGTCGGAAGAGGATTTCCAGATGGCAGGGTGCCAGGACAAGGAGTAGGGAAGCAGGCAGGCCCGTCAGGCGAGAAACAACTACTGGCTGGAGTGGAAGGGCCTATTGTGCAAGTCCTAGAAGAGGCTGGTTCAGGGATGGAGCAAACAGGAATGCTCCTCATCTAGGAGGAGGAGCGGATGCAGCAGGTGCCCTGGAAGGCAAGTATGGGAAGGCACCACTCTGGATGGGTGTCATTGAGTAGGAAGTGGTCTAATTCTCAGAAGCACCCTAAAAGACAAGGGTGCTTCTGAGAATGAGAGGATATCTATCAAACAGATGCTTATGGCGAGGACCAGTCTTTGGTGGCACCACATCAGGTGGGGGACATAAGAAAGGGAGAGATGGAGGGGCAGTAGAGAAGGGGATTGAGGAGCTATCAGAGAAGAATATTCCCTTGCCTACCATTTTGATGAGAGCAGCCAGGCACAGGAGTAGCCCCAGGGAATGCATTCCTTTCCACCTCTGCACATGGCTGTGGTTTTGGGGCTATTTTATCTTGCAAGTAGGTAAGATCTTTAGAGGGTGGGACCTGGATGCATTCTGCATGGTAGAGGGCTGGGGGAATATGGTCAAGTGTGGACAGAAGGGATGGGTGAGCATTGTGCCATAGGGAAAACAGAAATGTGAAGTTGTGTCTTCCTGGTAAACAAGACCTTTGAATCCATTGAGACTCAGGTTTCCATTTTGCCACCACTTCCCCCTCTAACAGAGGTGGACAGGATGGGGAGGGTCCTACCAATTTCTACTATGATGGTGCACCATGTCAGTGACATTAGGCATTAGACTCCATCAACATTCAGGCCTGCCCATCTTTGCCTTTGGCACCATCAAATATGTCCAGTGATAGGCCCCTGTGTCTATTGCCATCCATAACAATATGTTGTTGTTGTTGCACAACCATTAGCATGCGTCTTTATGTAGGACTCCTTTGCCTATACTATGACTATTTTTGTGTTATTGTTTTTTTGTTTTTTATTGCAGGCAGGCCATTGGCCAGATATGCTGCCCCACAAAGTGATAGTAGCAAGCTAATGAGGGACACGGCGTGCCACCACCCTTCCCTCCAGCAGAGTATTGCACAGGCAAGAAAGAATGAGGCAGCCGTGGGTGAGATAATTGGTTGACAGGGAGATTACCCACGCACCAGATTATCAGTGGTCTATGGGAGAGCTGGAGAACTTTAGGAAATTGTCTGTGGTAGTGCTTGAAAGGTCCGATGGGTGGTTGAACCTACACAAAATTGAATACCTTAAGGAGTAGATGAACCCTGTAGGAATAATTAAAAACCTTAAGAGGTGGCTGCCTCCTATGGGAGAACTCAAGAACATTGGAGAGTGGCTATGTCCTGTGAAAAAAATGAGATGCTTAATGGATAACTGCACACTGTGAGAGACCCTGACCACTTGAGTGGGTCGATGTGTCCTTTGAAACAATGAAATAACATTTTATTGGATGGTTGGTCCCTGTGGGAGACCCCAACAACTTAAGTAGAAGGCAGTACACTGGTAAAAATAAAGTAATAATGTTGTGCGTAGTGTAAAGGCATCATGAAGCAAGACACAGACAACAGATATATATTAAATAAAATGTCACGATGGTTGAAGGCTTCACTTGTCCTATGCTAAGGTGGGAACAGTGTTCAACTTAAAGTTCTGAGCTTCTTACAGCTCACAGCTTTCTCTCAGCTCCCTTCCCCAAACACAACGAAGTTCCATGAAAAAGCGTCTTGAAGTTTACCTTTCTCCAGTTCAAAAGTAATGTATTTCAAAGTCACTCCTGGGGTTCCCTTCCCCAAGGTTCCAACACAACAATCCAAACAACAGATGGTTCTTGAGATCCCAATCCCAAGACAACAGCAATATGAGTAAGAGTCACTTCCGAGTTTCCCTTCCCTAAGTTTCATATATAATAATCCAAAAACAAGAAGGTGTCTTGAGATCCCAATCCCAAGACAACATAGCTACACTTGCCAGGCTTCAGGGTTCCCTTTCCCAAGACTTCAAGGCCTCACACAGGTTCATTGGCACATACTCCTGTGCGTCAAGTTACTTTCACTTGCTCCTTTTATTGTTTCTGGGGTTAAGGGAGTGTGATGTGGGCTTTTCTGGTTTCTGGTTTTCTGGTTTCTCTTTAGCTGCCCCAGAACTCTGCCAACATGTGTCACACACCCCTTTCCAAATGGCAGAATATTCAGTTGCAGGTCATAGTTTAATACAGTCTTTTAGTGTATTTTATATTGCCTAATTCTATTCATGTTCAAGATTTGGATCTATACCTTGTGAAACACACATTCAGCATTTGGGTTTGTACTTGGTTGTTTCACAGTTACATTCACAGTTACATTTCCTTTTTCAGTTCATTATTCAATTATCTGTTCACTTCTGAATTCATTTCATGTGTAACAGGCATTCAGCCTTCAGTGTCTTACCATTGTCTTTTAATGTTAAAGTTCTCTTTGAGTTTGATATTCAATAGACATTCATTTCTTTAATATTTCCCTTTAAGTCGGTATTCAATAACCGTTGTTTCCTTACTTTTATTCTATTGATGAAGACTTTCGAAAACACTCCTGCAAGACTCGCAACCACTTCAGCAAACTTAAATTGATTCACAAAGGAAGAATTCATAATGTTCTGAGGCTTTAAAAAACATGCTTGTTACTTTAACAAGGCATGAGACCACTCCACTACATTCTGTCAGTTTTAGCTTCATTGACAATAGCACTTCACTCGCGGTTACAGTAACATCGGGTTTCTCATTCTGAAAAACTCACCGGCTCCCTTTGGAGTCTTCTTTGGCATCACGCAGACCACAAACTGTATGGCTTCAGCACAGGGGTATTCACTCTGCCCCTTAGACAGTCCCGTGCTCTTGCAGTGCAGCAGGAGAACAAACAGTCTCTTAATTCGAACAAAGGACAACCTCACATTTGGTCTCCTTCCCTTTCCTTGCCTCTGTGCCACGGAGCACCTGCTCCAACTTCACATCCACATGGCCCTTCATCTGCTCCAGTTTACGGGGTGTTTCTACGGTTGCAGCACGGCTTCCATCTGCCCCCATCAGCGTCTTTCTTTCCTCTCCTGCACACACCCCTTTTATACACCTGAGCTGTGTAACAGGGTTGCAGGTGTGTGTCCTTTCCATTAATTGCCTAACTATAGTTAGGCTTAATAGAAAGACATACCTGATATTCATAATGGTACACTTCTGAGGCCCTCTTCCTCATCTCAGTATCAAAATGGTGCATGTTGGTGTGCATTACTCCTAGTTGCCTATTCCTCGTCCCAGTTTTGTCAAAAGTAATGTTGGTTTCTTACTCCATTGGTGTATATGTTCATGGTGTGTGTTTTGTCAGTGCTTGACATGTTTTCATTCTTTTGACTTGGACATGTGCAAATTCATTTCACATGTAGGAGTTTGGCCATGAAACAGCTTGAGGTGGCAATGGCTGTTTATATGATCTCATTCCCTGTGCAGGGTCACTGTGTGATTATTGTAGTTGGATTGGTGTGGTTGGAGTGATGTTTTTTAGTGTGTGTGTGCAATGGCATGCATGCTGGGTTGGTTCTGATCATATGTGAAATATGTAATGATTGTGTTTGGGGGTCTATCATTTGGAGATGTATACTCACTTGTTCATGTGTATTGTCATGTTGTATCTGGTGACAGCTCAGTCACCTCTGCAGATCTTGGTTTAGAATGTGTATGTCTCGTTTTTGTTTAAATGGTGTAAAACAGTAAACCATGATCCACATTTTCAAATAACTTCCATGTTAAATGTACAGAAGGGCACACACTTGTATAAGCCATATCAAACTAATGAACCAGGATTATATCAGAAACATTCTTAATGGTTTAAATGAGAAGTCACCAAATTATAAAGGTGCATGTGTGTGTGTGTGTGTGTGTGTGTGTGTGTGTGTGTGTGTGTGTGTGTGTGTGTGTGTGTGTGTGTGTGCATGTGTGTGTGTGTGTGTGTGTGTGTGTGTGTGTGTGTATGCATATGTGTGTGAGACCGATGAGGCAAGGCGTATCATGAGAGTGTGTTTGAGAATTAGACTTTTCATTTTTTATGAGTTCATACATAATGAATGCAAATGCTCCTCTTCCAACGGTCTGCATCTGAGTGTGCCCACATGTTTCTGCATTCTTGGCATGTGGCTGTGCAAGGAGAGTTATTTGATTGGCACATGAACTGCCTTTTGAATATTTCATGATTGTCCATCAAATCATGAATTGTGGAAATATGTATTCCAGAACTTTTTGTGGGTTTGCACTTGCACAATGCAACTACAATAAATAAACACATACAGCCACACACACACACACACACACACACACACACACACACACACTTGAAAATAATGCAACACTCACCTACACAAACTATCAAACTCACACAGATAGAGAGATATACAATGACTCCCTAAAATATCCACTAACAAGTGAGTGAGTGCTACATGTTGATGATTGGGCGATGTGAGTTAGGTGAGTGACAAGAGTTGGCAGTCTGGTTCTGTAGTTGTTAAGTTGTTGCTCCGTGTTGGGAGGGTCTTGGGATTGTGTTGTTTCCAACATAGCTTCTTGAAATCTGCTCTTCAGATCTGAGTTGTATCCTTTGTCCAAATGCTTAATTCTGAGCTTCCAGAAGTCATCGAAGAACACCATTCATAATTATGGGAATTGGTATGACGGTAAGCATTCATGGCCCAGTTTGAGGGTTGCAGTCATTCACAGATGTTTTGATAATGCATTAAGTGGAGGATACCATATTCACACTTAAAACATTTCCACCTAGGGAATCTACCACATTTTGTATTCAACCTTGAAACCAGACAACTTTCACAAACTGTCCTTATCTGGGCATGTCCATGCCAGACCAGGACCACTGTGGTGAGCAGAGTCATGCCTATATTTGGCACAAATATATCACATGCACACAAAGCTAGGTTAAATGTCTGACTTCTGGACCACGTAGAAGATTTAAACATGGGTAACTGGTAATAGTAAAAAGAAAAGTGCTGCCCACAACACCTCGATGAACCACCACACAAAGATGGGGAAAATAGGGTACATCATGTATGACAATTGTGAAGGACTTGGGAGTCCCTCAGGCATGTAAACAATATCTGAGTCTATGATAAGGGTTTGCCTAGGACCAATCACTGAAAATGTTGGTGAACCAGTCAGGTTGTGAAGGCATTTATTAGTCATATTCTGGCCATGCTTGGGCATAATTTGATGGCATATGCAGGACCATTGCTCGGAAAGCACAATGTTTGCACCCAACGCTCTGATGTCTTTGCAATTCAAAGACATGATAAAAGATATGGAAACATGAACCATTGGGAGCAAACTTTTTGGAAGTGGTGTTGCAAAAATGTAATAAACTGGTTGGAAAGGGACATATTATTGCTCCTCTTAGTTGGAGGAAATTAGCTAAGGGAGGGTTGGAAGGGTGGTGGTTGAAAGGGGAACAAGGACACTCCTAGATTTGGGAGGGGTATGATTGAGAATGCATACAGAAAAGCCCATACATGAAAATGGATGAGTGATAAAGGGAGGGGGCACAGGAACCAGCCCACGTGAGGCGATGGAGGGCTATGGGGAGGTCCTAGTGCAAAATAACTATCTCAAAAGTTAAAAGTTAAAAGACAGAGCTACTACAGGAGTGTTCCAAAATGGTTAAGCTCAGCAACATTTTTCCAGCCAGTCTGGAAAAGAATACAGTGGAAACATTGAAAACATAACATAATGTTTCCAGTAGTCCACTGGTATAAAATGCAAGACTCTCATGGAGAGCATCCAATCTGCTGTCATAATCTGGAGTCTTGTTGCAGCTGCAGGGAAGTAGACATTTGTTGGTGGAAAGGCAGAAGCAGCATTTGTTGTATTATAGTTATTTGTTATTTATAGGGCACCTTACACCAAGGCGCTGTACATAACCAATTTACAGTACAATAAAATGAACAAGTGGGTACAATAAAACAATAAAGCTTACAGCAGGACTTAAAATACAATTAAGGCTGAGGAAGATTTTTTTTAGGGCAGCACGGAAAGTATAGTAAGAATGAATAGACTGCAGGGAGAGAGGGAGAGCATTCTAGTAAAGAGGAGCCATAAGAGAAAAAGAACGGATGCGAGAGGAAGCACATTGTTATGTTCCGCCCTGCGTCCCGCTACGCGGTGACGCATGGCGTGTCAATAAAAGCCCCGCCCCCGCGAGTGGGAGGCAGTTCCGGGGCAGATCGAGCAAGCGTGTGGGTGTGTGTTTCTTTCCCAGCTCCCGCTGGAGCTACGCCACGAGCCGCGCGGCCTACTTCATCTACGCCAGCCCGCACGCATGCAGGCCACGGGCTGGATCTTAACAATGGCGACGAGGCGGAAGTGATACGAACACGTGCCTGGCTTCCTCAAGGCACCCATATGGCCCGCAGCCATCGCGGCCGAATTTTTGGACACCCGGTGGAGGGGGGAACGAACATGTGACCCCCCCACCCCAAAAAAAAAAAAAAATTATTATTTTTTTTAATCTCTCCATTTCCACCTGCTGCACTCCGGTAGCCCCATGTGCTTTGATGAACACTGGGGAGCCCTCCGGCACCTGGCCTCCCCATGCCTGATCACAGCAGCAGCAGCTGATATCAAGACCACGTGGGAACTACGGTTCTGGAACATTCCATCGCATAGTGCCTAGCCACCGCAGCTAGCCCAAGGAAGGCAACTTTCACAGCGCTGGAGGCCATCCCAGAAACACCTGTCCACATGGCGGCCGGATCATCCAACCCTGGGCCCACGACACCGTCCAGGATGGCGGCAAACCTGTCGATGTCGTCACCACTACCTCGCACACAAGGAGGCTCGTCAACATTGATCCAGCCATTCGACCCATTCACAGATCCCTCGTCGAGTGGACCCAGGTGGCAGCTGTGGATCCAAAAATTTGAGATGGCCATGGAGTGCAAAGACATCACGACGGCCAGGAAAATGAAGGCACACTTGCTACTCAGCATGGGTGACGAGGTACTGCGCATTTTCAATTCATTGAACATTGATGATGGCCAAGATGTATACCAAAGCGCCAAAGATGCCTTCACAGCTCATTTCCTTCCTCAACTAAACCCAGACTACGAGACATTTATTTTCTGCACCACCATACAGGCAGCGGATGAGACCCTTGATGCTTACCACACTCGGTTGAGAAAATTAGCCATGTCGTGTGAGTTCACAAATGTTGAGAAGGAGATCAGGAGGCAAATAATTAACGGCATTCAATCAGAAAAACTAAGACGACTGATACTAAGCGAGAAAGGAATCCCCTTACAGCGCATCCTCGAACTTGGACGACAAAGAGAACTGGCTCATACCAGAGCGGCCAACATGGAGGCCACGTTACATAAACTGCAACCGGCTTTCAACACAGCCATGGTAGCCCAGGTCGTTAACAGACAACCCTCGAGGGATGACAACAGTGGGGGCCATGCGCAAAACAGGTGGCAACCGCAAATTCCTGGCCCCACAGAGTGTGGCTGGTGTGGCGGACCACGTCATGGCCGCCTCAACTGTCCCGCCCAAGGCACGACATGTGGAGCATGTGGCAGAAAAGATCATTATGCAAAGGTATGCAGATCAACGGGCCCCTCCACGCAACCCACACAAAATCTCCCAGACAAGAACGCGACCAGAAAGAAAAAGCAAGCCAGAGCAAGGAGGGTCGCAGTCGCAAATTTGTCCACAGAAGAAGAAGGAGACGACGTTCCAGCAATGCAGCAAGAACCTGGCAGAAACAACGACAGAAAAGGGAGGAAGGTATACCTGGTATCTGCACTAAGCCAAAGCCATGAACCACAGAGGAAATCACTTCGGAGACGCAGATGTATGGTCACTGTCCAAAACCAGCGCATCCTCATGACCATCGACACAGGTGACCCGGTGAATGTCATGCCGACAAGCATATTCCAGACCCTGAGCCCTCAACCAGAGCTGAAAACCACAGACACGCTGTTATATGCATATGGCAGCCGGAAGCCCCTACCAGTCGTCGGCAGGTTCCGCACCACACTGGAACACGGTTAGCACAGTTTACAGTCAAAAATATACGTAGTGAAGGCTGGAATCGAGAGCCTCCTGAGTGGGGACGCAGCGGAAGACCTCGGAGTAGTCAAGTTCATCTGCCACGTGGACGCAGCCGACGAGGTTGAAAAGTTACTGAGTCAATACCCCAAGCTGCAAGATGGCATAGGGTGTTTGAAGGGCAAAACCATCAAACTGCACATAGACGAAACGGTACAGCCCAAAGCCGTGAGGCATAGAAGAACGCCATTCCACATGAGAGAGCAAGTGGAGCAGGAACTCAAGGTTTTGGAAGAAGCGGGTGTCATAGAGGAGGTCACAGGGCCCACACCATGGGTCTCCCCAATGGTAGTAACGCGCAAACCCAAACAGCCCGGTAAAGTCCGGATATGTATAGACATGCGCCTCCCCAACACTGCCATTAAAAGGGAACGTCATATCACCCCAACGATTGACGAAATCGTGGCCGACCTCACGGGGTCGTGTATATTCTCTAAAGTAGATCTCAAGGCAGGTTATCACCAGCTCAAACTCCACAGAGACTCTCGCTACATTACTACCTTCTCGACGCATCTCGGATTGAGGAGATACAAACGTCTGAGCTTCGGGATATCGTCAGCGGCTGAGGTATTCCAGCAAACCATCCAAGAGGTCGTTAGAGACATCCCGGGCGTTATAAATGTAAGTGATGACATCTTGATTCACGCTCCTGACAAGAAAGAACACATCAAGAGGCTACAAACTCTATTGGGCAGGCTACATGAAACTGGGCTCACCATACACAGGGAGAAGTGTGAATTCCTCAAATCCAAAATCACTTTCTTTGGTTACAGATTCGACAGCACAGGAATCTCCCCTGATCCCCAGAAGGTTGAGGACATTCAGGCGGCAAGCCCACCGATGAATCCCACGGAAGTACGCAGCTTCTTGGGCATGGCAGCATACTGCGGGAGATTCATTCGAGACTTAGCCACCCTATGTGAACCGTTACGGGAGCTCACGAAAGCCAACACCAAGTGGGACTGGTGGCAGGAGTGCCAGGACTCGTTTGAAAGCATCAAAGAGTCCCTGTCCATCGACACCGAAATGGCATACTATAACACTGAACTGCCCACAGAACTGTTCGTGGATGCAAGCCCTGTGGGGCTCGGAGCCATCCTAATGCAAGTCACGAAGGAGGGCCAGAAAAGACCAATTGCATATGCCTCGAGAGCCCTCACGGACACTGAACAGAGGCATTCCCACATCGAAAAGGAAGCCATAGCCGTGTTGTGGGGGTGCAGGCATTTCCATATCTATCTGTATGGGCGTCGGTTCACGACAATCACCGACCACAAACCCCTACTACCCATTTTCTTGGGAACGTCGGCACACCCTCCGGCACGGATCACCAAATGGCTACTACACCTGCAGCAGTACGACTTCGATCTTGTCTACCAACCAGGCTGCGGTAACCTTGCGGATTTCCTATCAAGACATCCACGAGCGGCAACGCAACAAGAGATCCAAGTGGCCGAAGAAACTGAGGAACACATATGTCAGGTGGTACGAGCGATGAGGCCAAAGGCTGTGAGCATCGAAGACATCGAGGCTGAAACCCACAGGGATCCATGTTGCAATTTAGTCAAAGATGCCATCCTATCAGGAGACTGGAAGACGTTCATGACACACACACACAACAGGACCGTCGAAGCAAAAGGTTTCCTATCCGGCATGTTCACCGTCCGGCATGACTTGTCGATCACGGAAAGTGGAGTGATATTAAGAGGAAACCGCATCGTGATTCCTCTCCGCATGCAAAACAAGATAGTGGCACTATCGCACGAAGGTCACCAAGGACTGGGAAGGATGAAAGCCCGCATAAGACATAGGGTATGGTTTCCCCAGATCGAGGAGCGGGTCGAGACTCTCATCAGCACATGCTTACCCTGCCAGATAACAGGGGCCCCGCCGGAACCAGAGCCAATTCTGTCGGCACAACGCGGCCAATCTCGCTGGGAAGCCATCAGCATTGATTTTTGCAAGCTCTGAGAAGGCCTTTACCTCCTGGTGGCCATTGATGACCACTCCCGATATCCCGAAGTAGAAATAATTGAATCCACTGCAGCGGAAGTGGTCATTCCGGCCATAGAGAAGATGTTCGCAACTCACGGGTTGCCCATCTCCATCAAAAGTGACAATGGGCCACCGTTCACTGGAGAAGAGTTCAAAACCTATCTACAGGAACTCAACATTAAATACCACCACATCATGCTGAGATGGCCCCAGGCAAATGGAGACGTAGAACGTTTCATGAGAACGATAAACAAGGTACTAAGGGTGTCCAAGGCGAACGCCAGCCCATGGAAAGTTGACCTCTTCCGTTTCCTTCAAAACTACCGGGTCACTCCCCACAGCACAACAGGAGTACCGCCGGCCGACATCATGTTTGGCACCATCATCCAATGCTCGATTCCGCATCATCCCAGCAGGGCCCCGGATGTGGTAAGCGAAGAGCACACGGAAAGGACGAGAAGGAATGCCAATGCCAACATGAGTGACAAGAGGAGAGCGAGGCTGTCCGATCATCGAGTAGGGGACCAAGTCATCATGCTACGCAACCCCACGAAATCTAAACTCGATACCAGATACGAGGAGGTCCCATGGACCGTCAGTGACCGGAGCGCAACCATGGTGACCGTGACACGAGGAAACCGGCGAGTGACGACGAACTCGTCGTGGTTCAAGACGGTGCCACGAAACCTGTGGACTGACAGTGAATGCTATCGGGAAGACAAGGCTGATCACCCCAGTGAAGAAAGCCCCGAGTCCATCCCATATGAAGCAGGGGCGGAGGATGGAACCGGGGAACAGCTGGAGGCCCTCGGCCCCGAGAGTCCCAGCAGAGATCGTGACACGGAGCATGAGGCGGAGAGGTGCAGTCCTCGAGGAGGACGATACGGTCTAAGAACTACCACGGGACCGCCCGCCAAGCTAAGTGACTATGTATGGTAGCGAGTTGTGTAGAAACTTTAGTAGAGTGTGTTAGTTCCAGGTTGATGGCATTTAGTACTGCATTTTGTTCGTTTTATAATAAAGGAGGAATGTTATGTTCCGCCCTGCGTCCCGCTAGGCGGTGATGCAGGGCGCGTCAATAAAAGCCCCGCCCCCGCGAGTGGGAGGCAGTTCCGGGGCAGACCGAGCAAGCGTGTGGGTGTGTGTTTCTTTCCCAGTTCCCGCTGGAGCTACGCCACGGGCCGCGCGGCCTACTTCATCTACGCCAGCCCGCGTGCATGCAGGCCACGGGCTGGATCTTAACACACATGACATACAGGCACAGTTAAAAGAAAGTGGGGTTGGGAAAAAAGAGTGAGAGAAGGGACATAAGAATAAACAAGAGAGGCAAGGTAGATCGGAGCAAGTCTGTAAAGAGATTTAAATACTACACCGAGAAAATTGAATTTAAGTTGAGAGTGAAAGGGTTGCCTTCGAAGAGAGGCCAGAGAAGGAGAAATAGATTCACAAATAGGTAGGGAATAGAGAAGAGGGATCGAGGAATTGAAAATATATTTAAGGGGAGCTAGACGAGAAACAGGAAGACCAAAGAGAAAAACAGAACAGTAGAATAATCGAGTGAAAATTAAAGAAGAGATTGGAAGCTTTGTTTTACTAAAGTTAAGAAGAGGTCTAATTTTCCGGATGTTAAAAAGATGAAAATGACAAGATTGAGATGTGATCCAGATACAAGGAGCAAAAGAAAGATTAGTATCAAGATGAAGACCAAGGTTGTGGGCAGTCAGATAAAATGGGAGATGAGAAGGAGAAAAGAGGACAAAAGGAGGGGAGACAGAAGGAGGAATGGTATTAGCGGGGAAAAAGAGGATTTCAGTATTAGATGGATTGATGACAAGAAAATGTTCCAACATCCAGGTTTTGATTGTACAAAGACAGACAGAGAGGTTCAAGTTTATATCAGGCGTGAAGGAGGTGTTGTCGGCATAAAAGTCATGAGACAACCCAAAAGAAGACATCATCTTGGCTAAATGAGATGTATACATAGAGAAAACAAATGGGCCAAGAACAGACCCTTGTGGAACACCGTGTAGAAGAGGGAGGGGATCAGAATTAATACCAGCCCAGCATACTGAGTAGGTGTGATTAGAGCGATAGGATTGGAACCATGTGATTACAGAACCAGAAAATCCAAAAGTAGAGAGGGAGAGAAGATGTATTGTACGATCCACTGTATCAAAAGCAGTGAATAAGTGCAAGAGTATAAGAATAGAAGAGACTAAAAATGTGGTAAAATAATATTAAGAGAAATTAAGGAAGTAACTTTGGAGTTAACGAGATGTTCCAGTGGTTTAGAAATATAAGGAAGAAGAGAAATACAGCGGAAATTAGAGGGAATAGTAGGAACCAAGTAAGGTTTTTAGAAATACGAGCAGATGGAATAGGATCTTTAGGAGACGCAGTAGGATGTGCCCGAGAAATGATTAAGGAAGTGTCAGAGTCAGAAATCAGTGAGAAAAAAGAAAGAACTGCAGCGGGACCGGAAGGAAAATCAGAACAAGATGAAACCGGGGAAACAAGGGGAATGGCAGAACGGCGAGAATTCACTTTAGATGTGAAGAAATTGGCAAAGTCAGATGCAGTAAGTGTGGAGAGAAGGGAGTGATCTGGCAAAGGCAGAGACAATAGGTGAGAGAGGGATTGAAAGAGACGGCGAGGGTAGGGTTATTGAGAGTGCAAAAGATTAGAGTAATAAAGCTGTTTAGAGGAGAGAAGTGCCTTATCACATAGAGTATGATAGGAAGAAAAAGACTCACCATCAGACACAGATCGAGATCTATGCCAACGATGCTCCAAGTAACGGAGAGCTCTTCGCATGGAGCGAAGATATGGAGTAAGCCAAGGCTGGGAAGACTTATGAAAAGGAAACATTTTGATAGAGGATATAAAGTGTCAAGAGAATTAGAAAGGGAAGTAGAGAAAACTGAAGCAGCATCATCCATTGGGAGAGCTGCAAAAGTAGAATGAGATGGGGAAAAGGAGCTACAGGAGGATATAAAGAGATGAGTATTGAAGGAACAGAGATCACGATGGAAAAAAGATGGGGTAAGACCAGGGGGAGTTAAATAAGTATCACAGACACGAAAATACATGGCGAATAAGTGAAAATGATGATCAGAGGAGTAGATAGGTCAAACCGAAACCTCTGAAGTAGATATAAAAGTGGTGAAACTAAGATCCAACGAGGGTCCCGAGATGTGTGAAGGAGAATTAGGAAGAGGGGACGGGTAATAGGAGTCAATAATAGCAAGAAATCGAGAAGAAGCATGACTAGAGGAAAGATGCAGATTAAAGTCGCACAATAACAAAAAGGGATTAGACCAATCAAGAACAACCCTAGGTAAAGCATCAATGTCTTCACAAAAAGTAAAAAGAGTGCCAGGAGGGCGATAGATCAGAAGAAAGGTCACAGAACAGTACTTAGAGAAAGTAGTAAGAGAATATTCAAAAGGAGTAAAACTAGGTAACAAGAGGGGATTAGAAAGGATCATGGAGGAGGGCCAGTAAAGAATCCCAGTACCCCTTCAAGACCCAAAGAACGAGCAGTATGAGTAAATACAGTATCAGAAGTGAATAAAGAAGCTGGAATAGCAGACTTAAAACATGAGAGCCAAGTCTCAGTAAAACATAGAAAGTGTAGGTTAAGTCGGATCAACATGTCAAGAATAGAATGTGTTTCCTTGTTGTTCGACCAAGTGTTCCAAAGTGCAACATTAATGCGGGAATCTTCAGGATCCAAGGCCGGATAGATAAGATTAGATGTATTATGAGAGACAGGAAAGTGAGGAAGTCTATGAGGAGACCAGTGAGTAGGAATAGAACTAGACATAAAGAGAGACATAGACAGCATGCCGATTATGTTTAAATGGTGGAGTAGAGGATGCAAGGTAAGCACAGTGCTGCATTCATCACTTTCGAAGACCAGAAGGTAGTTAGCCCAAAGTTGACATTGGAGACATACAATATGAATAAGAAGATTGGATTGGAGGGTATAGTGTTAATTCTATGGCACATGAAGTCCCTTTTGTCATACGTTGATGACAGCCATTTGGCCCATGCTGGCATTAATTGGTCATTCAGATGAGCATATTTTAACATGTTGCAGCTCAGAATCATATGATGATAATGGGAAGTGCCTTGGGAAATCATGGCTACATTTAATAATATGAAGGCTGTTCTTGGGCAAAGTAAGGAACATAGTCAAAGAACCTGTGCATAAAGTTCCAGTGTCCAGGCATATGATGGAATACACTATCACATAACAATAGGTCTGCGCTTGGTGATATTTTGCACAAGGTTTGAATGTGCATATGATGGAAATATTCAGTGACAGACATGCAAAACTAGAGTATCAATCTTCATTGTCCGGGCATAAGATAACTTGACATTATAATCACACTACTTTTCAAAAGCTTGTAGAGCAGTGAAATAATCTACCATGCATGTATTATCACTGTACATTAGCAAATGATAGGAATTTAACTGGGATTTGTAATGACTGTAGTCTGACATATATTTGCTATTTTGACATGGAATGGGTGAGAACTAATGCCTATTTGAACAATGAAAACAATGTTAATGAGAGATATGTCTCTTAAGTGTAACTGATTTGAGTAGGTGCATTTCTAATTTGACTCAAATTGACTTGATACAATTTGAACAAATAGGTGACTATGGTCTGAAAAGCATCTATCTTGAAAATTGTTA
This sequence comes from Ambystoma mexicanum, assembly GCF_040938575.1. NCBI lineage: Eukaryota > Metazoa > Chordata > Amphibia > Caudata > Ambystomatidae > Ambystoma > Ambystoma mexicanum. The sequence continues at coordinate 399,978,164 of NC_090939.1, read as the reverse complement.
TATCTCTCCCTCACAGAGAAGCCGCTATTTGTCTCTGTCACTGCCTCACAGAAAAGATAATATATGAAAAATGATAGCGACTGTATTGCAAATGTTGAAATACTATTCTATATTTTCTGTCATTAGTTTGGTGGACCTCTCTCAATTTTTATCACCATCAAATGTGTATTTTTGGTGTCCATCAGCCATTGCAATTGCAAATTGTGATCATTTTCCTCCTCATATGTATGCAGCATGTGTTTATATAAACCGGTTTTGTCTGAATGACTGTCTCCAATTTCCTTGGGTAGCAATGAATGGGAGAAATACTTTAGATTGCTTTTCATGAAATCAAGGAATTTCAGCACTGAGTTGATTACGTGTTTATGACAAATTATGGTTAGTTTTCCTAAAACATTACCTCACAATAGAGACTGGTTGGAGGGCAGCTCACGATCATAGAAGCTCATCTGAAAAGATAGAGTTGCTTCCCCAGTGAGGGTGGGAATATTGTCACTGTGTGGGATGTTTTTCATTGCATTGACATGAGGTGAGCATGCCTAGCTGAATGAGTGCAGGGGAGACTTTTTGATGGGAGGCCAGTAAGTCATGGCTTGCAGTTGTTGCATGGCAATCAGGGCGGCAAAGGGTGAAGTGTCATTGGGTGCATGGTGGTGTTACATGCTCAGACCTTTTTCTTCAGAAGTATTCTGCTAGGGGAGATGGTTGCTGTTATTCAAGGACACAGGGCTCTGGGATCCCTGCACATGACACCTCAGCAGTGTAGGCTGGTTTGGATGCCTATGGTGGGGAGCGTGGATACATAATTTTGAACAGCTGGAGCAGCCGCACACTGGAAAATATGGGAGGTAAGATTGGCATCTTTCTTGAACTGAACTTGCAATTTTCTCAGTCTGTATGACTATTTAGGCCACTCCACCTGTGTATTGTTGTGAGACATGCCTAGAGGGCCAGGGTGTCCTCAAAGGTGTTAGTTATTGATTTCAGTATATGCTGTGCCTTCCTACTTGTGTTCTCCTGTGTGTTGTTGGGGGGTCTGCATGCACAACAGTTGGTGGTGAGCATATGAAAGTGGTAGGGGGTTTGTTGATTGTGTTGTGTGCTTTTGTGTGAGCAAGTTGCACACTGTTGTTTCCACTTGATATGTGTCAGTGGTTAGTGCAGTTATTTTATGGCTATGGGCACACACAGTTTTCCTCTCGTAGACACACATTCTCAGGATGCTGTTATGGGCAAGGTGGATTAGCCCTGATTCCATCATTGAATGGCGCCAGGGATGTCGCTTCAATGTGTGTGCTCCACAGGGGCTGTAATTCATGTGAAGTATGTTTGCAGGAGCTGATTACATGCAACCTATCCTTTTTGCCGGGAAAGGGCATGGATAGTGCCTGTGGCTAAGGGCAATGTCCCTCCTGAATGTCTGCTGCTGTGCCAGGCTGTGTGGCAACATTGTGCAGGACACAAGAGGCCGCAATGATTTTACCTACTATTTGTGGGGCATATAGCATTACGCCACCAGTGTGGTCAAGGGAGTGAAAATGTGACTTAAGTACCCCGATTGTGTGCTCCACTATGACCCTAGTGGCTATGTGTGCTGCATTGTACCTTACCTTGACTGGTGTGGCAGGATTCCCGAATAGCGTGAGCAGGAACGGTGTTAGCCAACAGGTACTGGCCCCTGCCAATGTGTAAATGGTTGCTTTTAGCATTCAGTGTCATTGTTTGTTATTCTGTGTGTCACGTGTCTGTATGCATGTTTGTGATAGTTGATACTCATGAGCCAGGTGTTGCCAAAGGTTCCCGATGTCAGGTCCTGGTATAGTGGTGACTGGCTGTAAATAAAGCTGTCACGTGTGCTTCCAGGGAAATTTGCATTGGCATTTTTAGGGAGAATTCTCATTTCTGTGCTAATTCCCTTTCAACCTTATTGACCTCCAGCTCTTTTGCTGGACTTAGGACTTTTTAATTTTAACCCTGGATTGAGTGAGACCTGTTTCTCACTCTCTCATGTGTTTTTACCTGTTTTGGATCTTGTGTTTTCACTGTTTTTGGAGTCCGACAAACTTCATAGGCAACTACTTTGTGTATGGTGACACACAGCACCTTCAGTGCTGTGTCACAGAGAAATCATTTTATATTTTCACAATGCTTAAATACCTTTTCTTGGGTAATCTACAGTTCCCAAGAATTGTAAAGTGAAATTGACTTTACCTACCTTTTCTCTTTGTAGGTCCAGCACACACCATTTTTTGTGGAGTGCTGGGAGGTCACCTAGTAGCCCCTTATCCTTCTCTTGCGTGTAACATTTTGTCAAAAGGGCCCATGTCTTGTTTTTTCACTATTTTCTGTTTGTGAGGTCTTTCTTCTGTTTTACTCTGTGCATTGAGATACGTTTGAGCCCTTTGTTTATCTAGCCTTTGGCAGGCTTCAGCCCTGAAGCCCACCGCTGGCTCCAGTGTGTCTGGAAGGACAGGATGTGAGGGAGGGTCGTAAACTCCCCTGTCCTTTGTCTCTAGGAATGCCTTAATGCAACCAGTCCTGATTGGCTGGCTGGCTGCCCTTTCACAGCCACCCTGATGTGTGCTTGACAGTGCATGAATGAAAGAAACCTGCTTAAAAGGTGAGGGTTTTGTGACTAGAGGCAGAGTCAATCACTGTGAGAAACACCCAATGAAGAAATTGTGAACAAAGCTTGCTGCATATTCCAGGACCTTCCAATTGCCAGTTGAAGCCCTGGTGTTGTGCTGAACTCCTTTTTCACCTCATTTTGAGATGCTCCAGATGGAACGACTGCTCCCCTTGTGTTAGTGGGACCAACTAATCCCAAGATGAACTCCACTGGACCATCACTCCCGACTTGCTGTGTCTCTCTGTTGCTTCGGAAGCCCAATGCCAGGGGTTGACTATCCGTAGTTGAATGAAATGTCTGAAGTGGTAACAAATCTGGCTAGAAACTCGAGGAGTCTCCTAAGGATCCCCATACAGCAGGACAACCAGATCCCAAGTCCCCTCACCAGAGTGCAGGACCCAAGGTGTGAAGGAAGCCCAACTGGTATCCGAGATACCGCAAAGTGCCGCTGAACCGAAAAGAGGCCGTAGCTGCCAGTGACCGCCAAAGTACCGCCACAAGAGCCCTCCAGATGTCCTCCGTCTTGTCCCCATGACTAAGGCTCAGGAACACAGGGTCTGCAGCGCTGTAGCAAGACAGAATCCAGCTGGACCACTCTTCAAACCAGAGGTACTGTTTAGGCTTGGGGTACTTACCTCATTGTCTTTTTTCTGAGCTTTTCTCATTTGGGAATTGCAGTGGCTTACTTATTAGCATTGATTCCAACCCTCTTTCCACAGGCTTGTGACCCGACAAGTGATTTTTCTACAAACTCTCTACCTTTGTGCAAGATTTTAATCTAAGAAGTGCAACCGAACCATAGACTGTGTCCCAATTGACTTTGGCTGTCTGGCTCCCTGAAAGTATCTTCTAGCCCATTGACTTTGATATTGTTTGTCCATCCAAGGTGGTAGCTTAGTGTATACTGTTACTGCTGGGAAAGGCTTGTCTAGATTTAATTGAAGATTTAGTTATCTTCACATATACTGAGAACCTGTTTAACCCTTTTTCCTTCTCTAACCTTTCCTTTCTGCAACCTCAGAATCTGCAAAGTATAACTAGTTTGATATATAAATGCCATTAATGCCCTTGTGACTGAAGTCACCTCAGGGTGTAGGAATTGTGTAATACGAATATCCAAAGATTATCCACTAACTCGTTTTGATTCTGAAAAGTATTTTTGAAGTATATTTACATTGCTACATGAATTGTCTTTTTAAAGAAAGCTTATTTAAAAATGGATGTTAAATAAATAAATAACTATTTATAACTGAAACCTGGAGTGTAAGTGTTCCTTGGCTACTTGTATTTAGGGATTTCATTTGTACAGCTCTACAGCTCACATGTATCCCTCTTGAGATGGACCTGGCTGCTCAGTCACAATACTAACTTGTGTAGTACAGACCTACACCAAAATGTGGGTTACCTAATAGCAAGCAGATAGGTGTTTTGTAGTCTCACACAGTGTGACTACATCAATTCGTACCTAACAGATCATCAGGGGAGCTCTAGCTCAATATTCATTCATCAATGGCTCACAGTACCCATGGGAAGTGTGCTATGGCATAAAGCACCTGGCACACTTTCTGCCTTGCCTGTGGTGTGCTTGGCATGTATATGTGCCTACGCACATGTGATGTGGCATGGCCGGTGATATGGCCCCAACAATAGAATAGGTCTGCTGGAAGGAGCCCATGGCTAGGAAATGTAGGGCTGTCAGCACCTTCTCTAGAGGCATGAGGGCATGGGAACAGATAGTGGCTGTTGCAGGTCTAGAATTACATGGGGTTGTAATCTGTAACTGGCATACACCTCGTCATCTGGCATCCCAAAGAGCATTGTACATGGTGTGGGATGTATTGTCCCACTTTGCTATCTTATGCGGCATCACTCTGATAGTTATGGTGCAAGAAAGAGCAACAATGGCATCAAAACTCTGGTGTGCGCCAAAAACCTCCAAAACCACGTGTTTAAATGCACAAAAAGAAGGATGCACAACCTGCCACCCATGGTGTATGTGTGCGGGGATAGAGCACACACTGCAGAAAAGGTGCCAGTGGGCTCCATCCATGACCAGCAAACAGTGAGTAGAGGGAGAAGCAGCACTTTGCAAGTGAACATCCAAAATGTGCCTACAAATGACATTTGCTTTGTTGCTAAAAACTCCAAAATGCCTATACACAACACTTCTCAACATTAAAAAAAACTTGCTTGGCGCTACATTCATGTAATCTAATGAAGCATGGCGAATATACAAAGTCCTAAAGTTTAAAGAGCAAAACATTTCCTCAGACAAACTGGATTGTCTGTAAATTGACAGCTCCTGTCAAAATCTGTGTGCAGTACACTGGCTACCTGTGGATAAGAGCTGTCAGATGAGCTCCAGATGAAACTTCAAAGTATCTTCAAGAAATCTAAAAGAAATCGTCTAAGTCAGTTCAGAGAATTGATTATCCCTGAATGCCCAAAAATCGTCAACATCATTCACAATGAACTGTATGACCAGAACTCCAGTGCTTTGAAACCATCGGCACAGAAAGTCAATGATATCCTTACTGATCTAGGATCCACGGAATTGGATCTTATAAATAATCCAACAGAAGTGACAACTAAATTAGAAATATGGGGCTGGATAAGAACTCAAGACTCAGCTTCAGCTTACAAATCAGTATCACACCTTTTATTGGTAAGCAGGAAACTGAATGATACAAGATCATATCTGAAGAAATTTCCAAATCGTCAGTCCCGGCAAACCTTCAGGAGAGCTCATTTAAATATCATTGCAACAAATGAAGTTAGAGCAATCAGAGGGATGTCGACATCACACTCATGTCGGTTCTGTGAGATGTCGGAACAAAAGGAAACTATCAGACATCTCCTCTTGGACTGTGAAGGCTTGAAGAAAGAGAGATCGACACATATGATTCACTTGTTCAAGGATCTATCTCACTACGACGAGGACCTTTGGTGGAACCGCTTAATGGAGGGAGAGAGGATGCACAAGACCATCGCAGTGACTCAATTCCTGCAGAATATTGACCTTACGAGAGCTTATAAACAGTCAATTTTTGATCTTCACTTCTACTTCTATCTCTCTCTCTCTCTCTCTCTCTCTCTCTCTCTCTCTCTCTCTCTCCCTTCTTAGGAACTTTCAGGATCATAAGTTTTATTTCTTTCTTGAAGGATGTAAGAACTTTTTCTAAAATAATGTGCAAACAATTTGAATAAAACATTTTTTTAAAAAAAGTATCTAAATGAAAAGTCTGCCGGATTGGGAAACATAGAAGGATTGTTGCTAAAAGGAACACAGATCTCAGTTGTGTTTTTGATCCCACAGAGTTAAAGCTAAGAAAGTAATGTATTTATGCTTGATGCAACAAGTTTGTTTTTTGCTGGATGGATAAGAATACATTAGCCTGGCTGAGCTGCAAGAAGTGGAAAACAGGTTTCTCCCAAGGGGAGGGAAATTCTCTCAGTAGAAACTCACTGATAGATGATAATTGTAGGTTTGGCCAGACTCTTATCTACAGAAATAGAATGAATAATGGCAGATCCTTCAGCCCAGGAAACAGAGGTGTGAAAGGGTCGTACCATAGGCTTGCAGAAGGAAATCCCAAAGGAGGGGGCTGTTCCTGGACTCCAGAGACAGACAAAAGGCTGACCATTTGCTGTTAAGAATAAACAATGAACAATTTTTAGAGACTCATAACTTGTGATTCAAAGTGGTGAAAAATATACAAAGGACAGATCTGTTAGTCTAATTTTTGGCTGCACGTTTTAAGAGACGGTAGAACTGTGTAACATATTCTGGACAGGAAAGGCAATATATGTGGTCTTATGGGAACTGTGTTAATGCTAGCATTCTACAACTTAACACACACATCCATATGGTAAACACACATATTTGTGGAAAGTTGCAGAAAATGGCGGAAAGGACACAATTCTGTGGAAAGGTGAAACAAGATCCCACAGCTGCGGGATTTTGATGAACAGATGCCACATAGAATATGGAATCTTTGTGTGTGGATTACCAATGTAGAAATATGTATTTAGGATAAAATCCGATTTTGGTACTAGTGGCTAAGGGGAGGTTTCTTAGGACTGTAAAGCTAAACCAGAAATATGACATCATCCGGCCTTGATCTAATCACTCAAATGAAGGTGGAGATGAGGTCTTGACCCAATCCCAGCTCAAAGGGGCAAGCTTAGTTACGGCGGCCCATACACCCATTTTGTGATGTCATTTGAAAGGATAAGTAAAGACAGCTGACAACACATAGGGACTCACTGATTCACTCACTTTCCTGATTCCGGCGAAACACTCTGATCCAGCATTCTACATTCAGCTTTAACATCCTTCCAGATCCAGATCCAGATGCCAAAACTCTTGCCAAGCAGGAGAGAACTTTTGATTTTCATCAAGGCCTAAATCCTCAAACTTATTCCTGCAACCCAGTGAAGCGCTGTGGTGTGGGAAGGCCTTCTGAACTAGTATCCTGAAAGTCTCTGGCTTGCTACAACAAGGCTTGCCTGAGGAACTCGCTATCCAGCTGTTTTGACATTCTGAGAAATTTTACACGTGTGAAGTAGCTTTAAATGATTTCCCATGTGGACTTTGAGATTTCAAATGTTTTCTTCTGACTAAATCATTGCTGGTGAGTGTTTGCATCTGTTCAAAGTGGCTCCCATAGGAATTTATAACAATTTAAGTATTTTTGACAACATTTGTTTTTTTTGCTCAGCCAATTCCAAAGACATTTTCAAAGCCATTGTGACAGTTGAAAAGTCAATGAGCCTCATTCCGAGTATGGAGGTAATCATGGTGCTATTTGTGCCATGACTACCTCCCATACCGGTACCGAGTCCGCCCTGTCGAAAAGGACAAAATTCTGTGGAAAGGTGAAACAAGATCCCACAGCTGGAGGATTTTGATGAACAGATGCTACATAAAATATGGAATCTTTGTATGTGATCTGTGTAGAGATTATATAAATATGTATTTAGGATAAAATCCGATTTTGGTACTAGTGGCTAAGGGGAGGTTTCTAAGGACTGTAAAGCTAAACCATAAATGTGACATCATCCGGCCTTGATCCAATCACTCAAATGAAGGCGGAGATGAGGTCTTGACCCAACCACAGCGCAAAGGGCCAAGCTTGGTTAAGGCGGCTCATACACCCATTTTGTGATGTCATTTGAAAGGATAAATAGAGACAGCTGACAACACATAGGGACTCAATGATTCAATCACTTTCCTGATTCCGGCGAAGCTCTCTGATCCAGCATTCTACATCCAGCTTTAACATCCATCCAGATCCAGATGCCAAGACACTTGCCAAGCAGGAGAGAACTATTGATTTTCATCAAGGCCTAAATCCTCAGACGTATTCTTGCAACCCAGTGAAGCACTGTGGTGTGGGAAGGCCTTCTGAACTAGTATCCTGAAAATCTCTGGCTTGCTACCACAAGGCTTGCCTGAGGAACTCCCGATCCAGCTGATTTGAAATACCCACAAACAAGAAGGGCAGATCCTGTGCAAATCTGGTGACCGTCCTAACTGATCCAGTCCCGCGCCTGATGATCTGTCCTTCCTTGACAGACCCAATCCATGACCAGAACTGACGGTGCAATTTAATAACTTATTCTGTAAGTATTAATAGGAAGAACTGTGACCCATAACATATCTGCTTTGTATGATCCCAATCTCCAACCCATCCCATCTTTAATTCAGAACCATAGTATTGTTAGAATCTTTCTTGAGCTGATTGTCTCCCCTGTGTTAACTCCCTAGTGTTTTTGAATAACTAAAGCAAATCCCAGGAAGAGGTAGAGTAACCACAACAGTGTAATCAAACCCATCTGTCATTTTCAAAAGCGCATTGCTGTTTTCATTCTCGTGCATTTTTTGCAAAAACAACTCTTACGAAAACCTCTATAACTCCCTCAGTTTTTATGATAGAAGCAAGAGTTCAACTCCTACTTGTGCCCACCATTCTTGGCTATCCATAGAACCCTAAACCGTAGTGCGATTGGCCCGTTGTAGTGAAAATCGCGTAAGGGAAAGTTTGCCGCAATTTTATATTCTGAGAAATTTTACACGTGTGAAGTAGCTTTCAATTATTTCCCATGTGGACTTTGAGATTTCAAATGTTTTCTTCTGAATAAATCATTGCTGGTGATTGTTTGCATCTGTTCAAAGTGGCTCCCATAGGAATTTACAACAATTTAAGTATTTTTAACCACATTTGGTGTTTTTGCTCAGCCAATTCCAAAGACAATTTCAAAGCCATTGTGACAGTTGAAAAGTCAATGGGCCTCATTCCGATTAGGGAGGTAATCATGGCGCTATTTGCGCCATGACTACCTCCCATACCGGTACCAAGTCCGCCCTGGTTCAATGGGGACTTACCGATCCATTCCGACCTTGGAGGGACCGGTAAGTCCCCATTGAAAAAACCATTCCCTATTCCCATTTCAGCCCACATAGGGCTCAGTGGGAATGGGGAAGTAGCTAATAACGGTACCGTAATTTGCGGTACCGTTATTAGCTCTAAAGTCCCTTAACGGGTCCCATCCTTCACACCTGGTCAGACCAGGGGTTAAGGAAGGGACCCGGTAAGGGAACTCAGAATAGGGCGCAAATTGATTACCGGCACCAATGTCTTTAGCGGTGCCCGGTATCCCTTTGCGCCCACCTCGGAATGAGGCCCAATTTCTTTTTTATCTTGTGTTTGAAGGGGGATGGTGGGAGTGACATTCTGTTTGATTTGTGTTATTCCTGAATACCTGCTCTCTCCTCACATCTATTTAATTTGCCTATTGGGGGGTTGAGGGGTGTTAGAGGGGGAACCTCTAACCATAGTGCTATCTGTTCCAAACCAACAGAACAGTATTCCTTTCTGTGCTGCATTTGTTTTTGTGTTCATTATTTGACTTCTAGTGCATTAAAAACAATATTCAGTGTTCTGTCACCCCATTGGCGATTGTTGTTTACCTATTAAAATATATTGTGTTCTAAATTCGAAATACATAAATAAATATTTTCCTTTGCAAACCAGCCTGATTCCTGGTTCATTGTGACTGAGGGGGTCTCAGGAGAAGGGTGTGATATGAGTGATGTATCGTTCAGAATATTGAATTTATAGATAAAATAAATAAGGTTTTCATTTGCACACTACATGGTGGGTGTGACTAGGCTGTGTGCCGGATTGTAATCACTTACAGCTTGGGGGGATCCTGAATTTGACATACCACTCGTGACAGTCTAACACAGCGTGCTAGCCAGCGAGGTACATACAACTTGTTGGGTTACCATACCTTGCTACACTGTACAAGCACCCCTCAAAAGAAATACTCAAAGCAATTGGACCTGTTTGCAAAAGTAAAGTAACCCTAAGATAAGTCAAAAGAAAATTAATATTTCTGGAATGGCGACCCCAGTGGAAATTAATATTGCTAGGGAACATGCCCTGCCCAAATTGTTTGTCAGGGTTAAATGGCCAGAACAGGACAAACGGGTATGGCTGCAGGGAATAAAACAACAAATCACTGAAATCAACCTTGATACCTGGCAGGAGAAGGGTCCATTACATCTAAATTCAAAATACATACATAAATGTTTACCTTTGCAAACCAGCCTGATTCCTGGTTCAGTGTGACTGGGGGGTGTCAGGAGAAGGGTGTGATATGAGTGATATATCATTCAGAATATTGAAATTATAGAAACAATACATGAGGGTTTCATTTACACACTACATGCTGGGTGTCACTCGGGTGTATGCCGGATTGAAATCACTTACAGTGTGTGGAAAATCCTGTCGCTCACCATCCTCCTCCTCTTCCTTCCATGGACATTTACAATTGCTGCCACTATAGCTGGATTCATCCTGGTAGAATAATGTTTGAATAGTGTGCATTGCATGCTATATATACATTTCCTTTGAGCGTTGTAAGTTGTGTCTCATTTCATGTGGCGGTAAGATCACAAGGTTTACGTGTGCTTTTCCCCCCCCCGACACAAAGTTGCAATTTGTAATCCATGAATGGTTAGGTTAGCTCTTGACTGGGCATGTAATTTCTTTCCGTGGTGCGTTCCTCAACATGCTTATTGTATTCCTCATTCTTCCTAATGTTGCAGTGAAAATGGGGAATATGGATGTTCCTCCCCCTTATTTGTTTCATTGCACAGGCCCTTTTCACACTTTGCGTGATGTGTCATGCAAAGCGGTCAGCACCAGGCAAAGTTGTGATGGACCCACGCAAAGTTGTAGAAAGTCACATAAAGTCCTTTCCTTGAAAAGGGAAACTGTGTTTTGCATGCTAAAATGTGCACTTTCTAGGCGCAAAACATTCCACAAATTAGACCCTTAATATCATAAAAACTACATTTAAGAAATCATTAGCAACGGGTCAATACATTGTTCTGAATGTCTAATTTTCCATACAAAATACCTTAAAATTAAATATAAGCGCACAGTTACATTAACGCCTCCGGAAGTGCTCAGAAGTGGTTTGCTGTTAGGCTGCAGGCAGGTGACAGGGGCACAGGGAAATTGCTGCAACCGCGAAGGATTACAGATGATCCACCAACAGGCATAACCTGCCTTATCCAGATTTGGATTGATGAACCTCATATACAAGATCAGACCCTTTCTCCTGCTCTCCGAGTCTGTTCTTGCTCTCTACTACCTGGGTGGATACAATTACCCAGCTACACCGCGGAGCAGTCGCGGAGTCTGAGCAGAGTCAGTTGCAGTCTCTGCACGTTGGACCCTTTCTCCTGCTCTCCGAGTCTGTTCTTGCTCTCTACTACCTGGGTGGATACAATTACCTAGCTACACCGCGGAGCGGTCGCAGAGTCTGAGCAGAGTCATTTGCAGTCTCTGCCGTCCCTGACAGGACCGGCAGAGGCATGGCAACCGCCCCTGACCTCCGGCACCAGCAAAGCCCAACATCGCCAGCGACACATTGGATGAAGAAACGATGCGCCTCAGAAGTTCACGGCAACTCCAACCCTACTGTTTTCCGCCAAACACCCGGTCAAACTGAGACCACAAGCTCTGCTACCCATAAACACCATCTTGATGGGCAGCGACCTAAATCATACATCAACGGGATCACAGCACCCCAAAAAAGCAGCAACAACCAGCCAGAAATCCCCAAAGAGGAGCGATCAACCTGGGGTGAACTCTCATTACCCACTGTCTGAATCTTCAAAAATACAAAAAGCTTCAAGTAAAAGAAAGACCAATGAGACGGAAGCTACAGCAAAATTTAATTCTGAAAACAAGGCAAACGCCGCCGCAAACGACGCACACGAGGAACTTGCCTCGACCTATCAGCCCATGCCCTGTGACACAGGCCACCCCAACTGGCCGGCCGGAGGACCGACCACAACGGTTTTGCCTCCACGGGAGCACAGGCTTGGTCACGAAGCGGCGGCAGAGAGGCAGGCAAAAGCCGCAAAACAAACAAACGGCTGTGCTCTACAAGAACGGGCTCTTACCGTGGACGTCTGCCTGGAACAGAGGATTCCAAGCGGACGAGCAGGATCGCCGTCCCATGCCGCGACCCAGGCTGGGAAGCAGTCCCTGACTCCAAGGGTGGAAGACCCGCAAGGGCGAAATGGTGTGGCAGCTTTAGCGGACTTGGCCACGGAGACTCGCGCCCTGATACACGTGGGCGGCCTCAAGCCTGCCGTAGCCTCCTGCTCACTACTCCACCCGTCCACGGAACCAGCGGGCGGCTCGCACCTGAGTGAGTCTGAATCCAGCGCAGATCTGCTGGCTCCCCCGGAGGAGACTAGTGGAACTGCAGAACATCCCGAAGAAAATGAAACGAAAGCCGGATGAAATAACTGTTTCCCCTGAGAACGCTGAAGAATGGGAATATATCTATGATCCCAAATCAAGCCCTCAGACAAAGAAAAAAAACAGCGGCCAAATTTCCAAGGACAAACTGACCAACACAAAAAAATCGCAAAAAAAAAAGGACAAAAAAACCCCAAAAGACTTGTCCAAACTAAGAAGAGAAGACACAGCAAAAAGTACCAGTGAAATCCATCCCCAAAACTATGATATGAAACTCCTTAAAGGAAACTGTTTGCCAGACAGGGCAAAAGAAAACACGAGGTCCTCACGGAACTAACAGATGATGAAATACTCGAGGCCCTGACGGACCTGCAACCAGCAGTGAAGACAAGAAAGACTGCCCCAATATTCACAGCCAACAGGGCTCTAAACACTACAAAAAACAACTCTCCTATAACCTTGGCAGCTGAGCCCGCACAAGCCGAATTGAATACAGCAACGGGGGCGGATGAACCACCCCTACCATCGGGGCCTCCAACCACAAATCGACCCTCTGAATCTTCACCAACTAAAGACTTAGGAGACGTAGAGGCAGTCCCGCCCTGCATCCTCGAACCCAAGAAAGCAGCCGAAAACCTGGAGACAGGCAGGCGAGGAAGCCAAACAACATCTGCTCCGGACCACCCCAAAGTCTTCCTGAAATCCAAACCCTCAAGATCCCAACACCCGAGAATATCCAGAGAAGCAGAATGGCTGCTCTATGGCAGACAAAGTTCGGCGAGAAGATCTTCTCTCCCTCACTTCACACGCGAACTCCGAACATCGAACCATCACCAGGAGCCGAGGGTTACCCAAGACTGCAACTGTGAGGCTCCCAACAGAAACCAATCAGGCCTATTGGGAGCGCAGAAAGAAACCCCTACCAAAAAAACCCCAGACTTAACGACAATAATGTCGGCCATAACGATAGGCCTATCGCCATTCGGGAAACTCTACGAGTCCCTAAACGAGACATTAAAAGACCACACCACGCTAATCGCTATGCTCCACACAAAGCTAATCTTCATCGAAGGCTTTATTACCGTGAAAGAAAACTCTATAAAAGCAAGCAAAGACTCCTCTAACCTTACCTATACAAGCTCGGAAGCGAACAAAATGTCAGTAATGGAACCCAAGCCTAAGAGCTCTTGTGTGCACACACAAACTGATGCCCTACAAGGACCCTCTCAATTCATATTTTCGGGTACTACAACTAAAAATGGCACGGTCAACTACGATCAAAGTGAAATCATATATATTAGTGAAGAAACATCATGCAGACCGCCCAAACAGCGAATCGAACACACCGAAAAAGAACCATCTCCAAGTCAAAACGGAAATCCAATCGAATCAAACGACAAAGATCAGGCTTACCCGATCTTCTGCCTACAACATGGAACATCGACAGGGAAAACGGACACATCGGAACCTGGGCCCACACTCCAGAAGGCAAAGATGATCCATCCCTTAAAGGGTAGCCCCTCCATTCCTCAGGACCCTCCTCTTGTTTTTAAGATCACAAATGACTCAGAAACTAAATGCTCGCCAAGAACTGTAGAAGACTTCCTGGACGACGACCAACTAATGAACATCAGCGAACATCTGGAAAGGGACCTGACAAGTAGTTCGCAAACTGAAAAGGACCAAGATGAGAAAAGGGAAAATAGGAGTAGTCCACTGTATCAGCAAAAGAGCCCTCCATTCTATACAATGGAAGAATGAAGAAACAATCTTCACCACACTTCAAGACCAAACCAAAACAAAACTAGCCAAAGAACAGTTTCATTCACCTCAAAATCTGAGCCCCCATCTCTGCACCAAGAAACCCCAAAACTGGAGAACCGACATAAACACAGAGAAAGAGACAGAAAATCAAGCAGAGACGATTCTCGACGTGAATCAAATAAAAAGAGCTCAAAGGATCACCGATCTCAAGGAAACGAGCCGTCAGTGAGACCCCACTACAAATCAAAAACTGAAAAATACCATGACCGACGCCATCCCACCAAAACATCCATTTGGACTCTACAAATAGAGCAACGGTCAGAAAATCGTGACAAAATCATTCTTAACAGAAAAGGTGTGCTAAACCTCTTTGGCTTCATCCCAGCACTTCGCCAGATTAAGTCAGAGGACCTGAAACTAGTGGACCCTTATCATTCTAACCATAGAGCAAAAACAATCTTGCACATCTTTTCAAAGAAAATACAGATGCTAATAACCAACGAAGCAGAGGACTTATCTAAACTTGGCTTTAAGGGGCTCGGAAACCTGACTAAACCTAAAGAACAGAGAGATTCCCAGGAAAACGACCTAAGGACGTCAAAAAGCAAAGCCACTGCGAGTAACAGGATAAAGGACCACCCGGTCACTGAGAAACCTGCCCAGGAGCAGGTGGACCTTGGAAGAAGTACTGAAAGGAACCCAAGAAGTGGGACAAACAGGGACCTAAACTATCAAAATAACCAACGGAATTCAGCGAATAACGAACCGTCAAAAAAAGGTACGCCTAAGGCGCCGCAAACAAGCAACTTACCCCCTACAAAACAACCAGTAACCCAACAACTAAATGACAACCCGCAGGGAATCTGGTCCTGGCTGCCAAAAGTACTCGCAAAAAACTTGAATAAATAGCAACTCGAAGGTTGGCAGAGCGCCGAGAACGACACCTTGCCAGCCGACAAATTCCCCACAGATCTAACACTTTGCTCCTGGAACACTCGTGGACACACCCACTTGACGACTCGAAACGATGCTGATTTGGCATCATTCGACGTAATTTGTCTTCAAGAAACATGGCTCGTCGACAAACCGATCCTGGACGGCTACGACGTAGTCCTGGCACCTGCAAAAAAAGGCCTTTTAGGCCGTCCATCATCCGGATTACTCATGGCATGCAAAAATGGTGTAGGTCAAACCAATCCATACTGACAGTACTCATCGATCTTGAAGGCTGCGAAAGGACCCCAAGTTCAGAAATAGCGATCTTGAATACCTACTGGAATCCGGAAGCTTTAGACGCACAAAACTCCACCCACACGATGGAAGAAATAATCGACGAAATTCAGTCAAATCGCCAAGTCTCGTCCTTCATAATCTGTGGAGACCTCAACATCTCCCTCAAAAGCCCCGGCTTAAAAGAGGGAAAAACTCTGATTCGACTAAAGCAACTCAAAGAGGAAAACTTTGATGCAAACTGATGACCTCACGGCATATGTTAAACCTCGACACGGTCTTTTCAGAGAAAGACCGTTTGCCGACCTGGGAACAGGGAGTGTCGCGAGCAACAATTGACTACACCTACATCGCCTGTCACTTTTTGGACACTGTAACAACCTTCAAGGTGCGCAAGACAACAAACAGTGACCACAACCAATTAATAACAACGTGGTCAACCAACTTCAGCAGAACCAGCGACGAACCACTTGGCATTGAAGTAAATAACCAGGGAAATCTGCTAAAACTCTCAACATCGGCAGTAAGGAAGCTCACACAAAGATACTCCGAAGGGGGCGCATCGGAAGAAAACCCAGATCCTGACTATGTGCCTCTGCTCGTGGCATTCTCTACAGAAAAGTCAGCCCAAACTACCGACACCAGCCATAAACATACCTATGATGCCCAGATAGCCCAAAAAAGACGTTAATTTCTAAAAATCAAGAGGCAACTGAAGCAAACACAGTCGAGCGACCAGGCGTCAAAACTAGCAGAAGCCTCAAGAAACTACAGAAATTGGGTCAAGAACCACCGCACAAATCTCTACCAACAAGATTCAGAGAAAGTACTGAAGGCGATTTGCGGCAACAAAGCAAGAGAATTTTGGTCCCTCATAAAAACCACGACATTATCAAAAAAAACATCATCAATTCAATGGGGGAGCAGAAATGGATCGACCACTTTTCAAAGCTCTTTGAATCTGCAATAATGGAGGATGGTGAGCCTAGAGAAAATGACCCCTCGAGCTGGCTATGTTTCGATGACCAAGAAGGAATCTTCGAGACTCTAAAAAAACTCACGAGCGGTTGGCCCGGATGGGATTTCCAATATGGACCTTAAAAAAAATCCAGCTGAGTGGTCAAAACTACTAAAAAAGATCTTCATGAGATGTGCAAAATCTAAATCCATTCCTCCATCCTGGACCAAGGCAACCATTGTTCTGATCTACAAAAAGGGGGATGTGTGTGACCCCACGAATTTTCGGCCAATCGCCCTCCTAGACTGCATTGGAAAGGTCTTCGGAGCCTTACTGCTGAAAAGGCTTCAAACTTGGACCAAACTTGCACCATGCCACGACCAAATCCAAACTGGCTTCAAAAAAAATGTTAGCACAGCAGCGAACATTCTGGTCATCAGCATTTTAAAAAGCAAGTTATTGAAGGAAAACCAAGATCTTTTGTGGCCTTTGTTGACCTTTCCCAGATCTTTGACCTGGTAGACAGGTCACGACTTTGGTCCAAACTTGAAGGATGGAAATGTCCAAAGGAGATCCTTCTATCACTGAAGGCCCTGCATACAAACACCACTCTCAGAGTACGATTAACCCCGCAAGGTCAAGTTTCAGCAGAAATCCCCACAAGTAGGGGGGGTCAAACAAGGTTGTCCTCTCGCTCCAGAGTTATTTCTCGCATATATCTGCGACTACAGTGCAACAGAAGATCTTACAAAAACCTTTCTGCCAAAACTGGCCAAGGTACAAATTAGCCGCCTTATGTACGCCGACGACCTCGCTCTGTTCGACCAGAACCAAATAGGCCTACAGAGACAAATCTGTTACTCTATACAGTGAAAAACAATCTGCAAATCAACAAAGAAAAAACAAAAATACTAGTTCTAGAATCGACATCGAAAAGATCGGACACATTCAAATGGTATCTAGAAGATACAGAGATTGAAAGAACAAAAGAGTTCAAGTACCTGGGCGTGACCCTCGACAGTTCCCGCACAGAAAGTGCAATGCAAGAAAGCCGGAAAATAAAAATCAGAAAACTAGCAGCACAAGGCAAAGCCATAGACCTCAAATCCGGAAAGCTCTCAACAATCCCAGTAATTGAATTCTATAAGAAAAAAGTAGTACCATCAATTACATACGGAGCCGAAGCAATGCCCCAAATTCCAAAAAAACTCTGGACAAAGCTGGAAGGGCATTTTTGGAGAAAAGTGTTGTGCTTGCCAAATTCAACCTCAATGCCAGCGATTCGACGAGAATTGAGCCTCCTCTCTTTAGCAGGCACAGTAAATATCAACTCGGTCCTGCTTTATCGCAAGTGCATCGCCCAAGATAAACAAAACATCTACACAATGATTGGCGAGGAGATGAAAATGGACACAGTGAAAATGCTGACAAAATGGAAAACCGAAATCTAGTTTTACTGGATTCAGTAGCTTGTACAGAAGCTGACCTGTCATCAAACCCGGTCAGAGTGACCGAAAAACTTAAAAATCTGGACTGGTCAATCACCATAGCAGATGCCACAGCAAACAAACTTCTAACTCATCTTCCTCATACCCAGTGCAAAGTAAATGAGCTCCAGATGTACATCAAAAAATTCCCTAACAGGGCTTCCAGAAACTACCTACTCAGGATAAGACTGAACATAATCGAAACAAACAAGATTCGCCACATTCGAGGTATCTCAGAAACAAGAGAATGCCGATTCTGTGGTGCCGAAAAGGAAACAATTCACCATCTACTAATGGTCTGCCCAAAAAACCAAGCGATAAGATCAGCTTACCTTGACCGCCTACTCGCAAATGTACACTTTGACGCGGACCAATGGTGGCTAAGACTGATCGGAGGAGATCGAACAACGTGGCAAATTGCCTTGGTAAAGATCATCCAAGAAACACTGAAAACCCTGGGCATAGGCCCCTGAGGACTTGCGGAAATAAAGAAACGCAATTTTGTAAAGTTCCATTTTGGAACAAACACAAAAAAAAAATAATAATAACAATATGTCAAAGAATGCACATTTCAAACAAATTAGATTTCCAATGAAAAGATCTTCAATTCAAATAAAATAAATCAAATCTTTTTATTGTTATTGTTAGCTATCTTTCTTTGATGATGCCATGCTTGCCATCTGTACTGGCTTACAGCACATAATGTGAGGTGATCATCATAACTTCCTCAGTGTGTATAAGCATGAAAGTTGGAATGCTGAATTGTGAAGAGTGGGTCGAGTGTGTTGGTGTCTGGCTACCCTGATATTCCACAGTAGATTTACTGGAGCTGTTGGTCTTTATTTAGTTTTTACTGCCGTGTTGACAGGAAGAGGCAGTGCTAAACTATAAAAACCTTCACTCTGCGAGGAACACGCAGAGTGTGTGGAGTGCTGTGGTGTTCCGGGACCCCCGGCCCCTTTCCTCTGCTGAGTTTGCTGTCAAGGACCGGCTTGGTTAGGTGTGGTGATTCTTACTTTTGTGCTTTGCCTTACAGCACTTTCTTCTGCCATGGTAAGCGTTTGCTGGACTGCATTGTTTTGCAATTGTTTGTGACTTCAATCTCAGCTCGTATATACTCTGCCAACCAGCAAAGATCTCATCTCCGTAGTGGAACAGTTAAATGCAGGAATACGCTTTCGGAGTCCAACGAAACACTTGGCTGGGGAAAACGGCATGCCACGCCCAAAGAAAGACAAAAAACAAAAACCAGACAAATCAGACACAATGGCGGCATTTCAGTCTAAAATGACTGGGTTCTTTCACCCTGCAGTTTCTACTCCTAAGGTGGCATAAATCCAAACAGAACTATTACCTTTTGGTGATTTTGACAACTACATTCCTTGTTCATCGCCTACCATTGATAACAATAGCTCTTTATTTAACTTATGTTTAAATATGAAACAAAACTCATTGGGGCCAATCTCAGCAAGCTATGACAATATTGTTGGCTCAAATTTGTCAGTCAGCCCCAAATTTGGAAGCGCTTGTTTACACAAGAAAATAGGCAAAAGTGCAGGACGAATTGGGGGTGGAGACCGCAGAGGTGGTTGACTCTGCTGATTTATCAATGCAGCCCCTCTCAGAAACTCAAAGAGATGCGGGGAAGTGCAGAGTACAGAATACTTGAATGGTACTATGAATGAGCTCAGAGAGGGGGAAATGATAACTAGAAGCAGTAAGAGAAAGAGGGAGGGGAACAGGAATTAGGAGTATATGTCTTACCAACGGTCTTGCCTGTCAAGATTCACCCACAAAAGTGTACTCAACCCCTACCCTCTTTAACCCATTGCTCCTCTGTGCAGCCCCCCTCTCTATCCTCGCCGACAGCTGCCTACTCCCGAAAGGTATTGAAGACAACAACCGCTGAAATAAAGTCCATCAAAAGACATGGACATGGACCCGGTATACAGTGCGGAAGAGAATGCGACAGGGGACCTGAGACCCATACATCTGGAGAAACCACCATGTTCAGTGACAACTCCAAAGGAAAATCCTAGGGCAGATAAGGAGCAGGTGCCCGACGAGGTATCAGCAGGGGAGGATGATTATTAATACCTCAAAGCTGTTTTCAATAGTCTGAACTCTTCAGACCATGCCGTGGTGCCTCCACTGGAGTCTACAAAGGACAGTATTACTTTGTTGCTACCAAACTCACCTGGAGCGTTTTTAGAATGCCAACATGCTGCATTGGAGATCTGCTTGGCTCAAGACATGGCAACCTTAAATTTAACCAGAAGTTACCAGCGCAGGTTAAATGATCATGCCAGGACTAACACCTCAAAACCTCTGAAGCAAGCTAACAGGGATTGTTTCTTCCAATACCCTAACAGATGCCATCCACCCCGTCGTTTGGCAATGAGGGAAGAAGCTAGAGTATCAATGGATAGTCCTAGTTGCCCAGAAGCAGTAGTAGATGGCTCATGGGTTGCAAGAGGCACCAAACCTTAAGATTTCCTCTAATCTTAAATTACAAGATACTCTCCCAGCTACCTCAGACACATCCACCTCCTCTGAGTCACACCTGAACCAGTCACCAAGGGACTTGGGGGGGTACAGTGTACGGCCTAATGAAGGGTTTGACCATGTGCAATTGCAGAACCTAGTAAAGGTGGCATTAACGGTGGCAGTGAACCCTTTTCTGAAAAGTTATTTGAAATCACAATGGCACAATCAAAGATCAAGCAACTTTACTGGCAATATTGCATATGTTGATCTAGCGAGGGGTGAAACAACTGATAAAACAAACACAGATGACTTCAGTTTTAGATCAAATGAAGTGGTTAAGACACCAGAAAGAAGCAATTGCCAGGAAACCTCTGGAGTCTGGGCCGCCAGTTGAAATTTCTCACACTTTCCGATCCCCTAAAGTAGTAGGAGAAATCTTCGAGCCGGAGCGCCTGATTGCGTAACTCTGGTCCCTTCCACCACAAGAACATGAACACAATATTTATGGCAAAGGAATTGGAAACGATTGAGGAAGGAGATCCCGAAGGAATAACCCTACACTGACAGCAATACAGGTATAGGATATAGTGGCTAGTGTGGGAGAAATGGGAGAGACCGATGAACCTCACATTGATGAACCCCCCAATCAAAAAATAAAAAGCCTGCTACTATAGAGAAGAACAAGGGACTCTATCCAGTCTTTGGTAAGACCGGCCTTCAGGATTCAAGGGGGAAGAAGGCAAAGATAAAAAAACAAAAAAAGCAAAAAACCAGCCACATCCAAAAAAGGCCTTCCCAATGGATAAAAAGCTTTTATATGAAATGTGACCATACCCACAATACAGATTGCTTCCAAATCTAAGCAGGGCCAACTCCACATTCGAGTCCCTCCCAAAGCTGTGACTGACAATTCAATAACTGAACAGGAGATGTTGGATGAGAATACTCACATTTTGATGAACTTCTCTACATACTCTGATGAACCATTACTGGAGGATGAAATACAAAGCAACACCACCTATGATATGATGAGATAGAAGAGCCATTGATAAACCTGTCTCGTGTATCCCCAGGCGAGGATGTCGGGATCACCCTTCTAACAGTGTTGAAGCCAGGGCGACATACTCCAACTCTCTTCCTTACATTGGAACAACGGAGATCAATTTTGTGGGAGAAAAATAAGGCTCAGAGAGAGATCTACCCTGAGAAGGATCTAGGCTGAAAAGATTCTAAGACCAAGAGAGGGAAGAGCCAAACTCAGGCTTGTCATGGTGCTGAGAACAATTTGGTATCAATTGAGCATATCGTTCCTGAAAGAGATTGATGGATTATGAACCGGAAAAACATTTTAAAGTTATTCCACTGTTCACTGAAACTTAGATTCATTGGGCTGGATGATATTAAGATCGTGGAATTCGTAAAGAAAACCCGTCACGATTGTGTAATTGTGCATCTTCACTTAATGTTGTTCAAAATTCCCTGGTGCAGAATTCCACCGGCTGGAATTTGAAATATTAGAGGGAGTCTGACCCGCAATCATGAAACTTTAAGAAGATACTTCACAATACCGAAATAACATCAGAGAGCGAGAAAGGAAACCAAAGGATGAGAGATATCATCCTTCTGACTATATTCAAATCAACAAGGGCTTAGGCGCTGTTCCCTCAAGAATAATCTCACTAGCAAGTGGGAAATCTCTTGGACTAAAAGTGACTGTGCAAGGTGCTCATGGCCAAGCAAGAAATATAAAAATGTGTTCACATAAAAAGACACCGCTGAGTGATTCTACTGATAGGAATTGGCTTTGCAGCTTCTTACCACCAACAAACATGCGCAGCTTTACGTACTTGTTTAAGAAGGAGGGCCTTGATATAAATGCCCATGTTGTATGCTGTATGCAGGAGACCTGGCACACGAATAAATCTATGTGTCAGGGTTTTGACATCTGCTTCAATCCCACAATTCAGAGAAAGGTGGGAAGGCACTCGGCAGGCCTATTGGCAATGGTAAAGAGGGGTGGTGCCTTTGCTATCTTTCACATTCTAATCCCTTTACTCAGGTAGCAACCTTGTCTTGGGAAAGGCGGCAGAACAAAATCCCGTAATACTAATTATAATCAGTGTATATTGGAACCCTCTTGGGAGGAAAAATGAAGAATTTGTGGGGGTAGTTACCAATGTAATAGATGAGGTGAGGATAACAACAATTAATCCTCACATAGTATTATTTGGTGGTCTCAATTTAAGATGTCTAAAAGAAGCAGGGATGAAATTGCATAAGGGACTACTGTCCAGGAGGGTGGCTTTTTGGGTCTCTGAAGTTAAGGAACGTGACATTGGTATGGTCAATGGTCAGTTAAAAGGTGATATTCCCGGGAAAATGATGTGGTCAATTGTGTAGCACATTTAGATTACTACTTTGTGTCAGGGGGACTATCTGAATCACTGACCACTCTGGAAATTGTGCTGATGCCAGAAAGTAATCATCAACTGCTTATCTTGACCCTAAGGGGGCGGAATATGGTAGCCCTTCAAGTAATGTCAGAAGCACTTAATGTTAATCAGGGCGGGACCCGCCTTAGAATAATGCTAGGGACATCCAAAGTCTAACACCTAAATATCAAAAGAACCACACGAAAAACAAGGGAGGGGCAGACTATAAAGGAGTCCTAATGGACTTCAGAGTAAAGCCTCGGACTAGGGCAGGACCCGAATTCAAGAGATTGCACTATCCAATCATGAAGTGAGACGGATGAAAAATATCTTGAGAGTAGATCTGCGACGTTCAGACCGTGAAATTGGGCCAAACAATGATACATCTATAGCTCTGCTGGATACACTGCGGAGGATATTTGCCTCCATTCTCCTAAAAACACCTGAATAAATGGGTACGAGAGACGGGACATCTCAATGTGAGGCAAGCAGGCTTTATCCCTGGGGTGACAAGTCTGAATTTGTTCTTACTAAATATTCTTAAGACAAGGGCGATTGAAACAAATCGAAAGGTATATATGGCTTTTAGAGATCTGGCGCAAGCTTTCAATAGTGTTAGTAGTAAGAAACTGTCAGACTGGGCTTGTCCCCCAGATCTTTTAGAGGCAATAAGGCTCTGTACTCTGGCAAATCAATCAAAGTGAGAATGGCTGCCAAGGGTTTGATGACATGTCCCATCCCCACCTTCAGAGGATTAAAACAAGGTTGCCCTTTGGCACCTGTAATTTGTAATCTTTATCTGTCGGATATGGGGTTTAGCCAAGAAGGGGTATGAGCATTCTCGCCAAAGCTGAATGACCACCCGATATCCTGGATTTATTTATTTATCTATTTGCATTTTTAAAGTGCTCACACGGGGGCATCGATGCGCTGTTAAAGGAATATGTCTTAGTTGCGCATTTATAACACGCTTAATAACCAGAGGTTTCTAAGCGCGGACACGGGGATCAAACCTGTGTTGCTTCATGTCGTCTTGTTTCCAAGGCGAGCACGTTGCTGCTCGAGCTATCCTCCCATGATGATGTATGCCAATGATTTGGTGGTTATTGATCTCACCCCTATCAGCCTCCAAAGGAGATTGACTGAGCTTCATAGTTACTTTTAATCTAATGAACTCAGAATTAATGTAAAGAAAATTCTGATGGTCTCTAATGCCCGTGGAAAGAAGAACCCCAGATTCAACTGGGTAATTGACCCGCAAAAAATATAGATTATTGACTTGATAACATACTTGGGAGCCACAGTAAATTGTAATGTAAAAGAGAAGTTATGGATAGATAGTCTAAAATGTGAAGATTAGCGGTGCAGACCATGGCTTTGCAGAGTAGATTTAGCAAATTCACGTTGGTCCCAATCATTACCTTTTATAAGCAAAAGGTAATCCCAATGCTTTTGTATGGAGCAGAAACAGCCCTAAACATGCCGCCAGAATTCTGGGAACAATTGGAGGGCCTCTTCTGGAAGTGGGTTCTAGGCCTTCCTAATTTGATCCCGATTGCTTTAGTTAGGTTTGAGTTGGGCCTACAGTCCCTAGATTCAATGTTAAGATTGAAATCCCTGAGTTTATTCAGGAAATGTATAGAAGATTCGAACTCCAACTTAACACTATCTGACATATTTAAAGGAAAGGAAAAACCTTTGAAGGGCGAGATGATAGAATAGTGGAGGAACCAAAGATGTATTGAATGGCTGGCCTCAATAGAATTAACGAAGAAGTGCTTCTATACAATCCTGACAAGGTAAAAATCCAGATACAACGTTTGGATTGGACCGACATTATCAATAAAAGAAGGTCTTATAAATTGACACTTGCCATTCTTCTCGAGAGAAGGTTGATAAATCAAGTTCGAGGTACTTAGTGAAATTCCCCAGTTATAAACACAGGAATAACTTTATAAGGATGCAATTGAATATAATCCCAATGAGAGAGGTTTTGGGAGTAAAGAAACAGTTGGAGGACTCCAACTCATCATGTAGGCTCTGTGGGAGAGGTGACAGGGTGGAGACAACAAAGCACCTTCTAACAGAATGTGAAGAACTGACGAATTTGAGAATGAAATATCTGAGTGAGGCATTCTCACGATAAAAGACATTGGGGTCATTACAAGTTTGGAGGTAGCCATGGCGCTATAAGCGGCATGGTTACCCCCTTACCGGCTACCGGGTCTGGGTTCCTTGAATGAGGAATAACCGGGCCATTCCAATCTTGGAGGACCCGGTAATTCCTCATTCAAGGAACCTGGAACCAGTACATCCCCATTCCCATTTGAGCCCCCATAGGGCTCAATGGGAATGGGGAGGGTGCTAACAACGGGCCCATTAATAACAGGCCAGTTGTTAGCATCCTGGTCTGCTTGCGGGACCGCTAAGTCCACCTGGTTTTACCAGGCGGCCTTAGCGGGTCCTGCGAGCAGAACTCGTAATTAGGCGGTAAGGGGTTGATGGCTCTGGCACCTTTACCTGCACCGTTAACCCCTTACCGCCTAACTCGTAATGACTCCCATTGACTGTCGAGGAGTGGTGGGAAATGTTTATATTGGGTGAAAACAATGCAATGATTTTAGCAGCAATGAAATTCCTTATGGAAATGTTAGAGTTGTAATGTAAAGGTTCAAAGTATTTGGATTAAGATGTTAAGAGAATTGGGGCAGGAACTGTGGGAGGATGTATGGATTTTAATTTGTTTTTGAGGGAGGTTGGGATATGAGGAATTTTGATTGTAAAAGGTTTGTAATAAACCAAACAATAAAAAATAAAAAAATAAAAAAACTGTGGGCTTTGTCTGTCAAGAATGCCCGTTGACAACATATGATAAGTGCTCTTAGAAGTGACAAGACTCATCTATTTTGCAGATGCTGGCAGTTGCTAACGATGAAAGAACGACGAAAATTGTAAACCCTATTAAAGAAAATGCCTGGATAAAGCATCTAAGGGATAAAGAAAGTCATTCTGTAAAATTGCCCTGTGTGGAACGCTGTCTGGGTAGTTGGCCTCGGCTAGCGACTTTAGAGGATGTTGAATTGTTCATCTCGAAAATAAAGAGCTATAGGGCACCGGGCCCAAATGGGTGTGCCAACATTGTGTTGAAGCATCATGACCCAAGTGGGTGGGCTAGGGTTCTAAAGTTTTTTGTTTTTTTACAAAGTATGTATTACACAGGAGGTACCCACATCATGGCATCAATCAATTTTAGACCTGGTATATAAAAAAGGTGAAAGGCTGCTGTCTGAGAATTATAGAGTGTTGTCACTACTGGATGTGACAGAAAATATTTGCATCCTTTGTTATGAAGGCCCTGCAGGCATTGGTGGAAGAAAATAATGTACTCCAGATTACCCAGACTTGGTTTCGACCCGGGCATGCCACTGCCCATAACCTTAGGGTTAGGGATAGGTTCATACAATTAGCAGTAACTAAAGGAAGGCCTGCATTATATATCATCTTTGTATATTTGCATGCTGCGTTTGATTGTTTCAATCGTGATAAGTTGTGGCGTAAGTTTGTGGGTTTGGGATGCCCGATGTGGCTAATGTGCATTCTTAAGGGCTTGCATTTGAATTTCTTGCGGGATGAGTGAAACTTGATGACGCTCGCATAACTTCTGCCTGGGTGCCAATCAACAGGCGAGTGGAACAAGGTTGTGTTTTGTCTCCCCTGTTGTTTAACATTTATTTGGCTGGCTTGCCATTGCTTTTTACATCTGTGATTGACTGCAACCCAAGAACTGGTGGAGTGGCTGTTCCTTACATGTTGTATGTGGGCGATGTAGTGTTACTGAACCATACCTATCATGGTGTGAAGGACATGTTTGATGAACTAATATCATTCACAGCAGATAATGATCTGTTGATTAATATGGATAAAACCAAAACAATGCTGGCTGTGGCAAGAAAGGTGAACCATCTAGCCCACACAACGAGCTTGGGCACATTGTAATATATAGTGAAGCCTGGAAATGAGTGCATGTATAGATTATGCTTATATTAGAGAGGCAGAAAAGAGGAAGGCCCAGCAGTTAACACACATGATTGATTCATTTGCAAGAAAAAGGCTGGATATTCCATAGAGGGCAATATCATTATGTGTTTGCCCTATTCTGTTGTATGGCCTTGAGACAATAAATATGCGTGATTTAAACTTGCTTAACACATTGGAGCATTACTTCTGGAGAGAGATTTTAAAACTGGCTCCTCTAAAACTGATAGAGTACCTAAGACTTGAACTGGATCTGGTCACATTGAAAGCTCAGCTGCTTGAAAAGAGAGGTGCATTGTATTTAAAATCTAAATCTAATCCCAAATACCAGCTACTGGCCCTAGTTGGTAGAGATGGTTTGCTTGTATCTGGAGGTGTGGGCTGTACGTTTGCAGCCCTGAACAAGAAGATGTTTGCAGACATAGGCTGGTACCCAGATTTTAACCGAGGAACAAATTATGTAACCCTGAAGGCCATATTCAAGAGGAAGGTCGAGCAATGTGATTGCATTAATAACTATTAACGCTTGTCGAATTTATGAAGATACAATTATGTTTCAAATGTCAATATTTAAAAACACAAACTTATCTTCATCAGTGCTCTAGCCTAGCGGTCTGAAATTGTATTCTTAGGGCCTCATCATGAGTTGGACTGTATTCCTGGCTGTAATACAGCCGACTATAATAGCCCTAGCACTGACCGGCCCGGTTGTATTACCACCGGATCACGGGTTGGGCCTTAACGGTAAATCCCCATTCCTGATTGGGTCCATTGGATCCAATGGGGAATTTTCGGTGCTAATACTGCGGGCTAATACAGCCGGCTGTAATACTGCCAAAAACTGGGATTTTCTCCTCCAGTTTCTGCAGCCGATTTAGCGCCCAACCCATGAAAGGGCCAGCCCTTAAACACGGCGGTAATACCATAACTACTGCATTTAAGGGCTACAGCCCAACTTGTTATGAGGCCCTTAGACTGTGGACTAATCAACTACCTCTTTTGATCATCCATGGAGCATACACCAAGATGCCATAAGAAGAAAGGGCATGTTGCATATTTAAAATACCTCAATTGATAGAGACTGTGAAACACATCTTCCCAGAATGCATACAACTGGGGGCAGCCTATATGTGTACATTGGGTCAATATGTGCATGAGTATGACACTATTAAATCAATGGAATTTTGTGACTATTGTCTCAATTCGCAGTCAGAGAGCCTACATATAGGGCTTCATCACGAGTTGGGCGGTAACGCCGGCGCTAATAGCACTGGCGCTATCTGCCTACTGCCAAACCACCGGCGCTATTAGTCCCGGATCAAGGGTTTGGCGGATTTGGAAATCCCCATTCCCCATTGAGCCCATTCAGGAATGCCCCATTCCCCATTGGGCGCAATGGGGAAATTTCGCGCTCATACCGCCGGCGGATTTCCCACCGGCGGTATGAGCGCAAATTTTCAGCGGATTTCCCCCCAGCTCAGAGCTGGGGAGAAATTCGCCAAAATCCTGATTTGGTGGACCCTTAATGGTGGACTCGTAATAGCGCTACCGCTGGATTTAAGGGTTATCGCCAAACTCGTGATGAGGCCCATTGTATTGTATTGGTTGTTGTGTGTTATTACTAAATTTCTTTCTTAAACTGTAGAGGTCATTCCCAGGACGTTATTATTAAAGTTTTAACATTTTACGTTTTTTATTAAGGTCAATTCCATTCTACTGTAGAGGAGCAGCCAAAAACCTCTAAAGGAAGTGCCACCCCTAAATTGCCTATATGTTGGGAAACGGAAATAGTGACAAGCAAGACAGCTGTAATGATGCCTATAACACAAGCAGTCTTTGAAGCATAGAATCCATTAAGAAACCATTCTTTATGTATCCATGGAGAACTGACAGCCTCTTGGGAATGATCCCTGAAGAGCATGTGAAGACGAATGAAAGACGAAACTGGTGATGTCACATGAAGTAAAGTGGCACACCTCAGAAGAGATGACAAGAAAGAAGAGGAATAAACCACATAGAATCTGATGACAAAGTAAGAATTGTGTAAACTTTCATATATGGGATGATGATCATATGTGTGAAAAGCACAGAAGAAGCAGACAAGCATTTTATAATTGTGCAGACTTAGTAACGCAAGTATACAAAGTAATCATAAGGCTGGCTATGTAGTCAATAGATTGCGGCGATGCACCAAGGTATATTTATGCATAGGTATATGGAGGTTCCACATCGTATTTGGGCAAACTGGACCCCATGAATAGGAGGGCTGGAAAAGGGTGGTGCAGCAGAATAAGCCTGGCTGGAGATGGAAGAAGAATCAAAGAGGCCTGCCTGGCTCAGTGTCAAGGAATGAGGCAGCCAGGAAAGTAGTGAATTATAATGAAAAGATACAATGGACGAAAAGGCGAGAGCCGAGCTCCTGTTAAGGTGCGGCGGAAGCACATTGAGTGCCAAGTTGTATATATTTAATATTATTAAATACAACAAGGAAGCTCAAAACATGGTCTCCAGTCACATTATCGGATGAAAATAGACCTTGGGCAGGATACACTGAGACCAGAAGATAAAGTGATGCTCACACTGCCTTTATTTCCCAGGAGCAGTGATACTTTGCAAGGCCGAGTTCAAAGACTAATCTCATGGCAGACAGCTTGATTGATGAGGGATGATGGGTTAATTGAATGGGGAGGCATGACCAGGCTGAAACCGCCAGCGCTTGGGGTATGAGCTTGCATGCTGCTAATGAGTGGAATATTCCAGAATGGTAGACGCGTTCCTACCAATTATAAATGGCCACATACCAAAGAGCCCTATAATTTAGAGGTCCAATGAGACGTTGTGTATTTTATGATGCTCACAGTTACTTTTGCTAGGGGTGGGCAGAGTTGCCCACCTGACAGTAGAGACCCAATCACAACGCTAACCCTCATAGAAAGTATATCTAGATGTCCCCTGTTACCCAATCAAGACACACATAGCTTTTCTCAGTTTGACACGCAGTGTTATGTCAATAATGATGAGAATTGTTTTTTATATAAATGTGTTTTTTTATGTTCTGGCTTTCACACATCCGACGATGTCCGTTGTACTCCCTGTTTTAGATAATAATTATTAAAACAGACCAAGTCTTTTGCCAACTTCCTGAGTCAGTTTTATTATTGATGTTTGTGTAATTTCTCAATACCCATCTACCCATTAGAGTGTTACCTCATCTTAAAAAGCCCAAGGGTTCACGTTGTAGTAGAAATGGGATGGTTAGTAGGTCTTTGGGGTAGTCCGAATATCAGAAACCCTCTGCCATCCAGCCGGAGGAACGCAAGGTTTCCTGTGGAGACCAGCCGATATAAACAACTTGCAAGTAAAGAAGATACAGGTGGGGCGGGCACCTCTTTCACAAAATCCCTCCTGGTTTCCACAGGTGCTGAGCAGACCAAAGGTGACAGTGGACGATTGGAGGAGGGGGCGAGGTGGATTGAGGAAACTGGCAAATTGTGGGAGCAGGGTTGTGGTACCAAATAAATAAGTAATGGAGGGTTGGTGGATATAAGACGAGGAGCATCTAAAGGTGTTTTGGATGTGGAGCGTTCCATAAGAAAAGCACAGAGTGCTAAATTCAAGGAATTAGAAGGAGTTGTCTTAAAACCCAAGGGGGTAAAATAGACTGCACACAGATAGATCGGTGATAGAAGACAATTCACACTCCCATCAGAGTATTTTAGGGGCTAAGAAAGAAAGGAGTATATACCATGGTATGCAATTAAAGAGTCGACTAGTTTGTTTTTATATTTTTTGTCTTTAAAAAGTGTCGAAGAGCGACAAAGTCTGTGTTACATAGAGAAAAAAGGTCATTATTTACCATAGATTATTATCGGTAGCGGCCATGGGGCAGATTGAGATTACTGAGAAGTAGAGGTTTTGAGCGGCGATTGTTGGTTGGTGCATGCTCATATTTATTATTTTCCTGAAACTTATTTGTGTGACAAATCACTGGCAAGTATAGACAGTCAATTGAAACTTGTCATAATGGGAGAGGATACACCACTGATGCACATGTGCAAGACACTACCAAAACATATGACCAAGACAAAACAGTACAGTGCAGAATGGGTAAAAGGAACAGCAGATAAAATGTTTATGCCGTGGCCACAAGGGGTATCATTAGCAAAGGCAGTGTTACAACACATGACCACATACTTGCACGCAGTGTACACGGGAAAGAAATTAGAGAAGAGGTTAGCTATTTTAGAGCTTTGGAATATGAACCACGAGGAGCGGGAAGATCCACCCCCTGAAGAATGGATGCTTAACCAGAGCAGAGATGAGGTGTTGAGCCTTCTGCTCCCCTTACTCTGCTAGAGGTAAATGGCGATAGTTCAGAAGACGCAGGACTGTATCCATTACAGGAACCGAAAGCGGTGACAGGGTATAGTAACCCGATATATGAACCACTTGCTTATGGTAGTGACAATAGCCGAGAAGAGACTAAATGAAAGGAAGAGATCTTTAAGGTCTTGCAGGGCAAGGAAGAGAAAAATGAACAACCAAATGTCTCTTTAAACATAGAATGAGAGATTAAAAAATGGAAAGGAGAAAATGACAAATCTGACGAGATTACGATTGTACAGAACAAATGGATGTGTTATTAAAGCTTGATAGGAAAAGACTTGGGGAGGATAGGCAAAGGGAAGACCAAGATGAGCAAGATAAAAAAGATAGGTCATGAAAAAGGAGATTGAAAGAAGATGAGAACAAGAGAACGAATAGACAAAGAAGGGAGCAGATGTATCAGGAGGAACAATAACGAAAGGAAGAAAGGGCAGAAGAGCAAAGAAAGTATGACAACAGGTATACAGCACTCGAAGAACAAGAAAGGCTAGAAAAGAAGAGAGAAGAGGAAGAAGTTTAGAAATTACAAGATAAAAGAATGCAAAGACATTAAGAAGAGGAAGTGCGCAGAGCTTACGA
The DNA here is from genome assembly GCF_040938575.1 of Ambystoma mexicanum. Lineage (NCBI taxonomy): Eukaryota > Metazoa > Chordata > Amphibia > Caudata > Ambystomatidae > Ambystoma > Ambystoma mexicanum. The sequence goes on along the minus strand of NC_090939.1, from coordinate 399,946,389 downwards.
ACGAAGGGAAGAAAAAAGACAAGAAGAGGAAAGGGTTAGACAGGAATCAAAGAAACAAAGGGAATTAGATGAAGAAATTGAGCAAAAAAGGAGGCAGAGGGAACGCGATGTTGAGCATATTCAAAAGGGGTTATTGAAACAATGTCCACCAATATCATGGAGCCATATAGAAAGGTGTATCCTGCCGCAGGGAGCAATGGCAGAACCACTTGGGATTAACTTAGAATAATTTGTCCCATTATAGGAGGCAACACCAGGACCATCTAGGGTAAACCTTGATAATAATTATGACATAGGAAGCATCAGAGATAGGATCGATAAAGTTTATCAAGAAATGAGGGCAACAGTTAAATCGGGAAGCAGAGGAAGAGAGGATCAATTGCCAATTGAATGATCACAAGGCAAAGAAGGAAGCATGTTTAGTCTCGAGAATAGAGACTTGTCTTTAGTGTAAGGGAGGAAGGGTCTCCCAGCCACACACAATATGCTTATTCCATGGTTGACAGCGTACCTGCAGACTCCATTTTCTACTAGGCTGCACATACATACTGGACGCAAGCCTGTACCTCTCCCCTTCTCTTGCCGGGCACAGCCAACCTGAAACCCCCTACCTAGTCCACATTTCCAGCCCTGCAGCTGCTCTGTTCTCACAGAAGCTTGGCTGCGAATTGTTGAAAGCTAACACTGTATCTCTCTTCTTCCTCTGAGATTACTGTCCTGTGGGTGACCGGGCTAGAGCCTGGCCATAGAAAAACCATCCATCTCCACAAACCGGCCTCTGCTCCAACAAACCCCTCCTTCAGAATTATGCACCTCGAGCCCCCTAACCTTACATTCCTTTGAAGTAACATTTGCAAGACCCCTGCTCATGTGCCGCCCCAGTTCACCCCCATGTATCTAATCCCATGAGGCTATATATTTTTCCTGTACTAACAAATAGTAAAACACCCATGCTTGATCTAAGAGACGTCTGATCAATGTATTCTGAAATATTGTGTTAGAACAGGCACCACTACCCATGTACCTTCGCTCTCCTTGTGGTCCAGATCAAATGTCTATGTGATATATATTATGTTGGATTTTATGTAGTATACTAAAACTTGCATGGCTATGATTAGTGTGCAGTGTTAGTTTAGAAACAAATGCAAATGCACAGACATTGCCTGACCCCACACCCCTCCCTGATGAGCCCAGCTGACCCATGTGCCTCAAGAAGTTACAAGTTCAGTGTTCACCAATCCTGGAGCAACACAATTACATGATCTGTAATGTCTTGTCCTCTCCAACCAATGATTTATACTTATTGTATCCCCTATAGCACATGTCATCAATGATGTGTTTTGTCATATAATATGTATTTTCTGTGTTTTTGGACAGAGCACTCTTGGAGTAGCAGAGTTCTCTGCGTGCCCCATTTAACTTTATATAAAGGCATCTCTTTTACTCACTCACAATTGGTTCTGGTCTCATTCCCTACTGGGGTGTGTCCATTAGGTGTCTCATTATTTGGTTATTAAATTGCATGAGTGGGGAATGCCAGCTTTCATTAGACAGGCTAACTTTGAATAGAGATGAAAGAGATGACAGCCATACTATTTGGGGACTAGATATGTCGGACGAAGAAAGAGAAAACTTCAGTGGGGAGGAGGGAGAAAGTGCATCTGGTCCTGAAGGATGCATGTCATCAGGTATGGAAGTCAGATGGTCTGATTTGGAACAGCCTAAGGATAGGACACCAAATCCCATGGCATATCCTGAGCACCCTAAAGGATGATCACAAAGTGAGAAAGGAGAATCGCCACCATATGTGAGCAAGTTAAGGTCATTGACAGACAGAAGGCAAAGCAGAACCATTGTCCCCACATAAATAGACAAACAATGGGAGCTGATTGCGAATTTGGGTTCACGCAATTCCGGTTATTGGAGAAGGAAGGATCTAGGCCACAGTTTATTCCATGGCCACAACTGGATAAGGATCATGTAAGAAGCAAACTTCCTAGTTTAATGGCGGGTGCGAGAAAATGGATTCATGAACTAGAAAAAATGACAGGAGAAAACGCTCTAGCCATAGGAGACATTAAGGAACTCCTAGCAGCCATTCTTGGGGAGAGGGCCGATGACATTAGGACACGGATAGGCTACTTAAGTGTCACAGCGCAAAATAGAGCTCATGATGGAGCACCATTCAATAATTGTAGAGAAGATGTATGGAGAGCTCTTAGGGTGCAATATCATGACACTTCAGATATCGGTGCAATTATGGCATGTAAAATACAAGAAGGCGAAGATCCACTTGCTTACATTTAAAATATTCAGGAACAGTGGACTTTGGAAACTCGCGAGCCGTGGGGGAAATCAATGGCAGATATTTTACCACATTTTATGTCAGGTACTACCGGAGCAAGTACAGAGAGAGCTCAAGAAATTATTGGCCATGGAAGCAAGGCCTTGGCCAGAGATACAGCTGACTATAGTGCACCACTGACGACTATTGCAAAAGAAAAAAAGAAGAAAGAAGAGGCTAGGAAACTTGAGGAACCCACACTAGTTCAAAAAGAAATTGTCATAATACGCCATAGAATGTGCGGTATTGACAAGCGGAGAAGGGCTGGGAATTCAGCAACAAGCTATGGGTGCATCACAGGCAAATAATCAACACCAGATGGACCAAGGAGGAAATGGGTATATGCCAGGAGGCAGAGGAATGGGTCACCGAGGGAGAGGTAATTTCCAGAATAATCAGAGTAGCTTTCAGAAAATGCAGAATGATAACCAGAATATGCCAGGAGGGTTTAATCAAGGAGGGCAAGTTAGAAGAACATTTTGGATGTGTGGCATTGCAGGGCACGTTGTGCACATGTGTGTAAGCCAAGGGTTTGTACAGAATGGGCAATTTTGAAGAGGGGTGCAGCTTTTCCTCCTGCATATAGCCCACAAGTTAGGAATGGGTTTGCACAAGATCAGAAGTTGTATCAAGCACAAGCAACGCAAATGGAAGAAGCACCACAAATACAGCAAGTACAACAGTCACGGCAAGCACCTTTGAATCCACCGCAAGGACAGTCACAGCATGCACCAATGCAGGTACAGAAGAATGAAAACAAGGGCAGTTACTAACTCCTAGACTATGAGGTGCTTCTGTCGTCAGAGGAAGTCCTTTCACAGGTACAGGGATGAGCATATATCCACAATAGGACAGCTCACATGGTGACTTGATGTGTTCAGTACTATCAGTGACACCAGACCCCCAAGAGGAGCCAAGGGTTGATGTGTCGATAGGAGGCAAATCTTTTTTCTTTTTTAGTAGACACTGGTGCAACTCGCTTATGTATACGAGAGGGAACATTTCCATTGTCGGGAAATGCCATGAATGCTCAAGGCTTCTCTGGAGCTACAAGTAGAGTTCCTTTTACTGATGAGTTGCCAGTCTCTATAGGAGAGTGTGACATGTCTGTTCCGTTATTTTATTCACAGCTGACACCAGTTAATATTCTGGGAGAAGATCTAATGACAAAGCTTAATATGATTTAATTTACTGATAATGGAATAGTGTGTTTGACTCCAGGGATACACTATTTAAAAGTGGGTGAATTTATTATGGCATTTACAGGGCATATGGCCCTGGGAATGGTGTAGACTGACTGATGTCACAGATAAGGATATGTTTAAATATGATCTAGCAGACGATGAAGTGATATTTGAAATGAACATCACCTATTGGATTAAAATAGAGAAAAAAGAGGTCCCACAGTGAATGATGATAGTGCGACAGCATCCAGTATATTATGATGAGGTACCAGCATTGTTATGGACTATAGGACCCTATGACATAGGCCTATTGATGGGGGTGGCAGAGGTAAAGATTACACTGAAGCCAGGAGCAATTTTACCTCAAGCAGGACAGTATCCCATGTCTCGAGACGCAGATGAGGGTATTTTTAAAACTATTTCCGCACTGATGGAACAAGGGAACTTGGTGATGTCAGAGTCACTGTGCAATACAACTGCGTACCCTGTGAAAAAATTGAAGCGGGGGTCATGGCGTTTAATCCAAGACATGAGGCCAATTAACCAGATTGTAGAGGCAGAGTTTCGTCTAGTTCCAAATCCTGCGATGATACCATGTAGTATCCCGGTTGAGGCATAATATTTCGCAGTGATTGATTGAAAAAATGTGTTTTTCTCAATCTCGCTGCATACGGACTCCCAAGATCTGACATCATTTACTTTTCATCAGACCAAACTGTAAAGCATTTGCTTACCTCGAGGGTATTGTGAGTCTCCATTGATCTTTAATAGGGTTCTGCAGATGGACCTAGGCAATATTTATTTGAAAAGTGTTGGATTGCAGTATGTAGATGATATTCTGGTTTGTAGCACACCAGAAGATGAGTGCAGCCAAGACTTGATTCAGTTAATGATTATCCTAGCAGACAAGGGATATAAAGTGGACAAGGAGAAGTTACAGTATTTCCAAGAAGAGGTATTGCATATAGTCCAGTTGATTTCACATGTGGGAAAAAAGGTCACACCTGCAAGGGCTGAGGCAATTTTGAAAACAGCAAAACTGCACACAGTAAAACAAATGCAGCAGTTTCTGGGACTATGCAACTATGTTAGAGCATGGGTATTTTATTATAGTTCATACATGAGAACATTTTTGCAAGCTCTAAAAAAGGCACAAGTGAATAGTGAGAAAATAGAATGGACTGAGGAAATGGAGGAGGGGTTTGAAGAATTAAAGAAAGCAATTTGTACTGCTCCAGTTTTAGGAATTCCCAATTATTCTGAGGAGTTTTATCTGTTTTCGCACACAAATGGGACAGTTATGACAGCAGTGTTTACAAAGAGGAATATACTGGGGTGTAAACTGCCTTCCTATTACAGTGGAATTTTAGATATAGTTATGAGAGGACACTTCCCTTGCAAACAATTGCTGGCAGCAGCCACAGTTTGCTATTGAGAAGTCTATGAGCATAGTGATGTGGTGTTTCATGACATTATTTGTTAAGCATGCTTTGTTTGGTATTTTGGAAAAACCTAAGGGTACGTTGACATCCCAGAGAACATCTGCATATGAAGTTGTTATATCGAATCCTGTGATTAAAATAATCAGGTGCAGAATAGTGAACCCTGCCACATTTATAGTTGAACCAGGCATAGGATGAGCGTGTCCATGACTGCGCAAGTTATGAAGAGTCATTTGAGGACATACTGCGTTTACAAGGAAATGCGCTGTCCGGAGGAGAGATTCTCTTTGTTGACGGGTCATCAAAAATGGATAAAATGAATGTCGAAAGATTGACTGGGTCAGCTGTGGTGAGGCATAGAGAAAACTGAGAATTTTACATTGTGGCAAGCATAAGGCTGCCATTGAATTTTTTGGCACAAGCTGCAGAATTAGTGGCACTTGTTATTGTGCTTGAGAAATACGAAGGAGAGGAAGTGACAGTGTACAGTGATTCCATCTATGTGACGTCAACTGTGCACGCAGGGCTAGCACATTGGAAAAGGAGGGGCTACCTCCGAGCAGACGGCACTCCTGTGCAACACGCAGCATTATTGGACAGATTTATTAAGGCACTACAGCTCCCAGCAGCCAATGCAATAGTTAAATGTGCACCTCATACTAAGAGATCTGATTTTATTTCATGAGGAAACGAAGTCGCGGATGAAGAAGCCAAAAGGGTTCCAAACTCTTCAGACATTTCAAGTTTTGATACTCCTTATATAATAAAGGGAGAAATTATGGCTGTGATGATGCAAGAAGGTTTTAATCACTTACCGAAAACACAGTTAATGGAAATTCAAGGCAGTGCACCAGAAGGAAGGGCAAGAGTTGTGGAAACAGAGGGGATGTTATTTATCCCCTTCTGAAGCATTGTGGTGACAGGACAGCACTGGAAAGCCGGTGATGCCTGAACTCTTATTAAGGGTACTGCTTGAACAGCTGCACTAACCTGCACATGCAACTAGGGAAAGCATTGCAGCAGCTATTGCAGAGGATTGGTTTGTACCAAATTTGTTAGAACACGTTGGGCCTCATTACGACCCTGGCGGTACGGGGTAAACGGCGCCGTAAAAGGTGCCAGTGCCGTTTACCCCGTACCGCCTCATTACGAGGTCCCCTCGTGGGACCCAGGAAGCAACACCTGGTCAAACCAGGCGTGCCTACCGAGTCCCGCGAGGGGAAGAGAGAGCAAAAAATGGGACAACTCATAATGGCCTGTTGTTTGCTCCCTCTCCCATTCCCATTCAGCCCTGTGGGGGCTGAAATGGGAATGGGGAAGGACCGGGTCTGGGTCCTTGAAGGGAGGAATTACTGGGCCTTCCGAACTCAGAATGGCCCGGTAATTCCTCATTCTGAGAACCCGGATGCGATTTCGGCGGCAGCCATGCCGCCAATAGCGGCATGGCTACCGCCGAGGTCGTAATGAGGACCATTGTATTTAATGTAGTAAATTGCATTGAATGTGAAAGGTTTACTGCTGTGCACACATTGCAAACTATTAGGAGAGTGATTCCTAGACCAAATGGTCCTTTTCAGCAATTACATTTCGATTATATTGATATGCTGCCGGTTTGTAGTGGATATAGGTATAAGATAGTGGTGGTGTATCCCTTTTCAAGATGGATTGAAGCAGGTCCATGTACACACGCTGATGCCACTTGCACAGTGAAGTTTTTAGTACGAGAAGTATTTCCAAGATGGTGAGTATGTCAGGTGCTGAGATCTGACAGTGGCCCGCATTTTGTAAATGAATAGTTGAACAGATTAGCTTGTTATTAAACATAAAGCAAAGTTTTCTTCGGTTATCACCTGCAAGCGAACAGAATATGTGAGAGGCTCAACGGTCCTCTCAAAGAGAGGATTGCTAAATTGAAATTGTCACTAAAGAAGGGTTAGCTCTATTGCCTGCCCTTAGCATTATATGCATTAAGGAATCAGCCCGGGTCGGACCACCATCTCACACCCCATGAACTAGTAACAGGGATGCGAATGAGAACGCCTGTGGCACCTCCATCGAGGATTAGGTGTGATGCCCAAAAGACAGTAGAAATGTTGGGAAATTAGTTACTTGCTTATTTGACATGTATGACCACTAGTATCTCTGTCATTTCAGATCAATTCAAGCACAAGGGGTGTCGGTCTCAGGACACAGATGAAGACCATTCAGCAACCGGATCAAAGGAACTTTTACCAGTGGCAAGACTTTTTGAGGGAGACACCAAATTGGGCCATAAATTGTGGAAGACATTACTCCCTCAGCAGTAAAGGTCCAAGAGTGATGCGCATAGATTAACCTGGGCGATGTCAAACCATATGCTGGTGAGACCGGAACTTCCCCACACGATTCAGAAGCAAGGCAACACAAAGTAGTTTAGCACATGCAGACTCGATCGATGACAAGGAAGGTCGATGAAACAATTAGTTGAATAAATAAAAGACTCCATTTGGACTGTGGCTCCCATGGGACTCTACTTACAGATATTTTAGCAGGAAGTGAGAAAGCAAACTTGTTCTGCGCCACAGGAATCTTTTGAAAAAATTCACTTTAGAAAATTGTTGACACATCATGATTATGCCTGAACAACAAAATGTGGTTAAAAATTGGAAGAGGGAGGAATATCTTATTGTTTTTATTTTTTCTATTTGGGCATGTCCTGCACTTGTGGGGAGAAGTACTGACATTTGTGTTTTCTTGCACAATCCAATTATAAGGAGTTTGGAGTTTGCTCTCAGCAATTTTTGAGCGTATCCTGCAACTACCTGAGCACTTAACGAATTTTCCTGATGAAAAAGGTGTTTTTCTTCCCTTAAAAATAGTACACAGGCATAATGCGGAATCCTGAAAATGATGCATTGGAGGGAAATGAGTGAGTTCAATGACACATGGGAAATCGCCACTGGTGGGGCATAATGTATTGGTGCCTAATATATGTTTGCACAGCATCTATTATTGTTGTCCTGTTTCTATAAATGCATGCTGCTTATCTTGCTAGTCCAAAGAAGGCAGCAGTCCCTCTGATTCTTCCCACACCAGTGACCCTTACAGACATAACTGTTGTACGAAGTCTAAGACCATATGTGATTATCCCTACACCAGTGACACATGTAAGTTCATCTATTTCACTGACAAGTGTTCCTATGATTCCCCCTGTAGGCAGGAAGTATACTGATTTATTTCATGAGTTACTTATGAGGGCTCACTTGGCCATAAAGAGACCCAAGAAAAGTGCAAGAGAGGATGATTATGAGTTGAATAATTATTTAAACAATACAGTACACTTGGGGAACAACATGTGGTATCAGCACATGAATGAGGCGGGCATGAGCACCTCTGAGCATAGCTGCTGTATGTGTGCTCTCCTATCCTATGCATTGGGAAATTCTAAAATATGCATAGCTATAGAAATAGATGTCAAACTGCTCATTGCCTGACACACCTTGCACTCTGCCATATGAGAGGTCAGTTTGAAGGTTGAACAGCACCCTTAGTATGGGTGACAGAATGGTCAGCACCAGAACAAGAAGATTATGTTCAAGATTTGAAGACAAGAACAAGACGGCACACTAGAGATCATGTGATAAGATACGAAAAGCCTGGAATGAAAGGAGCAGGAATCAGATGGGAGATAAACAGAAAGCTCAATTGCCAAGGAAAGACTGATGAAGAAATATGAAGATGCAAGGAGAGAGGCCAAATGCAATTTGGGGAACAGTACTTTCACCAGATGGCTGGAAAGAAGGTGTTGTCGTATGCAGAGCATTGGCAGTAACAGGACATCATAAACCAGTTATTGAGTGTGTGGAGATGGGATGCAAACCTCTCTGGCCGAAACTTGCCAATCTGCTGACATGGGTTGGAGATAACAGCGGCCCAGTACATATAGTGTCATGAAATGCCACCTGTGCCCATTCTGGACTTCGTGGTCCCTGACCCATAGAGGACTGAATTCTGTGATCCTTCCAACATGGCAGTTTGGTGCGGAACGCAGCTTACCATTCTTTACGCGCTACGTTCAACATTCTACAAAACAGACACACCCCTGCAGCTCTGTGCATCCCAACGCTACCACTCGGAGCAGTCTGACATGTGTTGCCGAAGTTCGCTTGGAACTTCCTTCCGAGTCCTGATTCCCAATTCCTTGAATCTACTTCCTCCCTTTCCTTTCCTCGAACATACTTTTACGTTTCTTCTGGGATCCTCGCCTGCACTCAAGTCACGGCGGTCCGTACCTCCGAGCTCGGACTTTGTTTCCTTCCTGGTTCCTGGTCCTGGACATCCAAACGCTTCTGGAGTAGGACCGCTATCCCCACACTGGAACCCGACGACCAGCACACGGGTCTCTACAAATCCCGGACCGTGCGAAAGAAATCATCAAAGAAGGTCGCAAGCAAGGAATGACAGGTGAGAAGGGGAGAGACTTGTGGCAGATTGAGATGCCTAAAAAACGATACGAATACAGAGATGGAAGCCGCGGTTCAAGACCTCATGTGAAGTATGCAGGAATTAACCACTGAAGTCCAGAACCTTTAAAGCAGCTAGTCTTGTCTCGTGACTCTGCTACTCAAGAAAGTGTCTTATTGGGAGGAGTGGTGGACAAATTTGATGGCTCTTCAAAGAACCTTCATCCCTTCCTTGACTCATGTTTGGTGCATTTCACCTTCAAGCCCTACTACTTTTCCATCCCAAGAGCCAAGGTGGGCTTTATGATCTCACACCTCACTGTTAACGCCTTAACCTGGGCAACCCTCCTAGTCAATTCGGGCAACGCCCTCCTGGATGATCATGATGGATTCGTGGAAGACCTAAAAGCCATGTTTGATCTCCCAGAGATTGTTTACAGTGCTCAGGAACGACTACTTGAATTTCAACAAGGATCCCAGGATATGCTTACCTATGTGACCTGCTTTAAACAACTTGTAAAAGAGGCTGATTGGTCCCAATAAGCCAGCTTCACCCTCTTTCGAAGAGGCCTAAATGAAGAAATAAAGGACGAGCTAGCCAGGGTAGCTCGCCCAAGCTCCTTCCAGGCCCTCATGGACCTCTCCGTACAAATTGACTTTTGTATCCAGGGAAGGAAGGCAGAGAAAAGAAAGTCTAAGTCAACATCTCAAAAGGCAGCCACGGACCATTCATACAGACCAGAGCCTGCAGGTTCTCCAACCTTCCATCCAGAACCCATGAAACTGGGGATCTTCCGTGGACCCATTACCCCACAAGAAAGGATGCACCGGATTCACACTGGACTGTGCACGTACTGCGTCTCCGTGAGAGAGTGCCCTATCGCTCCACCACAGCGTTTGGGAAACGTCATCTCCCGATCCTAGATGGGACACAGTTTCGGGAAAAAGGTGTCTGCTACTCATCAATTCCTTCCTTGAACTCTCCTGGACAAAACAATCTTGTGATTCTACAGGCATTCCTATCACCTTACAAGAAAGAATCCTACCCCATCTTGGTATTATGGATTTCGGAAACATGGGCATATTCATAGGTCATGATTGGATCACTAGTCACAACATCCCCCACGAAACACGAGAGACTATGCAACCTGTTGAAGCTATTGATGGGAGACCCTTATCTTCAGGACCCATAAACCATCAAACCAAAGAGATTCTTCTTTCTATAAATCACCACCAACAAAGGATTACATTTGATATCATAAGATCTGCCCACCATCCTATGGTTCTAGGCATGCCCTGGTTACAGAAGCATAACCCCTATATCAACTGGGCAGCAGGCTCCTTATTTCTTGGTTCAGAACATTGTATGTCCCACTGTTTGTCCCCAATCACTTTAGAAAGTTCCTCTGAAGACTCTCAAGAAACTCAGCAAATTCCAGTCACTGTCTCTAACATTATCCGGATTCCCAGGGCCTACCAGGCATACGACGATGTATTTTCAACAGCAATTGTTCAAGCTCTGCCACCCCACAGACCAGAGTATTGTGCCATTGACACTGAACCTTCAGCCGTGATCCCTTTCGGAAGAATGTTTATTCTGTCAGAACCAGGAAAAAGGGCCCTCCGGGAATACCTGGACACCAACTTGGAAAATGGAACTATTCGACCATCCAAGTCCCCAGCGGGAGCTTCCATTTTCTTTGTCCCTAAGAAGGATTCCAAGGAGCTCAGGCCGTGTTTGGATTACCGTGGCCTTAACCAATGCACTCTCACATGATCGTTACCCATTGCCTCTATTCTCAGATATCCTGTAAGCATTGAGAGTTGCAGTCATCTTCACAAATCTAGATCTCAGGGGTGCCTACCATCTTATTCGTATAAAAGAAGGTGATGAACGGAAAACAGCTTTTAGAACACCCTTCGGCCATTTTGAATACTTGGTCATGCCCTTTGGACTTGCTAATGCCCCTGCAATTGTCCAACGTTTCATGGATCGGGTCTTTTCTGATATGTTGTTCCTTTTCATCATTGTATACGTAGACGACATACTGATGTACTCCAAGGACCATCTGAAACACAAAGAGCACGTAAGGGCAGTCTTAGAACGTTTACGAGAACACAGGCTCCTGGCCAAACCCGAGAAACGTCTTTTACATGTATCAACTGTTCACTATCTCAGATTCGTTCTTAGTCCAAAGGGTATTGGAATGGATTCTTCCAAGCTCGACTCCATTCTATCTTGGCCTGTTCCGACCACTGTAAAACAAATTCAATCCTACCTGGGGCTTGCTAATTTCTACAGGAAATGTATACCCGTGTTCTCTGAGATTGTGCATCCCATTGTCACACTATTAAAGAAGGATACCCGCTTTCAGTGGGCCTCAGCCCAAGATTCGGCATTTCAATGGTTGAAGTCGGAGTTCACACAAGCCCCCATCCTAGCTCAACCCGACACTGACCGACCCTTCCTTGTTGGAACTGATGCCTCCAACTACGCCATCGGGGCAGTCCTGAAACAGGAACTTGGCGACAAGTTAGAACACACCATCGCCTATCTCTGCCGCACCTTGACTCCCAGTGAAACTCATTATTCCGTCCTGGAGAAAGAATTGTTAGCCATTCGTCAAGCCTTAACTGAATGGCATCATCTCCTTCTGGGAGCCAAACACCCGGTACAAGTCCGCACGGACCATTGGAATCTTCAAGTCCTACAATCCCTGGAATGAAGAAACAGTCGCCAAGCCCATTGGGCCTTCTTTTTTGCCCAATACCAATTTCGAATCCATCATCTTCCTGGAATACATAACATTATTGCCGATGCCTTATCCTGACGTCCTGATTACAAAACCCTTGAGGACCGGACCTTTCCTAAGAGGTTTGCCAACCCAATATTTGTTGCCCAAGCAATTACCCTCCTGGAGGATATTCAAGCCCAAACTCAGTCCTCTGAACCCTGGAAGGAGTTTAAGAAAAACAATCAGTGGAATCTCAAAACAAAATACGGATATCTCTTCAAGGACAATCGACTTGTCATCCTTACTCCTGGATTGAGACAAAAGATCACAAGCCTATGCCATGATACTCTCCATTCAGGACACTGTGGCATAACCAACACCCTCCATCTTATACAAAGACAGTTTTGGTGGCCAAGGATGAAGGATTACATCAAGATCCATGTCCAGACTTGTGCAGTCTGTAATCAGAACAAACATGGCAATAAAAGACCAGCAGGTCTCCTATACCAACCAGCACTACCAACAAGACCCTGGGAAATCATTGCCACGGACTTTATTGTAGAACTACCTTCTTCCAGAGGCTACACGACTATAATGGTTACCATTGATTTGTTCACACATATGGCTCATTTTACGCCTCTGTACAAGCTACCATCCTCATCTGAACTCGCTGGGATTTTTCTAGAACACATATTCCGGCTTCATGGATTACCTTCCAAAATCATTTCCGGCAGAGGACCCCAGTACAGATCCCAGTTCTGGAAACAGCTATGTCATATATTGGGAATTCAACGTGCATTGTCTTCGGGTTATCACCCATAGACCAATGGTGCTACCGAACGAGTAAACCAAACCCTGGAACAGTTTCTTCGTTGTTTCACCACCAAAGTCCAGGATGATTGGTCACTCTTAATACCTGTGGGCGAGTTCGCATACAACAATTCGGATCATTCTGCTATCAAGACCAGTCCTTTCTTCTGTAGCCAAGGATTTCATCCTTCAGTCCTACCATCCGTTCTCCCACATCCTATCCCAGTTCCGGCGGTTGATTCCTGGATTGAAACACTAATCAATGTGCACAAAGAAGCAAAGGAACACCTAGAAAAGGCCCAAAGAGACGTGAAACAATATGCAGACTCCAAATGAAGGCCTGGGCCTTCCTATTCAATTGGCGATAAGATCTGGTTATCCTCAAAACTTCTTCCAATAATGAAGAATTGTAGGATTGAGGTAGATTATTTAGCCTAGATTGACTGTCAATGATTCTTAGTTCAGTTATATCGTCATTAAGATAAACTCATGTTGCTCTATCCCGGCTTGAATAGAAAGGTACATTTTGTTCAGTGAGTTGGAGCCGGTGTCGTCGTTTCCAGTGATCGTGGTATACGTGACTCTCAATATCTCAAGGAGGTTAAATAGTGGCTTAGTGAAAACATTGTACAGTGTTGGTGAGACACAGGAGCCCTGGGGAACTCCACAGGTGACTCGGGCAGGGGGTGCTGCCACAGAGGTGGTGAAGACTCTCATGGTGCAGTTGGAAAGGAAGGATTCAATCCATTTCATGCCGTTGATTGAGAAGTGGGAAGTGAGGGCAAGATTTTGGCAAAGTATATTATGGTTGACTAAGTCAAAAGCTGCAGAGAGTTCAAGTAGGAAGAGAAGGGCCAAATCCCCCTTGTCTTTAATATGGTCCATTTGAATTTTGAGGTCCAAGAGGGTGGTTTCTGTTCCGTGATGAGGGCGGAAGCCTGATTGGCTGAGGCCTAGGAGGTGTTGGGTTTCCAGGTATTTTTCAATTTGCACGTATGCTACTATGTCAAGTATTTTCAAGAGGAAGGATACAGTTGTGATAGGTCAGTAATTGGTGGGGACATTTGGATCCAATTTGGATCCAATCCATTTGGATTAGCGCCTTGGTGTAAAGCACTCTATAAATAAATAAATGAATCAATCAATCAATGTAGGTTTTTTGAGCAGTGGGAGTACCCAAGCTTCTTTAAAATTGTCTGGAACATTGCTGGAGGAGAAGGAGTTGTTTATCAAGGTTGTAATGAATGGGCAAGCTTGTCAGCGCAGTCTTTGATGAGAGAGGCTGGGCAGATATCTCCTTGACATCTTATAGGCTTCAGTCCCTTGATGATTTTTATGGTTTCTGTGGTGTTAACGGGTGAATTCGAATCTAGGAATGGAGGTTAGTGGTGTGGGAGGTGGGCCTGAGGGCTGCACGACTGGGGCGACTTTTGATTTTTTGGCTTTGATTTTGTTTTGGAGTAGGGCAATTTTGGATGTTTATACACCAAGGTCGATCCTTGATACAGTGGTCTGGAGATGGGGCCGGTAATTCAAACTCCCACAGTATAGTGAAGAGCTCTCTCGTGCCCGAGTTAGCATTTTCAATTCTCGTATTGTATGAGTTTCCCTTCGATTGGATGGTGGCTTCCTTATATTCTGTGGCTAGAGTATTGAAGTGCAATTTGTTTATGTAGGTAGATGTTTTTTTCCATGCGCTCTTAGCAATTATTTTTGCGGTACATAGGTCTTTGAGGCTAGCGGTCTACCAATAATTTGTGTGAGCTATAAGTTTGGCTTTACAGTTGCCCAAGGGATCAGCTTTGTTAATAGCAACCTAGAAGGTTTGGTTGTAGAGTGTCAACATGTAGGTGGGATCGGTAGTGGTATTAAGGTTAGTAGTTAGCAGTAGTAACATGGGGAGCATGTTATCCGGGGTGATATTCCGATGGTTTCTTGAGAGTGCCGCCGGGGTGAGTTGAGGAAGAATGTTAGGATGCGTTGCAATGCTGATGGAGAATAGTATGAAATTGTGGTCTGACCACGGGCATAGGTTGTTGGCTAGTATGTTAGTGAGGCAGTTGAGGTCTGCTAGCCAGTCCAATATACATCCTTTATCATGTGTAGGGTTGGAGATTCAATGGACGAAGCCTTGTGTTTCAATAGTGTTAGCAAGAGTGAGAGCCTGGGTGTCTGATGGGTCATTGAGACCTAAATTGAAGTCACCCAGAATGACGATTTTTGACAGGGGCTTGGTGTTGGTTATGAGGAGTAAAGCTATGTCTTCATCAAATAATGTAATGTTCCTGGGGGTCTATAGATAAGGTAGAGAGTGAGGGTGGATGTGGCAGAAAGGGAGATTTTGATTCAGATCAGCTCTCCCGATGGGAAATCTTGATTGGTGGTTTCTTTCAATCTGAGGTTATTATTGGCGGTGATCGCCACTCCACTTCCTTTGGAGACCGTTCTGTCTTTTCTAAGGATGGCGTACCCCTTAGGGATGGCAACAGAGAGGACGGGCCAGCTGCTGGGTACAGCCAAGTTTCTGTGATTGCAAGGAGGTCTTAAGTCGTTAGTAGTGATAAGGTCAGCAATGTCCAGGGCATGTGCCAGGAGGGATCTGGCATTGATAAGGACTCCCTTAATGTGGGGTGTGGTATCTGTTTTTCACATTGTCCACAGAGGTGATTTTGAAGGAGTTGGGTTTTAATGTGTTTTTCCTTTTAAGATGTAGGTTTAACAGCTGGAAGTGGATTACGTTTTATAGATTTTCATGGTTCTGTATAGGAGTGAGGTGCTGCATTTGGGCTGGTGTGAATGACACAGCTAGAAGGTGATCTAATTCTCGTAGATGAGTGTTGACTTCTGGTCGATGGGAAGGTCTTCATTCTGAAGTTCAGTAGATAATTTCTCCGGCCGATGGATGGGGTGGTGGTTAGTGTGTTTTTTTAATCATAATTCGGCAGGAAGCTAGCCGTTTCTTTGTGTGTCGAGGGAGCATGGTTTTTTGGAGTGTTGGGTAAACTTGTGGCCTGCGGCCAGTGGCAGGCCTGGTAGTGGTGGTGTATATCGTGTGGGTGGATAAGCGGGATGCTAGAGGATCGCTCCTGAGCTCCAGGTGGTCAGGACTTTTCAGATGTGAAGAAGTAATGTGTGTTGTATTTGGAGAGTTTGTAGGCAGGGGGAAATGACGCATGCTGGGAAGGAAATGGGAAGGTTGAATGTCATGTAAGAGAGCACATGCACCATTTGCAATGGGCGTGGGTGTTTGGACTGGGGGATAGGGTGTAGAAGGCAATAGTTAAAGCCATCTATTCGGGCAAAGGTCTCTGTGGTTTGGTGGGCTGTATCGCTCACAGCTTGAACATAATTTACTCTCTAAAAAATCAATTGCAAGATGCTTTGTTAAATGTCTATCAATGAATAATCCATTACAGAATTCCCAATATGTTCTTTCTACCAACACTTTAATTTCATTGATGATAAGTTTCGGATATAACCAGAGGTTGGGTAGCCCAATTCTGAGTAACATCCACTTAACATGTAATTGACACAAAATGTTCTGTGCGCCAATTTTTACTAAAATCTTTTGTAGAAGAAACCTGCATTCATCATGACCATATCTCAACCAAATTCTAGTCCACAACCCAACAGTCATGTAAGCCAAGTCCAATTCTATTTCATAAACAAGGTGCTCGTTGCTGTAGATTGCGGAAAGGCAAGCAGCTTTTTAAAAAATGTTTTTCCAGCTCTCACCAAGGGCGTAGATTTTCTGGAGCCCCGTAGCTCACCCGCATAAGAGGATGTGATACTGCTTTGGTCTCATAGACAATAGAAGTGAAACTTAGTTAATATGCACTGATCTCATTATAAAACTTTAAAATTGATCTTGAAATAACAGGCAATGTCACTGTGCCTTCTTTGTTTTAAGGGGCCCAGTATTTCAAACTACAGAGGCTTTGGATTCCCTTGACCTGCAATTAGCATTTTTGTCTTATTTGTGTTAATTATTAATCTAATTTACTACAGTAATCCTTAAATGACATAAGAGGACTTTTCAAAGAGTTGCCTTATTCGAGAAATAAAAATAGAATCATTGGCATATTATAGATTGACAAGCACTTGCTATTCACCATTAGGACATCAATAGCTTCAGGAGCTCATTAATTTACAACTCCATCCATATATAGACTAAACAAGAGAGGGGGCAAGACGCATCCTCAAAGCATGATACTGGGTATTTTTTGCAAGCCATTGTGTCAACAAGTTATTTGATCCAATAGAACAAGGGGTTATGCCACGGGCAGGCACCAATATCGAAAGTGAAAATGTTTGTGGCTGGCTTTGGGGCTTAGCAAAGCTTTGTTCGCCATACAATTTCACACCGTTTCATCAGTCTGCCCGGCATTTTACATAGTTAATTGTTAGGACCCTCTGGATATTACTGTCTATATAACATTTCGACACCCCACACCTTTACCTGGATGTAACACCTTCTCACATAAAACGGTTGCCTGAAATTGGTGAAACATCAATGTGGTCGTAGAATGACTGGTCCTCAACCCTAAAATGCACAGTTTCTGCGACATTTGCACTGCAATGTTCCGCAATAAACTGCACCACGCTAGGGTGAGGCAACAAGTGGCAAGAGAGCACGGTAGGTTCCGGTATGCAACAGAACACCAACTCTTGCCTCCCCCAATGCCTGCTCTGGAGTATGATAGCCAGCCACACACGCCCATTCTCAGTGCAGTTTACTTCAGAGTGCAAAGCACATCAAGCGATAAGTGAATTGGAATAGACACATACAGGATCATTGATTGTCAACAATTGATGAGCATGTTGTCACGTCTGTCCACAGAACCCGTTCGCAGAATGGGTCCTTTTTGCTAGTGTGATCTATAAAGGATACTTCATACTAAATGCGGCACAGAAGGACAAAACAACTGTTTAGTCTGTTCTGAACTGTCTTAGTGAGTCTAGGTCTTTGTTATTCCTGCAGTCGTATTGTACCATAGGTGCATGTTCAAGTAATGAAGTGCGAGGTGCCATGAAGTGATGTATAAGCCTGGATGAGGTTAATCTTATCTAATGAATAGCAAATCCTATAGTGTTGATGAATTGAAAGCCCAGATGAATGAAAGGCCTGAATGTGATAGATGATATTAGGGTGTTGGCGTTTATCCATGGAGTATGCTATGAGCGCATATTGAATGCAAATTTATATTTATTTAACCGGTATGTTTTGGCCATAATGTTGTTTGGAGTTGAATGCATTCAGAGTTTCTTTAAGATATTCACACTTGGACAGTTAGTCTGAACAGCTTTCTGTCATGGTGATTTCTTTCACGTCCTGTTCCTATTTCAGTCACAACGTTTGCATGTGATATTTGTTATGTAAGTATCTTTGCTTTCTTTCCTGCTTTTAAATGTTCTCTTGGAGGCAGTAGGTGTGTGTGTGGACAGTGTAGATGGATAATGCAAATGACAGGTTTTTCAGGAGAGAATGGTGGTGTGTATGTGGTCATGGATGTGTTGATGAATATTGATGGTATGTTGATTGTTAGTTGTGCTTCTTGAGTGACTGTGATGGTTCTGCGGGTGTGGCAGGCCTGAGTCTCTGTGTGGCAGATGGAGTGGAAGGTGTATATGCTGTGTTGGTTGTTGAGTGTGGTCACTATGGTTTTTGCTTGCAGGTGGCAGCTGTAAGACCCGGGAGTGGCAGTCCCAGGTAAGTGGTGAATTAGTGTTTTAGGATGGATGCAGGATATTAGATACGTGAACATGGAATACGTCATGAGGTTTGTGATTGCAGTTGGTTTGTCTAGTTGGTTTGTAGTGTGTGTTGAATTTTGGTGGTTTCTGAGAGCCTGGTTTGTGAATCTTGATGTGTGTGTATTGAGAAAGGAGAGAGGATGTGTAGCATGGCTTGTATTGTGTGCACCAATGCAGGCAGTGGAATGTTATGAGGTAGCCTGGAACCATACAGGTCATCAAGGTTCCAGGACTGACAGTTAAGGATTCAGGATGGGAGATCTAACTTGAGAGGATGTGTATTACCTAGCTCCTGCCTCCCTTTTCCCAACTAGCCCTGAAACTCAGCAGCTTATATAAGCAGTCTGGCCCTTAACTTAAACGTTGCTGCAACGCCCCAGCAAATGCTGCACAATACCTCAGTTCGTAGATAAATCAGGATACTCCTCAGAAGGCAATTTTGTGCTGGCCTCCTGCTTTACATAGCAGCAGGACTATACCTTGTGCAGGTTTAAATGAAGTCCTCTCACAGGAAACTGGGGCTGCATCACTGCTGGGCTCATCATGGCAGGGACCAAAAGCATCTTCAGCAGGAACTCTCCATAGCACTATTAAGCATATTTATGGACCATTAGCAAACTCCATTTGGGGTCCTTTAATCTTGGCATCAACAGGCAAAATATATCAGTCCAACTGGAACCAGCAAACACCTGTTGATCCCATCCTTGTTGCCATTTGTAGCATAGGAGGATGGTAAGAAGTCATCAGGAATCAGGTCAGGCACAGGAGACTTGTATATATAAAAAGGAGTATATTTGTTTGTAGTTACAGGGCTAGTTGGTTAGAAAGGCATGTAGCTAAATAGATGACATCCTTTCAGTAAGGTTCTCCCATCCTATGTTATCAACTGTAGCTTTAGGAACCCTAAGGTCCCATAACATTCTAGATGACATCACTGTATTATACTACCAGCACTGTGTGCACTCAGTGCAGATAGATACATTAATACTACACGTATGTTTGTGGGTAGCTTATTAATTGTGCTATGTTTCTATTTCAGGTTTGTTCTGCACACTAGCTCAAAATCCTTGTCCAGTGACCTATGATGTTTCTTTTGCTTGATGCATGTTTATTTTTGTTTGAGGCATGTCTTAATTTGAGCAATTTATGTGCAATGCTAGGCTAGAATGGTAATACTTATGTTGGCAACAGCGCCAAAATAGACTAAATAGGCCCCACTTCCCAGAACCAGTGGCATATTCAGCCATCCTGCATGTCCTCTGACCACAGCACCCTTCTCACCCAATCCTATCAATCATGTGTATGTATCTCACGTGATATTGGAAAAGCAGGGCAGCTTCTAAGCTGTCATTGGGAAAAATGACAATGTGTATAAGTTACACGCCAAGCCCATGGTAATGTGACACGTGTTGTATCTTTTTTCCTTTTCTTGTCCTACTGAATAGGACGCACAGGATATCGAATGTTAGTGCAGGAGCAGCTGTGAAGCCATACACAGCTGAGTTTGACACATGCATTGTGACAAACCTCTGAACATAAAATGTCATATGGGGACCAATAAGGTAACAGGATGATTCTTTAATTGCATGCATGCAATATTCTCACCTAGCTAAACGATAATTTGATACAAATACAATACATATTGGCTCTCTTGTTTACTAGGAACTGACAACCTAATGAATGTGTAATCCACAAATAATTAGCAACCAGGACCAAACTGAAGACACGATAAGAAGAAACAACAATGCTCATATGCCACATTAAGGTACCTGCTCAACAGTAATTATAAGCTGCTTTATCACCATTGTCAAAACAAATATATTTTAGATTAATGGGGCGATTCATGGAAAAGTGTGTATTTATCCCGCAAGGGCCACGCGCCGAGAACGACAAGAGCCTGCGTGCAGAATAAAAAATGCTCACTCTGCGTATTCATGGAATTGTTTGCACAAAGTAACTGTATATGCAAGTTGCAGCAGGAACACCCCAACAGTCCCCCACGCAAAACAAAAAGAGCCAGAACAGCTACCTTTGCTTGCTTCCCCCGGCGCATATACATGCACCCTTCAAACAGTGTGTGGGGTTCCCCACAAGCAGGCCTGCAACTGTGGGACCCTGCACAGGGTCCACCATAACTGTTACCGGCATCCTGGCAACATGCCTCCAAATTATCATAACTCGGGTAAAACTCTGAAAATCTGTGAGCGAACCCCGTAAACCATTACGGGCACCCCGCTACACTGCATACATGCTCCCTAAATCAGATTGGAACTACAGTTGAGTACACACATGCCGAAATCCGACACTGATCTCACCTCTGCATGGTGAATCCTATGCGCAAGTGTCTGTATGTCTGCCTTGGGGTGGTGGATAGTATGATGGTGTTGCATAGCAATTTTGCTGCTGAGAGGTTGCACGGTCAGATTGTTGAATATGTATTGATCCGAGCAATAGTGGGCATGCGAAGGACTGCATGCGGGCCGCCCCTTGTAACACCCACATTTTGCCTTGTTCTTTCTCATTTTCAGTGTTCTACCCCTACCCTGCCCTCTGCACAAGCCACGCCCATGCTCTGCATGGTGTCTCGCGCAAGGCACTTGGCCTCTCGCAATGATGTGCCGAACCTGTGCGCATTCACAGCAAAGTACAGAAAAGTGCCACGATGTGGATTCCAAGAATTGACAAATGAGATTTTGCACACAGATTGGCACGCAACGTCCCGATTTTCAGCGCAGCTTATTCAATGAATCGGGCCATGTGTGTGCTCCAACTGCAATAGTAAACATGATGTATCTTATGGTTGTAGGGCCAAAACTAACCCTCCTCCGTATTTAGAACAAAATAAGACTTAATAAAGTAAACAATTTATTCTCAAAGAGACTCCCAATCCACCAAAATTCAGGTAGGATTGATGTAATAATAACAATAAAAATATTCATTTTTTAAAAATAACCACAATTTGGATTCCTTCCACCTAACATAAACAAGAATGTTTTCTGTTTTAATACTGTCAGTGGGCTGTGATGCAGAAAAGAATCCCTATACAAACTGGTACCGGAGGAATGTACAGCAATTTTTGTTGTGGAAAAAAACTAAATAGTGGACAATCCAGTTACATTGTTCATAGGAAATAATTTAGAAATGTTACACTATTTCATGTTACATAATCTAGAAGTTAGATGAGCAACTAATTAACTCCCTGATGTTGGACAGACAGAAATATGTTGGACGCAGAAATGGATTTTTTTATGCTCTATGTAATTTTCCCCTTGTGTACTTAAAGAGCAGGGTAAAAGGCAATACATATACATATACATGGACTATATGTTATATTGCCTTCACGTCTAGTACATGTGTGCATGTACCTGTCTATTGATTATGTCTGTTATGTTCACTTAATAGTATGTTCACTTAATGTGTTGATGGACTATTGATGATGTATGTATGTTCACTGAAATATAATAGGAAGTTATGAGAACATTTCAGCATCGCTAGTTTTGTGGTTTTTCTCAAACTATATAAATACAATTTTATTTTTGATACTACATAACTCTTGTTGCTCAACCATTGGGACACATGATTCATGCAGAGCAGGGGCTGGGCTGGCCCGACAGCCTCACACTTACTGTGTCTTTGCTTGTTTTAATTGCCATAATTAGCCCAGGACAGGAGCAGGCACATATATGATTATGGAAGGTTTTGTAATGAGGTAAAATGACACATTATCTCAAGGCCACAACCCCTCCAATCCCCAAGTTACGCTTTAAAACTGCTTGAACTCACATAAAATCACTTATACTGAGGAACTAGTGGTAGTAGTTTCTCATTTATATAGTGCCTTCATTCCATTGGTATGGCCTGAACGCGCTTGTGGGTGTAACACTCTTTGAGGGACTGAAGCCCAAGGTATGGGAACAATGTCAGATGGATTAGAATGTGCATATGCATTTGGCCAAAATAGTGGGTTGGGTGGGATGGCAGAGCCCCCATAAGCTACCCAAGATTGTCAGGCATGTGAAAGGGTGGTGAGAGGTTGGTGAGAGGTGGTCAGGAGAGTGCACAAGTGTGAGAGACTCGTTTTGTGAGCATCTAGACCAAATGTATTGTCATAGGAGATAGCTGCATTCTGATGGCAGAGGTGCTATGCTTTGTGTTTTATTCTGGTGTATGGAGCTGAATGCGTGCAGGTGGGCAGCCATGCCTGTGATGGGTGTTCACCAAAGAGGTGTGCAACCACGTGAAATGCATAGGCTAGCCCACACAATATTCTAAGTGCAATACATAGGAAAGCCTTTGCAATTCATATAGGCTAGCCTTTGTAGTTCTTCAAGGTGCAATACATTGGGTAACCTTCACAATGGTTCTATATGCAATACATTGGCTAAAATTCACAATTATTCAAAGTGCAATACATTGGCTAACCTTCACAATTCTTCTACATGTAATACCTTGGCTAACCTGCACAGTTCTTCCAAGTGCAGTAGATTGGCTAACCTTACAGTTC
The DNA here is from genome assembly GCF_040938575.1 of Ambystoma mexicanum. Classification (NCBI taxonomy): domain Eukaryota; kingdom Metazoa; phylum Chordata; class Amphibia; order Caudata; family Ambystomatidae; genus Ambystoma; species Ambystoma mexicanum. The sequence continues at coordinate 399,923,174 of NC_090939.1, read as the reverse complement.
TAAGCACAGTACATTGGATACCTTAGCATAGTCTTCTAAGTGTAATTCATTAGCTAACCTTCACAATTCTTCTAAATGTAATACATTGGCTAGCCTTCACAGTTCCTTCAAGTGCCATACATTGGCTACCCTCATCATAAATCCTCTAAGTGCGATACATTGGCTACTCTAGATTATTCTTCTAAGTGTAATATGTTGGCTAACCTTCACAATATTTCAATTTTTCTAAGTGCCATACATTGGCGACCCTCATAAATCCTCTAAGTGTGTTACAACGGCTATAGAGAGTGACAGACACACTGGCATTGTATACATATGAAATGCTTAGTTAAGATAACGTACTCAGCTGATGCAATTTCTCAGTGTTAGGTTTCCCTCTGCTGTCCAAATGACAAAGTGCACCTCTGGGTGCCATTTCATTTCAACAACAGCTATCATTTTGACAAACAGAGTGAAACGCTGTGGACATTTGGAATAATTTCAAGTTACTTCTTTCCACCCCCACTTCTCTTCACAAAGGGCAGAGTAGTTTCAGAGTCAATGAACAGTTATTTACTGGCTTAACATTTCAGTCACTAAAGAGCAAAATGATGTGGGACGAATGCCTCCCCAAAAGCTAAAACTGAAAATAGGTGCTGTAATTATGCTACTATGCAATCATATGCCATCACAGGTCTCTGCAATGGAACAAGGTTCACAATTACGCACCTACAAAGACACATCATAGAGACTGTGTAATCGATAGAACTTAGATATTGTTCTTATACCCCTCATACCACCTGATACAAGTATCCCTTTCAAATTCAAAAGAAGATAGCTACCTGTATGTTTAGCCTTTTCAGTGACCATTAATAAGTCACCGGGACCTATGCCCCCTTTCTGGAAGCGATCAGTGGTAATTCCGATGTTTAAGAAGGGGACAGGAGGGACCATATGAATTACCGACCGATATTGACCTATAAGATATGCTAGAATGGCGTATGTTAAGCCGGGATCAGCAAGTGTTCTATATATGCACTAATCTCAATCAGTGCCTATGGAATGGATGTGTGTCTTAGTTCAGATCAGTGCCAAACCTCCAGCCCTGACCCTAACTTCACCACAAGATACAACACAATGGCAACACAATGGCAACTTTTAAGCATATCAGAAAACAATATAAATAACATAGTGATGGCAGGGTCTTGCAGAGCACAGTAATGGCAGTGCTCCCAGCTCTGACCATCTTACCTGCCTGTAGCGGCAGGGTGGCAGCCAGGGCAAACAGGGGATGGGTGCTGCCTTAAGGAGTTACTCTTTGCCTTGTGGCCCGATGCTGGCTGCACAGGCAAGGCTGCCCTGGTGCCTTCATTGAAGGGGGCTGCTTCTGGAAGGAAGCATCCATTCACGGACCGGGTGGGTGGGAAGAGCTCAGGGGAGGGGGTTGGGGAGAGGAAATAATATGTGTGTGGCACAGGAAGATTAAGGAAATAAATAATGCGAGAGCAGGGGATTAAATATATAAATAAATAAATGAGAGAACAGAGACAATAAATAAATAAAGAACTTGGGAAAGGGGGAAAATAAAGAAAGAAAGCTGGAGTGGGGAAATAAGTAAGTAATGCATGGAGCGAGCAGGGCGGTCACTCACTGCCAGGCAGGAGCACACATGGGTATGTATTGCAAAAGGGGACCTCAAGCTCGGTGCTTATGGGTATGTACTTTGATTCCTAAAGGAAGCTTCCAATCACAGGCCAGGTGTGCAGGAGTGGGGTGGGAAGAGGACAAGGGAGGGAGTTAGGAGGGAAGCAGGCACAGGAGTGGGGAGAGGAAATAATATGTGTGTGGCGTGGGGAGATTAAGGAAATAAATCATGAAGGAGCAGGGGATTAAATAAATGTATAAATGCTGGAACGGAGACAATAAATCAAAAATAAATAAATAAAGAACACAGGCACTCACCACCAGGCAGGAGCGCAGAACACAGAGGACAGTGCAGGACCCACACACATTTCAAAACTTTAAACTATATTTCACTGATGCCTTTGACTTTTTTGTGGGACAGCTCATTTTAACCACATCATCAACATGCTGAATGCAGTCATCAATGTTGAATACTAAAAAGCAGGTACATTTATCAGAACGGTCCTTTTGGAGGGTGCATTCAAGACTATACATAAGAGTAAAGACTACAGAGCTCTTGTGGTGTCTCATCACTAGTGTGATAATGAGTCGTTCCTGGCTTTTATGTTTTCTAACATCTTAGATTTTGATACTAATAGTCCTGCATTCATACAGGGAAAATAAAATAAATTAAATGTACATTACATCATTGCAACATTATATGAGGTAAGCAATCAGACAGGACTTGCAGAGAATCTCTGTCCTGGCAGGGGCAACTTGAAAGCTGCATTTCTGCAGATTAGTTAGAAATGAGGTGGTAAGAAAAGTGTTATTATCTTTCCTGGGCTTTAACATTTCCTTAATTAACAGTCAGCTTACTTTCGAAGAAATCCTCTCATTTAATTTAACGTTTGAATGCTGATATGTAATTAATGTCTCCAAACACATTTCTGATGCATTTTGATGATTTCTAATGACACTAAGTATACCTATGTTTGGGCAAGCCAATTTAACTAACTTCTCATGTTGCTACAGCCTCATCACTGGGAGTGATGCTACTGGGGAAGCAAAATTGCATAGCATACGTCCCCCCCCCCACACTGCCAAAACCAAAGCATACATGGTGTCCTGACTCCCCACAACCCAAAACCCAAGCCATTTCATGCCAAAATGAACTATTCCATTTATGAGGTGGTAGTTTAGTTGTGATTTTTTTTTTCTTTGCGTTCTGGTACTTGTGCTCACAGATTGCCTGTTACCAATCTGGAACTTCAAGTTCCTGAATGGTAAAGAGAATACAGGAGCATACTAGCATCTACCCAATGGAATCCATTTACAGGGTGCCTGTCTGAATGAAAGCTTTGCTGCATGCACCACAAAAAGGAGAACGGGTGGCTGTGGGTTTGTTTTGATACAAGAGAGTTATAATGAAAGGTATTTAATGTTCTTAATGTAATCATACCAGTGTAAGTGAAGCGGGATGTGAAGTACAATGAGCGGGCCGACTGGAAACTAACCAGTGCAAGAGAAAAAACAAAGAGCATCTTTATGAAGCTCTACCAAATGTATCAAAGTTTAAAATGTCTAAGACTGCAGGTGTAGTGTAGGTCAGAAGGCCCATTAAATAGATGTGGTTTTCCAATATTGTTGGTCAAAGCCCAGTGAGAACTTTATTTGCCCACCATCACACACTTTAAGCAAGATTTGAGCCCAGTCTTTAGAGATTTGCAACCACTTGTATCACTTCTACCTAACATAAATATGTGTTTTATTTCATGTAGATGGCATGAAAAGTAGAGAAATCACATTACAAATCAACCTGGATAATATATAAACTGCCTTATTAGGCAAAAAGTGTACAACTGAAGCTTTATATTTCCCCTCCTATATGCAACCCTAAAAGTATAAGGTGGCAAATTAATGCCGTCTTAAATAAAAAAAAAATCTCTTTTAGGTTTTGCAATAGTAGTTTCAGTACTTAGATACATAGAACAACACACAATAATGAAAGTTATAATATGACAAAGTCCTGCAGCTCTTTAATTATATAAGCTCTATATGAGCAAACCTTTCTTTATTCACGTCACAGCAGCAGATAGCATGGACATAAACTCCTGGGAAGCACATAGAGATCTTCATTGAAATTTGGTACTAGTAACACAAGAACTCTGAAAGGAATTTGCAGTCCTTCATTTCCATTATTTCTGTCATTACTTCCGGAGGCTGCACCATTTTGACTCCTACCAGCATTAACCCCAAAGGAAGTAAAGGGAAATTGCAAAAAGTACCCCAGCACCATGGTGCATTGTTGGGAGTGGGGCAATATGTTAGTCAGAAACAACCCCGCCCTGGCCAGACAAGACAATTGTTATCTTTAGATCTGAGTAGGTGGTTCATGGCAAGTGACACTGAAACATATCAATTCAGTGTTCTCCACATCCAGGACTGGATGGTGGAGAATGGCCTAGCCCTTAATGATACAAAAACAAAGCTGATTATTACAGGTGCAGCAGCTCCACTTAGAAAGCTCTGTCCTGAGTTTTGTGAATTTCAAATAGCTGTTGTCTGATTACCGTAATTTTCAGGGTTAAGACCTTGGGCGTTTTTCTGGATCAGTAGCTCAACATGAAAGCACATGTGAGTAGTCTGGTCTCATTGACGTCATATTATTTTAAGCTATTAGCCCAGTTAAGACCTTTGCTGAGCCATGATAATCATGCTGCCATTGCCACAGCCATAGTTGGCGCTAAACTAGACTACTGTTCAATTCTTTGGTATTTCATTGTTAAAGGAGAAATTGCCCGACTACAGACAGTGCAAAATAATACAGTGCAGGCAGTTGAGGGCCTTTGGAGACAGTGATCATCTTTCTGAAGCCTGGAAAGCCTTACATTGGCTTCCGGTAGCCTCTAGAATCCTCTTTTGCCTGCTCTCTAGTACACACAGGTGTTTATATGGCACACATCCAGTGTATCTATCTAATATACTATGCTGGCAACCCTCATTCGGGTACTTAGATCTAACAATGCTTCTCTTTTGTCTGTTGCTAGAGAGCTAGGCTGAGCATGTTTTTTCAGGTGTCATTCCCTTTTGCTGCATCAAAATGTTGGAACACACTTCCACCTGACTTAAGGGCTTGTTGTTCCTTTGATTGTTTCAAGTGTGGTCTAAAAAACAGCTCTGTTTCATTGATTTCTTCCTCAATGTCCTATGGTTTGACATGATTTTAATGTGTTTTGTTTTTGTCTTTGTTCTATGCACTCCCATGTCTGTAGTACTATATAAATAATAAATAAATACATAGTTTGTAGTTGCTATTGGCTCAAACCAATAGTCAACATCATGCCAGCCACTTTGCTGGCCTTGCTCACAAAACTCCTACCGTTGCCTTTGAAAGGCCCAATGGGCTGGGCCACGGTCATTGACATGTTAAGATCTTGACAAGTGACTGCCACAACCCTGTGCTACTGTTTTTTTCAGAGGTGCCACCGTAGACTTCTAGTGTTTGGAAGAGATTAGCTGGTACTCTGAGTGAGAGACTGAGAGAGAGAGAGGGTGGCAGAGTGAAAAGGATGTCGTTGGAGTATACTTCTCCTACCGATACAGTGATAATGTAGGTATTTAATTATTTATTGAGCATTTGTTAGGCGGATATACAACAGAATTGTGTTTCAAGATGCCACAAGGCCAAATGGGGAGGGGACAAGGGGAAGTTATAACAATGGCAAAACAGCAAATATACATTTGTGGTTCTACCGGGCCTTGTGGAATTTGGATGTGCGAGTGCAGTGAAGAGAAGTGCAAGAGAAAGGGATGGGTAGGGTTTTTTCGGAATGGACAAGATCTGGTGGGGGCCCGGGAGGGAATTGCCAAAGGAGGAGTCCTCAGGCTGAATGCTAGGGTGGAGTGCACAGCTGCCAGGCAGGGGCCCGCAGGGGACAGTGCAGGAGGGACAGCACTGGTATTGACTGGGGAGAGGGCATTTTAACCTGTGCGATGCATGAGGTCCAGTCCACCAGTCTCAGCGGCAGCAGGGTAGTTAGCAAGGAAGGAAAAGGGGGAAAGAGGGAGTGAAGAGCAGAGTTTTGAGAAGTTTCTGGAAATTAAGGAGGTGCGGCTCAAGTCAGAGAGGGAGAAGAAGGCTGTTCCAAAGGGAGGCACCAGCCGAAGAGAGAGACCTGCCCACCACTCTCTTCTTGGAGAAACATTTTACAATCAAAGAGTTGGAATTAGAGGAGCAAAGGCTCTAGCACGGGAGTATTTAGGGAGGGAAAGTTGGAGATAGCGTTTTCCCAGGCCCCAGAAAGCCTTGTGGATGATGCAGACGGTCTTGAATTGATACTTGAAGCCACAGGGAGCCAGTGGAGTGATTTTAGGGCTGGAAATATATGGTCCCTGGGCTTAAGGCCAAGGATAAGTCTTGCAGCCCTATTCTGGATTAGCTGACAAGGGCATAGGGACGAGAGGGGAGATTGAGGAAGAGGCTATTGCAGTAGTCCAGCCTAAAGAAGACCAGAGCTCTGGAAACATTGAGTTTCTGGGGGAAGGTAAGGAAAGGGAGAATGCTCTGAGGAAGTGAAGCTGGAAGTGGGCTTCTTGGCAAGGTCTGTGATGTGAGAGGTGAAGGAGAGAGCAGAGTCGAAGATGACTCCTAGGTTTTTGGCCTCACAAGATGGTGAGGGTAGAGGGCCCAAGAAGGGTGGTCACAGGGTAGGAGGAAAACAGGGCTCAGGTGTCCCAATGATAAATATCTCCATCTTACTGGCATTAAGACAGTAATTGTTAGCTGCACACCATGCCTGGATGGCAGTCAATCAGTCGGAGATGAGAGGTGGAGGACGAGGTAGTAGAGGGAAGTTTAAAAGAAAGCTTTTGTCATCAGCATTGCACTGGGAGTAAGGAGAAAAGGAGGAGATCAAGTGGGCAAGAGCGGCGAGAAGAGTGGCGAGATAGATCTTGAAGAGCCATGGCAATAGAATAGAGCCCTGGGGACGCCACAGGCTGAGATAGTTGTGGAGGAAAAAGTGCCCAGTTGCAGCTGGGAGGGACTATTGTGAAGAAAGAGGTCAGCCATTCCAGTGCCTGGTTCATGATGCCAAGGGTATCACAGAGTTGTTTTATAAGGATAGAATGGTTGACTGTGTCAAAGGCAGAGGAAGGATCGAGGAGAATGAGAATAGCAGGAGAGTTGTAGTCAAGATTTGGACACATGTCTTCACGGGTGTTCAGGAGTGCAGTTTCCATGCCTCTGGAGGTCCGAAATCCAGATTGATGGTCGTGGAGGCAACCAACAAGTTCAGTATGGATGGTCAGTTGGGGGAAGTCCAGCTTTTCCAAGAGTTTACACAGGAAGGAGATAGACGGGCAGGAAGGTTCAGCAGATGGCTTTAAAAGGAGAGGATGTACAAGGGAGTGCTTGAGGGATAGAGGGAAAGAACCAGTGGTGAATGAATGGGTACAGAAGTCGGCATGAGGCTTGGCAAGGGAGCAGATGTTATCCTTAATAATCCTAGAAGAGCAGGGGAGAACCTGTTTGGAGAAGACCATCATTGAGCAGATTATGTGCAGTCCTGTTCTGCTGCATTCGGAAATTCTGACAGATATGTGGGCATGTTGGATTGGGGGTAAATAAGCCAACAACTTGTAGAATGACTCTGCCTAACCCTAAAATGGTGCCCAAAGGGCAGCAAATTTGCAAAATGTTTCTTGTCCTTTTTCAAAGATATACTGGACCATACGCACTGCTTTGAACTGATTTGAACTATCTCCTTCTAGATGGAAGGTGCTAAAACATTTAAAAATGCCCAGTTTTTAAATGTTGTTAAATGTGAGGAACAACAGCCCTCACAAAGTTGTCAGCTTCACGGCAAGCTGGATCCTCAGCAAAAGAAGCCTACTCTTAAAGTTGCAGTGCGGAGCAAAGTTCGAGCTCCACCATATTTTGTTTCGGCGGCCCAGTTGGCCATCTTCTAGTGCACTAGTGCCACCAGTTTTCCCAGTGGCAGTAGGATGAGGTTTTTCCTACTAGTTCAAGAAGGGAGAAGGGGAGGGGGGTGGGAGAGGGACACAGAGGGACAAGTTCAAAGCATGGAGAGTCGGGACGCTCAAGGTCCGCCCTCTCGGCCAACATCACAACAAGTTACATCAACACCATTGCCTGAGCTGCGCCAATACAGCGACCTTGTGCCGCACTCAAAGAGGCATGAGTCAGCAGGGGACAAAGAGCTAATCATAGCCAACGCAGAAGAGAGAGGGGATGGCTGACACAAGCGTTGTAGTAATCCTCTCATGGAATGCCCAAGGCCTGAACTCACCAAGGAAGCGCAGATAAATTGAACATAGGCTGGGGCAATTAGCCGGAGACATCGTTCTTCTCCAAGAAACTAATTTGCTGCAGGAAGATGAACATCAGGTTATATTTAGCAGATATAAAAAAGCTTACTTCGCCACGTCTGGAGAGAAGAAAAGAGGGGTGGCAATATTGCTGAGTGACAGGGTGCCATTGTCAAAAATCATAGTGAGAAGAGACCCGGGAGGCCGCTTCCTCCTACTTACTGGCCTATTCGAGGAACTCCCAATCACTATTGTCACAATCTATGGCCCCAACACATCCCAAGCTAACTTTTTATCTGACCTAATTCCGATCATATTTTAACGAGAACACAACTGATGACTCCCCCATCAATATGATCTGGGATGCTATGAAAGCAGTGGTCAGAGGGTCCCTAATCAGCGCAGGGGCGGAACAGAGACAGATCTCGAACATCACTGCAGCCAATCTGGAGGAAAAGGTAAAACATTTAGAGGTGGAATTGAAATCTCGCAGCTCCAGGAAAACAGAAAGAGCCCCGAGGAAAGCCAAAATAGCACTAGAAATGCATTGTGCCGACCGAACTGCCAAGTCATTAGCCTTCACGAGGCAGTTCTATTATAGCAAAGGGAATAAGGCAAACAAAGTGCGTGTGTAAAAACTGAAAAAGATCCATAGTAGAAACAATATCCTCAAACTAGCGGGAGACGACGGTAAATTATACTACTCTGAAGCGGATAAAATTAGCGAACTAGTGAGGCACCATAAAGCCATAATGTCAGGGAAACCTACAGTGTTAGACAACCTGCCAGAGTATTTGTGAACTATCTGCCCTCAAAATAAAACCCAGCTAGATTCCCTAGAATCCCCTATCATTACCGAAGAATTCACCAAAGCCATTAAATCCCTCAAAAACATTGCACCGGGCCCAGACGGCCGATCCGCAAACTTCTATAAAAAAATATGCGAGCATACTTGCACCGCAGATGTCGGCCCTATTCAACTCCTTCCTGTGTTCGAATTTGGTCACCGGGTCAATGGCGGAGTCGCTCACAGTTCTGCTACACAGGGCTGGGAAAGACCCCGAGTTGGCCACCTCTTATCGCCCAATCACACTACTGAACAATGACGGGAACATTTTCGCTAGTATCCTAGCTAGCCGACTGGGAGCGGTTCTTCCGAACCTGATAGACAACGATCAAACGGGATTTATTCCGGGGAGGGGGACCCACGACAACGTAAGGCGGACGATAAATATTATTGAAAGTGCCCACAAGCTGGGCGTGGGAATGGCGGTCGTATGTTTGGATGCACATAAAGCCTTTGACTTAGTGGACTGGGGGTACATTCAAGCTGTGCTAGAGCACTTCGGCTTCGGCCCAAATTTTACCACATGGATGATGGCCAATTACCAAACCCCCACTACACAATTACGGGTTAACGGCACCAGGTCTGAGGCAATACGCATATCTAGAGGCACTAGGCAGGGCTGCCCACTCTCACCCTTGATTTTCACCCTATCCATGGAGCCTTTCGTAGAGAGAATCAGGCAGAATTAAGGATAAAGGGGATCACTGTGGGAGACTATGAATACAAAATTGCTTTATACGTGGACGACGTGTTAATAACAGCGTCAAACCTGGCATCGTCTCTGGGGGCACTATGGGAAGAAGTCAAAGAATTCAGAGCTCTATCCGAGTTCAGGGTAAATCTGGACAAATTCTCAGCCCTAGCAATTAATCTCTCTAAGCAGGACAGAACCAGCCTTAGATCCCTAATGCCGATCCCATGGGCGAAAGGAGCAATTGAATACCTTGGGGTACACATCACTAAAGACCCATCACGCTTGTACTCAAGAAACTTCCCGCAGTTAATGAAGGAATTTCAAAACGATTTAAAGCGATGGAAGACCCAAGAAATCTCCTGGTCCGGGCGAATCACAGCCATAAAAATAAATATCCCCTGGTGGCTGTATTACTGTACAGCATTACCGATCCACATCCTGGAAGCAGTGCAAAAGAAAATACAGGAATTTGTCAGGGGGGGGGGAGCCCAGAATTGGAAGAAGAATTATGATGCGGGGGAAAGCGCAAGGGGGACTGGGGGTACCCGACGTTGCCAGATATGCCCTAGCAGCGCAGTTGTCACATGCAAACTCCTGGGTCCAAGAGTCAGACCTCCCGAAGTGGAACCAATTAGAGGAGACCTGGTGCCCGGTCATCCCATCAGAGCTCCCACCATCTCCAACTCTAGTTCATACATTTCACAGGATGCTCTTTAAAATTCTTGATCTGCCCCTGGCCAGAACTAAGCTTTTCCCTACCCGCACCGTAATTTTCTGTTTCCAGGTGTGGATTGTACGATAGTCTATGCCTCGCAGTATCCTCGAATATCAATCTGTGATGTGACCTTGGTATAAATTACATTATCTCTACCACATGCCTGTGTAAAATCACAGGGATACTTAAGGTATGGTTCTGATCATGATTATTTAATAACTAATCATGCCCAGGAATACAAGTTTTAACAGTAGGTAGCGTGAAATGGTTCTACTTTGCGGGACATTGTCACTTTAAGAAAATAAAATAACAATGTAATGCCAAAAGGCATTTTGCTGACGAATTTCCTTGACCTGTGGTCATGAAAATTATAGTAAACGTCGAAAAAAGACTGAATGTAACGAGAGGCAACAGGGGACACATGGGCAATAAGAGAGTGGGAGAGGGTGAGAGAATGGGTGCTTGATGGGGCTGCTATTTACATGCAACATGTTATTCAAACATGTAAAACTCAAACAAAAATTAGTTTTTCATAATTTAAACAAATAAATGATATTCTCACTTATGACATGCATGACAAGTATTTCACTTTAGTTATGTGTTGTTGTTATTTTGTACATCTACATGGTTCTTTAAACGTATATTGAATAACTAGATTGATAAATGCATAACTCTGTGTCATCTTAGTAGAGCACCGCAAGTGGTGTGCAGTATAAGAAGTTAACTCTTAAACCTGAACATGTCTACCACTTGCCTAACATTAGATGCAGCCTGAAGGCGAGAGTGCTAGATTTTACAGCTTCAGAGCCCTTTGTCTTTTTAAGCACACCTGCTTACATTTTCCAGGACATAACTTGATCTCAGACAGAGATTTGCATTCCTCTTTCATTACAGGAATTTAAAGCAGCTTGGCAAAGGTATTAATTTGGAGTCTGTGTAAGTAAAAAACTGACAGCGGTCTTGTAATGCTATTTCTTAATTGATTTTTAAGTCGTGTAGTTGTCGAAAGAATGTATCTGTTTGAAGGATGAAGGCTGTTTTGTTCTTGCCACATCAAATGATACTATCTAGCGAACCGAACTTCAAATATGTTTTTCATATCGCACTCCATGTATGCCTCTGCTATCTCTCTGTGGTTAAATGATGCAACAACGTGAGCCAGAGGCAATTATTTCTGTCCTGTTTCAGCTACTTTTGGAGAAGCTCCAATCTTTGTGATCTCGGATAAGAAAGAAAAATACTTTCAAACTAAGTTCAGGAAGTTAGCAAACACAGGCACACACACACAGCCCCCCCCCAACAAACTCATTTTGTGAAGACTCATTCACTGAGGCTGTGGACGTTTTTGATTTTGTGTGGCAGCATCTTGCGTTATTGTTTTGTTTTTCTATTGAATGATACTGTGAACCACGGGTTACTGCTCTACAGCAGTACAGGGATGAGTAGTTAAGCCGTCTACTCTGTCCCCACACTACTATGAACCCAGCAGTAACCCCAATCATAAAGGTGAAATAGGCAGAGCCCAAACGGTACACCTCCTTCACTTCTTTGGGTGAAGTGGGACAAATGAAGACAGATTACATCTTCAGGAGGGTATGCAGTTGATAGCAATGGAAGCCCAAACCACTTAACTGTGATAGTCAAAATTAAAGAATGTCCAATCAAGTATCTATAAACATGTAGACTTTTAATGAAATAATAAAAATGCAACTAACTAAAAACACGACAGAGAACCCATCAATGTAAAAAATAGCGAGCTGTTGTACTCTGAGTTGATCACAAAAGGACTTTAAGCAATCGATCAACACAATGTTAGTATACAAGAACATCTCTTAAGGAAAAAAGCAACACGGGGGCTTACAAGTCACGATGGTCCCAAAAGTGGACCAGGAAATGATGAAATGACTACTGCGCTGCAAGAATACAGGGATGAGTGGTGGCTAAGCCGCCTATTCAGCCCATACTATAAATAAACAAGCAGTGATCCCAATCAAGAAGGTGAAACAGGTATGGCTTGATAGCTATGTTTCCTTTGCCATTTGTGGTAATGTGTGCTGAGGGCAGGCTGTAACTTCAGGAGGAGTGTGAAGTGATTGCAGTAGGAACCAAAACAGCAATAGTTCAAAGATATACATACTTTAATTAAACACTCAAGAAATGGCATTAACTAAACTATAAACAGCAATAACAACAAAAACACCCCTGTGGAAAGAACACAGAATATGCCGCATACAGAGTACTTGAGCAGGAGTGAATTGCAATAATACCACTTGAAAAGGATATGTTTTTGTGAAAAAAGGTGCACAAGGGGCTTTAGCAAAACAAAACAGGTGATGGCTTGTAGGTTTAGAATTAATCTTAACATCTGGCAATGCTCTGGACAATCTCTTGTTGCAGTATTCTGGGAGGGAGATGATGCAGTGGTGCCTGAGTTAATGCCATTGGTTGGCAGCAACTGAAAGGACCAAAAGGCTCTGCAGCTGTTATTCTATGTGGCTGCAATGCCAGTCTCTGCTCGAGACATAGACATGCCCTGTTACATGTAAAACTTCACCTATGAAGGCAAGTCACTCTTTCCTGACGACCAGAATATATGATATGATATGATATGATAGTTTATTTATATAGTTTATTTATATAGCGCCTATACACAATGTGTTTCAAAGCACTTCAAGGCAAGGGAAGGAACAAGGGAAAATACAATGACATTCTTACAGGCCATGAACAGTAAGGATGTGAAATTAACTATCGTACTCGGCCTGACGACATTTCAGATAGTGCAAGAGCTAAGGCATAGATAAGGAAGGGTGGGAGGAGCGGGAAGGAAAGGGAAACAGACAGGCGACTACTGTACTAAGCCTGACGACATTTCTGGTAGAGCCGGAGAAAAACAAAAGGTGAGGGAGAGGGGTGCAGAAAGGAAGGGGAGTACCAAAACAAGCGACCATCATACTAGGCTTGACGACATTATATAGGTAATGTGGGCACTGATCACAAGACTGTGTCACGTTAAGTATAGCAGCAATCTGACATGGGCAGAGATTGGGACACGCGGATGGATGACCAGTCCAGAACTGTACTTGCATATGATGGTGCTGCTAAGCCATGCTCCTCACTGTCACAGTTAAGTCATTGTTAATCTAACTGAAAAAAAAATGTTTCTTCTTTCTTCATAACCTTCATTATGTCCAACTCTATAAAACACTAAGATATCTGTGCTCTGGATTCACATATTTGGGACAGGGTGCTCTGCCAATATCTATGTGCATTTCTGTACTGTTGCAATGGTTATTGTACTGGGTTTTGTGCATGCGTTTGGCCAACTGAAATACAGTCAGTGTTGCATATATAAAAGTGATTTTAGTTCCATGTTCCAAATCAACTCCTTTAAGGGAGTTGTGTGAATCTTAGAATGATCCAGATAATAATGTGACTGTTAGCATGTGCCACACTTAGAATTCTGAACCTAGCTTGCGTCGCATCTAGATAGAAATGTGATTGTTAGCATGTGCAACACTAGTATGGAATTCTGAACTTTGGCTGGCGTCGGATCTAGATAGAAATGTGATTCTTTGCATGCACCACACTTAGAATTATGAACCTAGCTTGCGTTGAATCTAGATAGAAATGTGACTGTCAGCATGTGCTGCACCTAGATGGAATCCCACAATTACAAGGACAGCAATGCCAACTAACCAACCAACTAACAATTCCATCCCTCTGCATACACCTCTCAAACTATAACCAAACACAACCACAAGCCTAAAACGCAGCAATCCGCACAAACTTCACAACAATGCAACAACAAAACAAACCACACATAGACTTGCACAACAGCACACAACGACTACGGACCACAAAACACCCCAAGCCCAGCCAACGGACCCACGGGGTTGAGACTGTCAACAGCACATCAATGCTCTCTTGCACTTTTCCAGCTCATTCCCACTAACCCACCCCCGTCTCCTCCCCTTTTTCAGAGCCGCCAGAGTGCCAGGGGACCACTTCGGTGGTGATAGTGCGCAGTACAAATGTCCTTTAACATTAGCATTAACATTAACATGTTGGACGCGTGAACCACTTGCAAATGAATTAAGCTACCTGATGCCTTTTCCCTCAGTCAGAGTCTGACATATCACGCATGCATGATAAACCTATACAATGAATTGTAAATTATTCTATTTTGAAAATCCATGTCAAGTGAGGTGTAACCTGATCTAACACCCCCTACCATGACAATCTAAATCCAAATTCTAGAGCTCTTATTGATTGGAGAATTCTGTTTTATTTACAAAAATAAATCAAAACTAAAGGTTGTCTCCTTACTTTATGGTGTGGAACTCGCCCACAATATTATTCACACATAAGTACATACATTGCTAACATTCACATTCGTTTGTGTGAATCCAATTTAAAACAACACATCTGTAGACAAATATATGTGGTCATTTCCATAATAAACATTATAATTATTGCTGCTGGCAGTCATTGTATTTCAACGGTAAACATGTTAATATTCTCATCAGAATTGTACAACATATATCACATTGTATTGTATTGCACAATCGATAAATGTTGGCAATAGAGACACTTGTGTATGCTATGCGCTTTACTTGAATTTTTCTAACATCTCCGATAAATGTGGGTATCAGAGAAAAATCACATTAAATTTACATACATCTTTCATATTCCAGCGATAATTTTACTCTAGATGTAGTGTACTGTTGTTTTCTAGTTTGGGCATGCATGTAAAAACAGGATGTGGTTTGTTTTTCTACTTTGTTGACAGGCTTGGGTTTATAAAAATTAAATTACAATGTCAGGTAAATATTAGAATATAGCTTTGTGGAAGCTTGATGATGTCTGTCACCTACCTCACAAAAAGAAACCCACATTGGTTGTTGTTTATGAGTGAGGATAATAGGGGCTTTAATCTGACTGCCAAATGTGTGCATATATATTTCCATCAATAATCGACAACACTGTTGGCTTGTATGATACACACAACAATGGAACTTTCCCTGTTTAGGTTTCACACTATTTATTTATGTATTTATTGTTTGCTGGTTAGGCGCTTATACAATAAGAATACACTGTCTCAAAGCGTCAACAGGTTAGGGAGGGAGGGAGAGAGAGAAATACATTACAACATTACACCACGATATTTAAGAGCATAGGGGAAAAGATGGATGGGGGGCAAACCTACTGGGCTTTGGGAGTATCCAGAATGTGCAAGTGCAAGTGCAGAAAAGGAAGAGGGAAGAGTGGTAAGTGTTGAGGAGTCCTAGCCCATGGGAGAGCCATGGACGAAGTGCTCGGAATGTTGAGTGCTACACGGCTACGCAGGAGGTGTAAGTGTGAGTCTCCAGGGTGGAGGGAGTGCAGATTCAAGTGCTGTGGAAAGACTGGAGATGGGAAGAATTGGAGTGGGAGGTCAAAGCCCCAAAGATGCATAAGGGCCAAGGCACTGATTCAGGAACTGCAAGATTAACAGAGGAGAGCAGGAGGGAAGGAGGAGGAAAAGAGGTAAGTCTAACTGTGGACTCAACCATTGTATGTGTGACGCAACCCTGATCCTTAATGTAGTTAAATAGATTTACCAACAAAACTAAGAGATGTCTGTAATTCATTTTTTTAAAGATTGAAGGATATACCTTTCTAAAAATGTATTTTATATTAGTTTTTTGATAGCCGAAATTGTTTCCTCTGTACTAATTGTGTTACTAAATGTGTTAAGCTCTGCAGTAGGCATGTGGACCCTCTTTGGAAAAGTCTGAACTATTTCTTAGTCACCACATTGCATTGTGTACAGGGATGTGTGAAAATCCCTAAACAACTTCAATTTTAAATTTAACTGAGACCATCTTTCCAGTCCCTTCTTTAAGCTGTGGTATTTAGTTTTTGAGCATGTTATCTTTTCAATTATTGGCAAATGGCCACTATCTTTTATTTCATAATGCATAGCATTTATGATTGGACCCGCTAATACAGTCCTCTGTTTTAACCATGTGCAATGTGTTTTGTGGAAATTTGCAATTGCTTAACATTCTTAATAGTTCCTATACTTTTATGTTGTTTTTCCCATTGTGCAATAGACTTTAAGAGGTCTTCTTCTTCGCACAGTACAATGTATTCCAAATTACTTTCAATGTACTTGCTTTTTAGAAAACCATACACTTAAGAAAAGCATTAAAAGCATTAATTGACACTCTCTTCCCATTGTGCATGGATTTACTGATAATGAAAAAAGTCAAATATATGTTGATCTATCTCCATTATTACCACAAAATCCTGGGGGAACCTTGGTGATTTTTACAAGACTTTGGTCACATAACAATGGGGAAATGATAATGTGAGAAGGTAATCTGCCCATGTTTGAGACTTCATGTATCAAAGGTGGGCAGTTCATGTTTCAAAAGTGTTACATATAAATAGCCTTTTGTCAATAAATATAAGATCTATTCAGGAATAGCCATGGCATTCAGGGGAGTCGCTCGGGGGTTATCCATTCTCCATACCTCATATTCTAGCAACTCGAATAGACACATTGCTATTTGATTGCCAGACCACACACACCTCCCCAATCTATCTAGTGTTCCATCTAACAGTGTATTGGAGGCTTGAGCTAGTAATAGGGCTCATCGTCACTGCCTACATCCTAAGGAAGTGGTATCTAAAGAATGTACTGTCTAGTATTCATTCCGTTAATTCAACAAATACACAGCCACAATGTGCAGAGAATTGAAATGTATCAGATGAAATGAATATTTAATCTGAAGCACACAGCCACACGTGTTTCAACCTCCTGGTCTCCTTCTAGGCTTGATCAATTCTGGTGGTAACATCTGTGAGTCCGAAAATAATTGGAACTCTGTAAGGGTCTCAAATACACCAGGCAGTCCGGTAAGATTAAGGGGCCGATTCATGGAACAATTGTGCTCTGAAATATGTGGCGCTAGGTGGCGCAAGCGTGAAAAAGCAAACGCACGGTCACGCCTGCGATTCATGGAAGGCCCTGCGCGTGTTATCCCCGTGATGTGCGCCAAATCCGCACGTGGCGCACACAGGTGCACAAGTCACTGCAACATCCTGAACGCCGTGCGCGATGCCCACAGCAAAAGCGCACAACATCCGCGCACACACCAAAAAGGGGGCGGAACATGCGGAATGGGGAACAACGCATGAAAATAAGGCCGTAACTGGGAAGTACTGCTGTGAAATACACGGAACGCCCACACGCACGCGAACTACACGCATTCATGGAATCAAATAGGGAAACACGTGCACACCAAAAGACACGCATAGGCTTAAACACGTCCGCCATCCAAAGGCAGAGGGAAGCATCCATGCGCAGAATAAAAGGGTGCACAAACAGCAAAGCACGTACATACAGCTACGATGAATGTCCCATTCTGTGGCCCCTTAGGAGAAATGACATGTCACGCAACGCTCAGGCATCCCAAAAAAGAAAAAGAGATACGTGACCCATGTAGCCCATGTGCATGTAAAAAAACACACGCAGTACGTTGTGGCAGCCAGGAACACAAAAAATGCGTACGTGATCAACACGCAGGCTAGTATGCCCGAAAAAAAGGGGTATGCGACTAACAGGGACACCCACAGTAGGAAAAATAGCGTGTGCAACTCACCGTCTGCCTTGTGTGTAGAAGAAGAACGCAAAGCCAATACCCACGCCAAAAGAAGAAGTACGCACTGTGAGTAATCGCGTGTGAACACCAACGTCTGGAAAACACACGCACCACATTCCACGAAAAGCACGTACAGAGGGATGGAATTCCACGTGGGACCTTCAACCCGTGCCGAGGGAAATGCCTGCGTGCATGTTACATCACCTACGCACTTACGCACTAATGGTCTCTCCTCAGAATTCATGCAAACGTGCTGTTTTTCACATGCCAAATCACTACGTATCAAGCTAGTCACACGACAACACACGGAAGACTACGCTCCTGCCCAGAAGGGTGATTTACTGCCCTCCAGAGCCCCAAGCAGCCTCCCACGAGCCATCTGCTGCTGCCTGCCTGCTGCCACTGTGCCCTGCCATTTGGTGTCTGCACATCTGCCATCTGCAGGGGTCGAGTTCTGTGACCACCCCTGCTTGAACAGAAGACTCTCGACTGGTGTTCGATCACTCCAGAGCCCAGCCCCAGGACCCAGTTGCCCACCCACACCTACCTCGGGGGTTGCCATGTCTGACACAACACCTTCCGGCACCAGTGGCAACCCCCCAGCAGAGAGGCAGAGGGCTACCAGCTTCAGTGAAAAGGAAGTTGGTATCCTGGTGGAGCAAGTCCTGGGGCATTATGATGCCTTCTTCACACCATCGCGTGCCGACAAGGAAGGACGAAAGAGGATCTGGAAGGACATAGTGGGTGCCATCAACACGGAGGGGGTGGCACACTGTGACATCAAACACGCCAGAAGTGCTGGGAGGACTACAAGTCTAGGACCCTCAAGAAGGCCCGGCGCCTCTTGGAAGCAGCGGATGCATTGGGGCGCCAGGTCCAGCTTACCACCCAGCAGATGAGGGTCCTGGAGCGCATTTGCCCAGTGCTTCACCACCAGATCCTCAGGATGCAGGCCCGTCTGGAGTCGGGCAGTAAGTGGCCATGCATTCATGTTTAAAAAAGGGCATGTTGCAGTGTGCTGGTAGTTAGCTACTTGGCTGCATGTGTGACATGGGTCATGTTTGGTTGTGTGTGTGTGGAGGGACATGATGGTGCTGCATGTGAGTCCAGTCAGGCATGACCCACATGGATGGTGTATGTGTTACAATGCATCATGTGGAGCAGCATGCGGAATGTACACATGTATGCATGCCTGTGTCTGTACTTTGACATGTTTGGGTTGTGAGAGATGTGTGCTGCAGTCATGGACATGCATGATAAACATGTCCGTGTGTCTGAGTAGTGTGCGCGCCATGGATGCATGCACATGTCCGTGATGATGTGTTGATTCAATGATACAGCTTAGTCATCCTTGTATACACTGTGTCTGCGGGTATACAGGGCCAGATGCATGACCCTCTGGTGATGTGTGTGCATGTGACTAGCATGTCCCATGATGCCTGTGAGTATCAGTCCACCATTGGATGAATCTACGGTGCCTTGGACATGGATGTGTGTTGCCTGCACTGACCCATGTGTTGTGGAGGGACATGATGGAAGTGACGTTTGACAGTGCCACTCATGTGCTATTGCTTTGTCTCTAGGGGACTATAGTTCAGTACCCTGATGCTTGTGTTCAATGTCTCCCTTTACACAGCGGCGAGTGAAGAAGAGGGCGGATTTGGCGCTGTAGAGAAAAGCGGCAGGGATGCCTCCACCGGCCGGCGACGCAAGGCCCAGTCACCCTCCCAGGAAATTCCATCATCCGGGAGCGAGGGGACTAGTGCCGCGTCTGCCACTACGGCTGCAGCATAAGGGGCGGATGAGCCCCCACAGGGGCTTGCAACGGCGGAAGATGGTGCAGAGCCATCCAGGATGCTGGTGTGTATAGAGGAGGAGGAGGCTGCGACAGAGCCGCACATGGGGCCTGGTGGGGTGGTACCACTGGTGCAAGTGGTGCAGTCCAGGGGCAGGAGGCAGCACAGGTTGCTGCGGAGGTGCCTGTGCATGTCTCTGTCCCTGATAATGTGACTGCATCACCATGTACGTGTATTCCGGGGGTGCGCATGGACTTTTACACATAATTTCGCTAGTGTGAGTGGGGTACGTGTTACAGGGGTGCGCTTGGACCTTTACACAGATTTTGCTAGTGCAAGCGGGGTATGTGTATTCCTGGTGGTGCGCATGGACTTTTACACCCGATTTCGCTAGTGCGAGTGGGGTACGTGTATTCTGGGGGTGCGCATGGACTTTTACACGTGTTTTCACTAGCGCAAGCGCGGTACGTGTATTCCAAAGGTGCGCATGGACTTTTACGCACGTTTGGCTAGCGCAAGAAGGGTACACTCATTCTGAGGGGTGCGCAGGGAGTTTTCCACACGTTTTTGTGGTTGGGGGGGCTGTATGCTGGTCCACTGGCCTTTGCGCCATGTAGGGGATTTGTGCGATGTTTTTGGCGCATGGGGCAGGGTTGGGGGCATAACTGGCGCTGCTGCAGGGTCGCTGTGCCACTCTGCGCCACGGCTGGTTATGGATGTTAGTATCCATGAATACGCTGTGCGCTGAAATGGGTTTTGGCGCACGCGGCTGGCGCTGCGTGTTGCACGTGCACTCTGTGTGCCAGCCGCGTGCACCACTTGTGCGCTTAATTCTTTGAATTACCCCCTATATGTTAATTAGCTCAAGTGAGCCAATGCGTATCCAGTACACCACAATTACAAGAAATATGCACATTAACCAAAGTTTCACACTTACACATGCATATTTGTTTTACAACTTACCCCATTTTCTATTGCTTATTTAGAACAGAATGGACATCAGCAAGATGGAGACAATGGCCAATGTTGCTGTGAACTTTAGTAGGTTTAGTTTTAATGTTCAGCTGTCATATATGTATGAAAAGATTCATGTACGCATGTGATTATGTATTTACTTGCACAGGACCTTGTATCATATTTACTGAGCTGAGCGTACACACACGTAGAACATATATGTAGTTAAATGTCACCTTACCAAAAAACATACATTGGTCCTCATTATGACTTTGGCTGTAATTCAGTGATAAATACACCGATTGAATACCAGGAAAATCGATCACTGGTACTTCCGCGCAAGCCAGTCTTAATCCTATTATGAAGCCCATAGTTCTTCACTGGTATTTTAGAGGCATTACAGAGAGATGTTGGTGGAATTACAGAGCACGGTAATTCTGCCACTGTAATTCCATCCTAACTTTGGGCTTCAAGTGGAGGATTTAACTCCAGCATGATGCTGAAGGTAAATCCTTAAATTTGCAGCCAAAATCAGAATTCATCAGTGCAATAATTCTGCAAAACAACCAATTTACTATACATTTTTTACCATACCTCCAAACTTGTAATGAGGCCGACATTGTAACTAATACATTACTTAAGATGATTACTTGTTTACAGTATTTAGCAGACCCTTATAGGTCCAATATGAGTAGCAAGAAACGTTTCTGGCTGCTCCTTTGAGGTGACGAGTATCAGTGGTAACATTTACAGAATACATTGCATACACGAAAAAACACACAATTGTGTAATTTAATAGAAATATTTATATTGCTGTAGGTAATTAGCAATTGTAACTTTACTTTATACTTATGCTGTGACATATACGCATATAATGGCCTGTTTATAGCATTAAAGTACTTCAGTTTAAAACTGTTTTAAATGTGTACGATTAATGTACAAAAACATTTAAAAAATATGAATTATTAAAATTGTTTAATGTAAATCCATGTATGGAGAGGTGCACTTCAGATGCATATTTATAATTTAACAAAGACAGACCAGCAAAGTAGTAATGTACTAAAATACTTGTCTATATGTAAAGTATAAAAACCACATTTGACACAATGTAGGTAGTAAAGTAGCTGGTGTATGTAAGCAATAATAAACATACATGTACTAGCACTATTGGCAATGCATAGTTGTCACTTTAGTAACAATCCCAATTTGAATACTTATCTTTAAAAAGTAGTTTTATATGTACTGTTGTAATACTATTTGGCCTTTGTGTATGATATTATAAATCCATTTAACCTACTGTCAGCAGGAAGGTTGCTAGCATACACTTACAAATGTGCACATACGTCTACACACATGTGTGTGCATTGTCATCTCCCATCTACTCCCCTTGAGTCTTCCCCTGAGTTGGCCAGCAAAGGCCCACCGCTCTTGGTTCCTGAACCTGGGGGTGGATATGCGAGTAAGGATCACCTGGGTGAGGCTCCTTGTGGAGTGGAAGAAAGAAGCCTTTGGGTGAGGCATGGTATCCCCCTTTCCCTTATCACAATATATCCTACCCTCCTTTTCCCTTTGTAGGTTATTACCAGTCTTCTAAATGTTCACACATTCCAACTCTCCCCTCTTCATATCCCTTTTAGACTGGGATGAAGAAGAGGCAACTATGAGTAATGCACACTACCATCTGTGCACACCACTTTGGTGCTGGAATGAGGAAGAGGACTGTAGAACACTATTATACTTGTCTGGCATGTCCCATTGTTAGAAGTAACCATGGTCAGGCAAAAGACATGAACCTATTAAGCCTATTGAGCCAATTAAGGGCCCACCGATGCATATAAGGAGAAACCAGAAAGATCTAGGAGAGAGATATGCGGCAGGGCAGTGCAGAAACACAAGGTGGAGCAGGCAGATGATGGGCTGGTGAAAAGGGCACTGACTACTGCAGGTAAGTCAGAACGATGCTGAAGCCACACCGGGCTGGAAGAGGGTCAAGAGCTCTGTAGAGTCCAGTGCCGTGTGTCCCCCGTTGGAGTTGGGGGATAGAGAAGCCTCCCATACACCGCCGACAGCTGCAGGAAAGTTCGAAGGAAGCGAGCGCTGCTTGCTGGAACGCCCGGAGAGAGAGAGAGGGGAGTGAGCGAGAGCCAGAGAGGAAAGCACCCAGAGGAGTGTGAGAGAAGGATCACCCATGCTGGGTGCTCTAGGAGCTTGATGTGGGCAAAGGAAGAGGCTGATCAAGTGAAAGTATGTAACAAAAGGGTTTGGAAACCAAATCGAAAATATTTAAACACAAACAAGCTTCAATGTATTCACTAAATTATTGAATATCAAACTAAGGAAAGAAATGTGCAATATATATGAAATACTGCACGAGAGAAAGGAAAGTGATGTACATTTCTGAACGCAGTGCAACAAGTAAAAATCCTTTATGAACTATGTGAAAGTGCAAGCCAAGTATAAGCTATTAGTGAACACCTGGGAGGCAAGTGAAAAGCCATTGAGAAGCACTATGGGATAGTGTGAAAGCAAGGTGATGACAAGGGGAAATAACAAAACGTGAAGTGTGTGAAAGTCACATGCTGGCGGAATCAAAAGACTGTCAAAATAAGACAAAAGTGCATATGGACTAATGACAGTTGCAGAAAGGAAACCTGTTTTTGGCAAGGAAGCTTAAGGAAAGTTAATGAACATTACAAAGTGCCATGGATTATCGGTTGCTTGATCTGTGATGGGTGGACTGTGTGGTCTGGCAACTGTGCCTACACCGAATAATCCCTACTTGAAGTGCAGCAAGAAAAGTCAAGAGGCTGAGGCTGTTACGCTTCACAAATGTTCAAGTGACTAAAAGAAAGACGAGTAAAGAGAATTGTTGAAAAGCCTGAAAAGTCATAAAGTGGATTTGCTAAGAAAATTGAATTGACTGTGAATTGAAAGTCAAGAGAGCGACCTTCTCAGGGAATGGAAGGCCTTTGTGTGGAACTGTCTTGAACTTTGGGATGGGAACCCTGAGGTCATTTAATGGAACTGTGTTGAATTTGGGGAAGGGAACCCTGAAGTCTTTTTTGTGGAACTGTATTGAACTTGGGGAAGGGAACCCCGAGGTCTGTTAGTGAAACTGTTCTGAACCTGTGGAAGAGGATGCTGAAAGCAAGCCAGGAACTGGAAGAAGCTTAGAACATTATTTTGAACACAGTTTCTTTGGTTGCTGATATCACTACACATTGTATATCTTTAGTTGTGAAGGCAAGTATGTGCTTTGGATACAGACAGACTTTTGAGTTGAACTTTATGACTTAGACTATCCTTAGTTTCTTTAAGGGGAATCCCACCTTAGCATAGGGCACGTTAGGCCTTATTCCATCCTAACATTTAAAATATACACCTTTGTGTTTAAAAACGTGAATCTGTTGTCTGTGTTTTACTTCATGATGCCTTCACAGCATATATTCACTACTAAAGTTCTATTGGAATAATACCCTTTACCTACTATAGGTTGTATGTTTCCTGGGGTACACATACAAATGTACATGTGAATCACATAATAGCACAATTTCGTACAGGCATGAAATAACAAGCAATTAAAACTACTTTTTCATGTACTATTGGAAATGTACCTTGTGATTGTACACTATTTGAAAAGAGTATTATAAACATTATTGCCTGGTAAGTAGGTTTTGTATGTACATGTGTTTATATGTGCACTACATGCTACTTCTATTAGATATGGCCATAAGCAAGATAAGTAAAATGTTTAACAGAAAGTGTGTGTAAAAGTATTTATGCATCTTTGTAGTTTTTTTATTATTCAAAGCAAAAGTACATCAACAATGAAATGCATATATGTACATTTTTACCCAACCTGTACTCTAGCTTAGGTATAGTCAAGCTAGTTTTCAATGTACTTCTGTACAAGTACCTTGCCTTGTTGCACTATGTTAAAACATCATTTTACACAAATAACCTGAAAAGAATCTTTTGTAGTCAGGAAAATGTATGTATAGATGTCTATGAAATATGTGATGCTACTATTAGCTATGTCTGTACATGTATGCCAGATATGTAACACTTATAATAGAAAACGTGGTTAAAATGAATTATATGGCGTCGATAGCTACTATCTAGTTAAAGTGAAACCAATCATCCATAGGAAAAAGCACATATTCTATGATTAATAACTTTTGAGCAGTATATCGGATCAGCACTGCATTTGACATTCCTATATTTGTTTCAAGGCCCGCCAGGAATGGAAAGTTGTGTGCAAATCTGCGTCATGGTTCAAAAGATATAAACAGTAATAAAAGTGTGTTTTTTACTTTTCCATTAATTTTTGCTTAGTGCACTGAAGGGAAATCCTTTCTTGTTTTGGCACAAATTCTACCATTTCTTTTTTTATTTGGCACAGAGTGGGATGCCTATGTAGCAAAAAAGTTAGTCATATCTCCCATGTTGCATTGTTATTGCTAATCTTTTTTCAGCTGTGAGAGGCAGCCATTACAAACAATGAGAATTAAGTTTTGAATAGACATTTAACAGTGCCCTAAAATTTTTGTGTGTGTTTTGCTGTGGTCGAGAAGTGTATATAATAATACATTGAGATCTGGTAATCAGTGTGGTTGCGAGTTAGGGGAATATGATTATTTCAAGTACATTTCGGATCATTTCTGTTAACTGAAATGTGTATAGGGTTATATTAAGGCGATTTAATGTCTCACATTTGTGTATAGAGAATGCAAACTGTTTTATTGAACTTTATTTTGTGAATATGAAGTGTGCAACTGGGATGCGTTCATAGTCGAACCTTGGTAAATAGTGTTTTGTTTTGATAGGGTGATGTTTTTGCGTGATGTGAATGAATGTTTTTCGATTCTGTGTTTTCTTTGGAGCGGTTCTCGAAGTCGTGATTTGTATAGAAGTTGTAAACATTGATTTTATGTTTGTTTAATGTTTAATTTGCTTAAAGATAGGATGGGAATGGTATAAAGGAGGTTCATTAGTGTTGTCAGTTTTGGAAAGAGGCCATGGGCACAGAGATAAATATGCACTATTTTGCTTGATTACTCAATTGGATAGACGTAACTAAGGAAGAATATACAATGTAAAAAGGGTGCTTCATGATCCAGTGTTCTCTTTCGAGTGGTTCTCCAAGCAGGAATTTGTATCAAAGTTTGTAATGTTGCATTCACGATTATTATATCTTTGATTTGTTTGAAGGTCTACAGAGTGGTTCTTGAACTCAGATTTTTACAGACGTTTAAAAGGCTGCTTTTATGATTGTTTAATGTAAATAAATAAATAAAGGTTTATTCAGATTGTAATAATTCAATAAAAGCACATATAAAAACAGCAATACATCATGAAATTTAAAAGCCTATTCATCAACAGTTAAAACACAGTTGATATCTTTAAATTTATAAGGCATTGAAACCGGTCAAAATACACAAAAACAAATAAAACAGGTGACTTCATAAGGTAAATATTGAGGCAAACAGAGAGCATACACTGGATTAGATCATCAAGGTACAACAGAGCTGATCAATACAAATCAAGAAATCTAGCCACAAATGAAGGAGGGCGAGAGACTAAGGAGAATGGAACTGCGAGCCCAAGCTCATTTCAAATATCTGGCATTTGCAAATGCAATTCCTAAATTGGAAAGGGACAGCAGCCTGAGAAAAGTGGGTTTCCAGTGACAGAAACTAGATTCACAGAGGAAATGTAAAATAAAATGTTTGCAGATGTCATTATAGGGAGGGCAAAAGAGAACAAAATGATCAACGGATTCACACTATATAGTCAGCTGGCCCCCCTGCTGGAGAGAGCAGATGATAGCACCTAACAGAATCTTTGCACAAGTTTGCATCTTCTCTCATGGAAGTCTGTAATGTCTGAAATCTCTCCTTTATCAGCCTAACAGGAAAACATGCGATTCTCTTTGGATTCCTGAATCAGTCGCTTATCCTTAAATAGAGCATTTTTGTATATAGGCATGCCATTCAATGTTCTGGTAGTTGCCCATTGAAAGAACATTCCTAAGGGGCAATCTAGTTAATGACCCTTCTTCATTTGCCTAAAGAGACAGCCTTAAAGGATTGGGCACAGGAACAGAGGTCCGTCAAAAGTTCTATACCCAGCTCTGAATGCAAAATGTGTGATGGTGTAGAAGTTGATACCTCTAACACAAAAAAATATTCTCAGCACTCTGCAAAGACTTCATATTTGTACATGCCCAGATTTCACTGCCAAATGCCTCTGTCGCCAGAATTTTCCCTCTATATACCTCCAGCATGTGTTCTACTGAAAGTTGCCCCATATCTTTCTGAACCTAAAGAGCCCCTCAATGCCCTGGTTCATGCTGGAGCTCTGCATTTCTAGATTCTCCATCTCCGTCAATCTGTAGTTGAACCAGATCCCCAAATATGAGAAGTCTGTACAGTCCAGTGGTAGACAGATACCATTCTGCAATATGGGGGATGGGGGGTCTTACAAGGAAATTTAGCAAAGCACATAACAGCACTTCCCAGAATTTGGCTTGACATATAATTGCCATAGGAATTCACAAGAGTCCGCAGAGATCTGGATGTCCATGCCAGCAGTGCTGCATTGTCTGCATAATTTAGGATTGAGAATCTCCTGCCCTGGCAATGAAGGTCATCCACGCTGGATGCCACTAGGGTTGAGAGAAGGGAGTTTGTGTAAATATTAAACAGCAGGAGGGCAAGAACACAATCATGTGTCACTTCCTTTCCCATTCTGATAGGATCACTCAGTTCCCCGCTTGCCCAATGGTGCACCCTGACACAGGTATCAGTATGGAATTCCTCTAGCAATCGTATGAGGGGCTTCAGAATTCCCATCTCACCCAGAGTCCACCAAAGGAGTCTCCTGTCCACTGGGTCTAAGGCCAAACTGAGATCCATGAAGGTCACATAGACAGGGGAGCCCAAAAGAATGACACCCTGGGTCAAGATCAGACCACACTCACACTGGTCACCAGCTCCGTCTCTCCAGCGGTAGTGCTTCACTTGCCCAGAGCAAAATGCCCCTGCTACACCAGTAAGTCCTCAAGTGGCAGGGTGCGTACACCATGCCCAAAGAGTGCCGTAATCTTTATTTACATCATATGGTATACGCAGGCTGATGTGTCTTGTGTTCTAGATTGTAGGAGCTTGCTGTGCCGGCTCGATCTAATCTTGCCTCCGCTCAAGGAGGCACTCGCCGACCCCGTCTGCTCCACAGCAGTCACCTGATCCAAGGGTCACTTTGCGGTTCCAGTGCTCTTCATTCTTCATGACACCCCATGTATGTGCCGCAGTGTACACTTTTCCTGCTGCGGAGGTCTGGCCGCTTTTGTGGTGTTCACCTCCGTTGTTGCTGAGGGTTTGTCTGTCCCCTGATCCCTCGTCCACAGAGGTGTAACCCGCTCCCAGTCTGCATCAGCTGAGTACCATCCCCGTACAGTTCGGGGCCTGTCGGAGTCACTTGTCGCTGTGACCAGTAACACTCTGATACAAATTATTTTCCACTGCTCTGTGTTCCGCACTGCCTGGACACTGTCTGTGCGGTGATACAATGTATCCACACAATGTGATTGTCGTGTGGGTCATACAGCCGCAGAAGTTTCATCTGCCATTGATGCACTTCGCTCTCCCTCTCAGAGCGGTCCCATCCATTGTTATCGTTCGGTTGTCCCTGTTGAGTCCCACTCAGCACTCCAGCATTTTCCTTTGTCTGATGGTGTCTGCCATCTTGTTGCCGGCTCTGTGGGACAGAGTCACTTCTTCACGGCTCCATATCTTTAACCTCATTCAGCTGTTTCACTGCAAATGACGCTTCTGGTGTGCACCTTACAATCCAACAGCCGTGGGTCTGTTTTTTGTTAATTTCAAATGCTTTTATTCTTTGTGTGCATCAGGATCAATTCCAGATCTGCAGGAGCACACGGGAAGAGCAGTCTATTCCATGGCTGCCAAGCCACACCCCTGATTTAAAGGAAGTTATGTCTGCAGCCCCAGTGCTCACCACCCCAGCCTACACACAGGAATTCTACATATTCTCACATTGTAATGGTCAACTTATGACTGTGGTATTGACCCAGAAGAGTACAGTGGGCCACAAGCCATTGCCCTACTATAGTAGCATGCCAGATTCAGTGATGCAAGGACAGTTTGCATGCAACAAGCACTCACTGCAGAGTTCTTCGCAATCGAAAAAAATTCCACCATTGTGGTGGGGTGTTCCGTCACTGTGTATGTGGAGCATTCAGTGTTAACCATTCTAGAGAGATTAAAATCTACCCTGACAACACAGACAGCTTCAGTGTATGAAATTTATCAAGCCCAAACATCCATATTCTATGATGCAAAACAGTGAACCCTGCCTCTTTTTTGACAGAAATGTCTATCGAAGTGGACTTAGCAAGCCATGACTGTGTCACGTATGAAGGGGAGACAGATGACATCCCCAAGGAAAGAAACAGCCCATTGGAGGAGGGGGAGGTTATTTGTGTTGACGGGTCAGCAACAATTAATCAATAAGCAGGCCAGAGGCATACAGACGCTGTAGTGGTGAACCTCGTAGCAGGTGAATATGAAACATTGATTATGAAACGATTGCTAATGCATTATTCGGCCCAAGCAGCGGAGCTCATAGCACTCATTGAAGTGCTGCGGGCATCACAGGGAAGTCATGTGACAATCTATTTTGACTTGGCATACATCACGACAACAGTGCATGCCAGTCTGTCACAGTGATATGATATGATATGGCATTTGTAACGCGTCTTTACACAAGTGTTTCAAGGCGCGACGAGGCAGGGAGGGGGGACAAAGGGAAGACAGACAACAATCTTACTAGGCCAGGTGTTATTCAGATTGCGCAAGTGCATGGGAAGAGGGGAAGGGAAAGTGCAAGGGGAAAGGGAGAGGGGAAAGTGCAATACAGGGGTACTAGAATAACAAGATAAATAATAAGGGCCAGCTGGTGGCAAGTGCAAGGTAAGTGCAAACAAGTGCTGGGAGGGGGGCTGTAGGGATACAGAGACAGTCCCGCAGTGCAGGGTTTGCCAAGGAGGCAGAGCAGGGGGCAAGTGGCTGGGGGCAAGTGGAAGACCCTTCAGTGGAAAAGAAGGGTCTTCCAGAGAGCAGACGGTTGCCCAGTACAACATGCTGTGCTGCTAGATACATTGATCTCTGCATTGTCCCAACCCTCTGTAGTGGTGGTCATTAAGTGTGCTACCCACACCAGTAACACAGATGAAATTTCACTTGGAAACGCTATTGCTGACTCTGCGTGCAAAATGGCAGTTTATCTCGGTACCCACACCTGCCAAGTACATTGTGACTAGGCATCCAAATGATCAGAAGAACACCCCATATATAGCATTGCCTATTGCACAACTTACTGAATTGCAAGGGAAAGCACCAAAAAAGAGAAGGAACTATTGGTTAAAAAGAGGGTGCAGGTAATCCCCAACGGATTTGTTGTGGAGACAGGAGGGCACTGGTAAAGCAGTAATGCCTCATGAGCTGTTAATAATAGCTTTCCATCAACTCCATCACCCCTCCCACAGCATATTGTAGCCGACATACAGGAGGACTGATTTTTGCCAAATATTCAGGAACACCTCACTAACATGATCATACATTGCACCACATGTCAAAGTTTCAGTACAGGCATGATATTACAAACTGCCCCACACTACTGGGCCATTAAGCAAGATGCACAGAGAGATGCAATGGGTCCCGAGATTTGATCGTTGTGGTCTACTCTTTTTCAAAGTGGGTTGAAGCAGGACTGTGTGCACACTTAGATGACAAATGTGCAGTCAAATTTCTTGGCCATGAGGTCTTACCCGATGGGGTGTGTGCGATGTGCTAAGGTCCGAAAACAGCACACATTTTTTCAATGGGCTCTTTAAAAAGATCACAGCACTACCTGCCATAGAGTACAGGCTGTGTTAAATTTATCACCCCCCGGCCAACAGAATTGTGGAGAGAATCAACAGGCTTCTCAAATGCAAACTATCCAAGCATTGCACCACGTTGAAGAATAACTGGGTAATCTGCTTAAACTTGGCCATCAGTTTACCCTTGGCCCTCAATTTATTCACACAACCCAGCAAGGATCACCATTTATCTCCCTATGAGGTAGTTACTGGTCGGCACTTGAACACACCCATATCCCCTATTAGGAGGGCAACAGATACCCATAGGGTTTCAGCAATTTTAGCTGAAAAATATTAAGAGTATTTGACAACCCTAACACATGCCATTAAATGTGTCTCCCGACAGATTGCACTGGCCCAACCAGAGGACACACCAGACACTGCAGACCGATAGCAACCAACTTCCCGCCCGCAACACCACTGCTGCCTGGAGAACTTTTCTAAGTGAGACGCTTTGTTCAGAAATGGAATAACCCCAGATGTAATGGTCCCTATGAAGTAGGGTTTTCAACTCCCCTTGCGGTAAAAGTGAAGGAGCTTCGCTACCGGATTCAGCTTTCAGACATCCACAGGGCACCTCCGAACATTACACAAACACCTTAGGGGCACCTGACACTGTTCATCTACCTCAGCACCAATTACACTGCAAAATTGCACAATTCCCTCCGGCCCTTATTCCAATTGTGCTCAAACATAAATATTTTATAAAAACTCTATCTCTCTCTCTCTCTCTCTCTCTCTTTTCGTTTTCATCCTCTCCCCCGGGAAATCTTGTGTGCATTTTGATTCCCCTTTAAGTGAGGAGACGATGAAACCGGCAGCTTCAAATATTTCAATGTATATTAGAAAAGTTGTTTTCTATAAGATTGCTTCTACATGTGCATATTCATGTATTGTGGCATGCATTTTATTGCAGGAATATTCACCATTATAATGTTCATATTGGGAGTTTATTGGGGAACATCTTTTGTATGGCGAGGTCATATAAAAGAGGGGGGACGAGGGGGTATCTACACAAACATCACCAACATTACTGTAAATATTTATACAAAAGTTGTTTAATTTATTTTTATTAAGGCATTTGGTTTATTTCAAACCTATACCCTTTTTTAAGAAGATACAAAAAAAGAAGAAAAAGCAAACAATATACAATTGCACAATTATACAATGTGTATAATAATAGTAATGAGTGTAATAACAGCTAAAGCAGATCAACACATACACCTGAACGTATGAGTATGAGTATGATGTTTTTCCCAATTGTTTTTAAGAACATTTTTCATAACTAGTGTTAATGATGATATTAGCATTAGAAGTGTTGTGAGCAAACATGTAGGGCCACGTAGGAGAATGAAAAGGCAAGCACACACAGTTGGTATATGGATATGAGTGTGGTAGGGAGAGAAAAAACGAATGGTAGTTGTTATGTATGTTCACTAATCCTGCATGCATCGGGAGCAGCCAAGGTATTAGTACCACAAGAAGTACCAATCATAAAGGCAAATTGCCTGTTTCATCTTGCACTATGTAGGATTAAGGGCACCTTCCAGGCACACAGCATGCAGCTAGTGCTTGTGGATCTAGATCCCTGCAACGTAGCTGTCAAGGCGTGAGTCAAGGGTGTCCTGCACTACAGAAGCCGAATGAACTCAACTCTCCCACTGTGTTTGGCACGGGTTCCTGATGGTAGAACATACAGGTGACCACACAGCAGTCAATGGGTGGAGGAGGGATTAGGGAGAGGTTGCAGATGGGAAGGGGGAGTTAGGAACACCAGAAAGAGTGTGAGGATAATCAGATTGGATAGGTAGGGGAATTTAGGAAAAAGACATATCTTAATGTACATGGAACATTGTACACATCTTAGAATACCTGACCCTATGAGCTCCTACACTCATTGATGCCTTCTATTCCTTCCTATAGTACTCCTAATCACCTGTCCCCATAAATCCCTTGTCCCAGAACTCTGACACAAAGTCCGCCCTGAGAGTGTATCATGATAATTAGCAGATGTTGGCCCTTGCACATGATATTGGCCTAGCAAACATTGAGCATGATACATCAGCATGAACACAAAGAACACATGGAAGACACACATGGGAGTCACTTACCGAACAGAAGCACTGCACTCATGGCCTAATAGGCAAAATGATGCATGAAAGATAAGCAACAAATAGATGAAGCAAGCAAACATTCTAGTCTTTCTGGGTGGGGTACCCACACATGTTATGTCTCACATGTTTTGGCAAAGAAGACCATGTTCCATTCACCCAAGAGTTCACTAGTTCACTTTCTTTGAGACTGGAACCCTGTGTTTCACTTCACACAGGATTCACTAGTTCATATCCGTAAATCACATAACCCTGTGTTTCCCTTCACACGGAATTTCATAAACGTTCCATTTACTAGTTCATAAGCATTTCTAACATGGAAATGCTGAGAACAAACAGGGACCAGAAATTATACCAAACACTTAACTGAAGGTCCGAGAGCCCCATGAGGCAGCCCGGACGCTGTTGAGTAGGTTGGGAAAATGTACCCCAGCCAGCACACCATCACCGCTGCGTGGCCTGGGTCTAGGGTCTTGCACTTCGTGCTCTGTAAGTCACCCCCAGATCTATGCCGTCTCTGCCATGGCCCGAGTCTCCTGTTGTTGCTCTTTGCAGACACCTTGCTGCGTCCGCCCATGCTGTAATTTCATTAATAAGCCACACGTGGCATGGGCGGATGGCAAGCTTTATTCTCGATCGCAGCTGCGTGCGGTGTGCTCTGCGATGACCTTCCCAGAGAACCTGGGTAATGTAGCCCTACCTCAGTCCGACCCCCTCCTGCACTTCCTGCTTGCACCTCTCTGGCCCCAACCTCTATTCCTGACAGTAACAATAATCCAAGAGACATTAAATGCTTGCAGCAACCATAACTGGTGATCTAAGGACCTAAATATATAAACAACAGGTGGCAAGAGACCAAACTCAGCTGATTGGCGCACGGCCTCCTAGGATATGAAGGGGAAGTCCAGGCTCGAGTGGAAGCAACCTGTGCACGAATTTGCACAGAGCATATTACAAAGTTAACATGGATTGCAGCAATGGAAAAACCAGTGAAAGGGCACTGAGAAGAAACATATGAACTTTGCTTCCACAGTGAAGGAACTATTTCAGCTCTAACGAATGCTGCAACAAGACCCTCCTGATTCCAGACCTGAAAAAAGGCTTACTACTGGATCTGTGGCCAACAAGCATACTTGCACCTCCCGCCATCATGTAGAGGCTACTGTTTGCTGGTCACACTGCACTCAGCACCATTGGTAATCCCAGAAGAATGTTTGCAAGGAAGGCAATACCTAATACAGCCCCAACCATTTCTCCCGTGTTTGAAGAACAGGAACTGTTACCAATGCCAGAGTTTCGCATCATACCAGGAAAAGGGCAATATGAGAAGCTGCAAAGGAAGAAGAGATTAAACTACGTATCTAGAGACTCATCCGTGTTGCTGCTCACTGAAATCCTCAAAGAATACAGACTTTGCAGCTCAGCCGAAACATTCTTCACTTCTCTATTGCTACCCAGCGTACAGGCAGCGGCCAATGCTAAATGGCAGCAAAATGTACACTGTGAAATGACACTGAGCATGAGTTCAATGCCATAAAGGTCGACCTGCGTGACCTGAGACTGATGACAATGCAGAATTGCTATATACTTGATATGTTGATGGCAATGGAAGCAGACGTGTGCCAAAAAATTTGCAATTCCTGCTGCACATTTATACCTTCCATATAAACCAAAAACTGGTCTCTGCAAACAAGATAAGAGAAGTCCTACAGTCACGGGTGAAACATTAACACTTAAAGTGGACCCGGGTTCATCTACAACCAAGTACAGTCATAGAGAAGTGAGCAATTTGTTACAAGATAGCTTTGATTTTTATACATTTATATCTGCCAATGTTGCCGATGTTGTTATTTCAGTTTATGGTTTCCTACAACGTATAGCATTTTCTGCAAAGACATTTATAAACATACATTACTCATCAGTATTTGTAATTCCATTTTATAACCTTCTCAAAGGTCAGGCTGTTCCCACCGTCAAGACACATTCTCACCCACCTAATTTATGTTTGTCTGATCAAAGGTCACTGTGCATTTGTGCCTCTTCAGTCTGTTTAGGATACCCTTTTCCTGGTATGCACGGACCATCTCCTACATCGTTAATTATTGGCACATACATATTGGGACCCACACAATTAGCTGAGGCAGACAAGGAAGGCGTATATAATGTCCTATTTCACTACGACCTGGCTGTTCAAGGTCCAAGGCTGAACAAACACTGAGTAGGCATGTTGCATGCACCACCGCATTCTCATGCTGTAAACATATTTAGTTTTAAGGAGAGAAAATAGGAAACACAAAATGCAGTCCAATTGCGAACAAAATGGAGGGCTAAAACAGAGTCAAGATAGAAACATAAGGTCTTTGCTATCTTGTCAACTTGGATGAGGTTTCCATCAATATTGAAGGAGGAGTATTTGTGGCCTAGCTTGTTGAGTCTTAATTTGGAGCCGATGAGGAAGATCTCGGTTTTATTGCCTTTGAGACAAAGGCTGTGGTAGGCCATCCACGCCTGTATTTTGCTGTAAATTTTGTTTAGGACTGTGGAGTCAGATTGGTAGTCACCTGATAGAGTGATGTGTATTTGTATATCGTCTGTGTAGTTCGTATATAATACGCCTAGGTCATCTAAGTGGTCGAACAGGAGCTTAGTGAATGATAGGCAACAGCCTTGGGGGACTCCGCATGTGATGGGGGATGGATTGGTTGAGGCGATAGGGGAGAAAACCCTCATAGATCTGTCCACTAAGGAGTTGACCCAGGCTAAAGCTTTGCTGGAGAAGGAGGCAGCTGTGGTTAGGTGCTTAGTTAAGATTCTATGGTCGACTAGATAGAACGCTGCCGATAGGTCTAGTAGGAGGAATAAAGCAGGCTTATCATTATCCCTAGCCTCATCCATTTGGATTTTCAGATCCAAGAGGGCTGTTTCTGTCCCATGTCTTGGTATGAAGCATGTTTGTCTGAGGCCTAGGAGGTTGTTCATCTCGAGGTGGTTTTGAATCTGGATGTATGCAGCCTTATCTAACATTTTTAGGAGGAAAGGCACGGTGGTGATAGGTTGGGATATTTGGATCCAGTTTTGGCTTTTTGATGAGGGGTGTGACTCGTCTTTAAGATTTTTGAGAACTGTGCAGGAGGCAAAGGACACATTTATAAAAGAGGTGATAAAAGGGGCAAAAATCTTTTAGCACCTTCTTTTATGATGGAGGCTGGGCCTATGTCTCCTTGGCACCTGTACGGTTTAAGGCTTCTGATGATGGATTCCACCTCTAGTGCGGTGACAGGGGAGAATTTGAAGGCTATGTTTTGAGTGGTAGGTGGAGCGGATTGGGCACTCAGGTTAGTTTTTATAGTGTTTGGGTTGCCAGATTTGGCAGGGGTTGATAGGCTAGCTATTTTTGCTTCAATGTTTGATTGAAGTAGTGTGATTTTATTGAGTAGGGTCTTTTGGATGTTAGAACAACAAAGGGCATCTTTCTTGCAGGAGTCAGGAAGGGTTATAGGAGATTACAATTCCTTGAGGGTGGTAAAGAGCTCCTTGGTGCTAGATTTGGCATTGGAGATTGTGTTATTGTAAGTCTCCCATTTTGTTTCTAAGATGGCAGTTTTATATGAAGTGGAGGCGATTATAAATGTATCCTTATTCTGTGCAGATGTTTTTTTTTTCTTCTCCAGGATGCCTCTGCATCTCTTTTAGCTTTATGTAGTGTTTTCAGCCCAGTAGTGAACCATTTGTTAAGGTGTGTTACGGGTTTAGATTTCCTTAATTTAAGAGTGGCCAGTTGGTCCAAGGCCTTCAATAGGTTCCGATTGTAAAAATCTACCATTATGGCTGGATCTGAGTCCCGAGGTGGCTGATGCTGGGTAATGGGTTGAAGTAAGGGGAGACAATTTTCTTGGGAGATTAGGCAGTTGTTCCTGGTTAAGTCTGGTGGGGATTCGAAATGTTTAGGTGATGGTGGTTTGGAGTCAAGGATTTCAAAGGAAATTACATTTTGGTCAGACCACGTACAGGCATATTGGCTAGGATTTTGGTATTGCAGTTGAAGTCTGCTACCCAGTCTAGAATTCTGCCTTTACGTTGTGTAGGGTCAAATATCCGCAGTGAAAAGCATAATTCTAAGAGAGTGTTTTGGATAGCTAATGCATTGCTATCTAGGATGTCATGTTGGCCTATGGTCAAGTCACCTAGAAGAAAGATTTGCAAGTTAGGTTTATTATTTTGTGTGAGGAGGCAGGTTATGTCATCCTCAAAAGATGATAATTGGCCAGGTGGTCTGTAGATATGTGCATAAGTAGAGTCCGCTCTGATGAGAGTGGGAGTTTCACTGAGAGGAGTTCTCCAGAAGTAAATGGGGTACTGACGCCTTCTCTGATAGGCATAGTATTTTTGGCAATGATAGCTTCCCCGCCACCTCTCTTGGTAGTTCTATCTGCCCTGATGATATTATACTCGTCTGGGACTGCTAGCATCAGAGCAGGGCCAGCAGCTGGATGAAGCCACGTTTATGTGATCGCAAGGAAGTCTAATTCATCAGCTGTGACCAGGTCAATGATGTCTAAAGCATGAGCAGTTAAAGATATTTCATTAATAAGGGCCCCTTAATGGTGGTGACATGTGGTTGTGTTGGAAGAGTGAAGATATTTAGTGTTAGAGTTGGAGGAGAGAGTGGTGTAGCAGTAGCGCTAGAGCATTTGAGCCTGGGAGTCTTGTGTTGAGCATGAGGTCCTGTTGTGGTGCGAGAACCAGGTCTCATGTTTCTACAGGAGATAGGGCACAGGGCATTTGAAATGTTGTATGTGGGAGGTGACCATTCAGTTTGTGGGGCAGAATGCCTGGATTCTGTTGAGCTGGCACAGTCGTAGGAGTGCAGAGGCTTATTAAGAGTAGGGTTGAAATTGAATGAGGTAAGATCAATGGCCAGATGAAAGGGGCACTCCAGTAAGTGTGTTGGAGATTCCCTGGAATGGCCATGGGTGAGGATAGGCACCAGTTAGTGACTGGGAGCTGTGTTAGTGTTAGGTAGACTAGGTACAGTACACAATAACAGGGCAGGCTAAGAACATGTGCAATATCCTGGCAGGCAAGGTTCAACGCCCAATATCAGTGCAGGCTCGATGCTGTGCACTATACGAGGGAAGGTCAGATGCAGTACATAATAATAGGGCAGGCTAGATGTAGTACATGATGTCAGGGCAGGCTAGATGCAACACGCAGTATCAGTGCAGGCTAGATACAACACACAATATCAGTGCAGGCTAGATGTGACATACCATATCAGGGCAGGTTAGATGCCATGTTAGTACTCAATGGTAATAGAATATATTTGGGAAGGTTGTTATATGGTGCAAGATTCAAAGCGCAAAGCAGTCGTATATTGCAAAGCTGTCACAATCCGGAAAGAGCAATGTTATGATGCGCAGAAGGGGCGTTCATAGCTAAGCGTTGTGGCAGTGAGCGATTAGCAGCAATGGGGGCAACAACCACGCGTGTAGTGGTTATAGACGTTAAGTTACGGCAAGATATGCTGAATCGATACCATTATGAGGCAGTCAGCAGGATAAGAACAGAAAGTACTTAGCTGTTTCTGCAAGTGCATTGAGTCGCACGTGGTAGAGAAGCCTACGCATTGTCTTGCAGAAGTGGCGATGGTAGCGGGTCCAGCGAAGATAGACTTATCTACATTTTGGGTGTAGAAGAGGATACATGAGACAAAGACTGTAGTTTTTGTTGGGCTCGGGGTCGCTGACCCGAAGCGACTAGGGGCTAACAGGGCCTTTCTCACGGCCTTCATCACTGGCCGGATCTTCCACCTGCTGGCGGATGTGTGCAAACAAAAGCAAGTCAGTTTTCTAGCAACAAGTCCAGAGCATCGTTATGGGGCTGCGTTGCCCCGGCCATTACAGAGTCAGGCGGTACAATGCCGAATAATAGCGCAGGTATGTTAGAGCTTCCAAAATGCTCTGAATAAAGGTTTAGGAACAGCTATTTCTCACAGGCATGAGGGGGTGATCAGACAGATGCCTCACCATTGCGTTGCAGATTAAGGTCACCGCAGCAGGAGATCACGGCGCCGACGGGGGTGCAGTGAATTCTTACAGCTGCATGGAACATGTTTGGGTGCACCAACAGTGGTAGGACAAGGGCTCCAGCACTCTCCCCTGGGTGCTTCTGATGCTCTGGGGGAGTTATGAGGCAAACAGGGACTTTTTCATGGCCTTTGTCACAGGCCGGCTTTTCCGCCTGCTGGCAGATGTTGTGCAAACACAAGCAAGTCAGGTGCCTAGCAGCAGGGCCAGAGCCTCGTTATGGGGCTGCGTTGCGCCCGCCATCACAGAATCAGGTGGTACCATGCTGGATAATAGCCCAGGCACATCAGAGCTTCCAAAATGCTCTGAATAAAGATTTAGGCACAGCTATTTCTCACAGGCATGAGGGAGTGATCAGATAGATGCCTCACTGTTGCGTTGCAGATTAGGGTCACTGCAGCAAGAGATCTCAGCGCCCGACGGTGGTGCAGCCAATTCTTACAGCTGCATGGAACATGTCTGGGTGCAACAACAGTGGTGGGACAAGGGCTCCAGCCCTCTCCCCTGGGTGCTTCGGATGCTCTGGGTGGTGTACCAGTGAAGTTCTTTTTTGAGCATAGGATGTAGTGAGTGTGAGACCTGCCTCTCTAGCTAGCTTGGATTGTTGTAACTGGTCTAGTTCTCATATAAAGGAAAGTAATTTTAACATGTGTTCATATTTTTTCAGTGGTGTGTCCCGGGTATAGGTCAGAAAATTCTAATGCTGCAAATTCTGGGGCACCACAGAGTCCTAAAGATCACCCCAAATCTGGACCAGGTATTGTCCTATTTGTTCTCGGAGCACTTTTGTTCAGGGATGTTTTCATGATCATTTAGAGAGCTGGAAGTGGCTGCTTCATTGCCCTCTTCTATATATATTTCCGCTAATTGTTTTAAGGCAATTTTTCGTTCAAGGGGTACTGTGCTACGAGTCACAGCTCTCTGGTTACTGAGTAAGCAGTGATAGTCAAACAGGGGAGTGTTGGACGTGGCAGGGGACTTTGGGTGTGGGGATTTAAGAGATTCAGGTAGGGGAGAGGGTGCGGGCCAAGGTTCAGAGCTTGTGTCGGGAGCTGGTAGCTGTGGCTGGACTGTCGGAGGCAGTGGGGGAATGCAGGGAGGGTGTGGAGGTGCTGAAGGAAGTGCTTGTCTCTCACTTATCTGTTTGTCCATCAACTTGTGCAAGTCTTTTGACGGGTGTATTTTCTGTACATCTAACTGGAAGTTCCTGTCCATGGCCCTAATAGCCTCATCCTGCTTCTGCTGGTAATGAGCTAAAGCTTTTTCTGCTTGGGCAGTATGTCTTTGAGGGTATTTGTCTCTACTATTGAGGCGCTGGGTGGCTTCTTTGTGTTAATCCCGAACTACATCAAAAGAAGCAGAACTATTTTATTTTATAACAGAGACTCCAAATGCTGTATTCTTGTGAGTTCAAACAAACCATGTTGTGGCCACTGCAAATCTGGGACATGTCTGGTCTGGTGGTGCCAAACACCATTAAAAACTATTGCTCCAACCATGTTTCGGGAGGATAGTTCAGTGGCAATGTGCTCGCCTTTGAAGCAAGACGACACGGAGCAACACAGGTTTGATCCCGGAGTCCACGCTTAGAACCCTCTGGGTATTAAGCGCGTTATAAATAACCTATCATATCATATCAAACCCAAATTGAATGTGAATTTCATAAGCTTGGGAACCTTTGGGGATGGGGGGGTCAGGCTGACCATATTCTAACCCATTGGGTTGTTTTCTATTACATCAAAGTGCTGCCCAACATGTGCGCATTTTACTAAAACCAGGCAACTCAAAATCGGTTCTCAACTGGCAAATATTTTGCAAAATAATTTCATACACAACCATTTTAAAACAAACTCTCCTAATCCCAATTAAGAGCAAACCTCCATCAAACGAACTATGTGGCTGGTGGTCTTCAAAAGGGTGAAAACACAGTTACAGCTTCAGTTCGGGACCTTCGCCAGGATGAACACTAACAGAAGAGACGGACGTGGGTCACGAGTAGCTGTTGCGATAAACTTCATCTCAGATTAGCAGGGATCTTCGGTACCCACTCATCGATCATCCTCGGAAGGGCTCCACATTGGTCGCCAACTTGTAAACCAAAAACTAGTAACTGCAAACAAAATCCACGGTCACATATGAAATATTAAAAACAGTTTATTTCGCTTTAAGCAGTCCCAGGTTCATATAAAACCAAGTACAGTCATAGAGAAGTGTGCAATTTGTTAAACGATCACTTCGGTTTTGATACATTTAGATTTGCAGAGGTTGTCATTTGTCAGGCAGTTAACAGTTTCCTGCAACGTATAGAATTGTCTGCGAAGCCATGTATAAACATACATTACTCATCAGTATTTGTATTTACATTTTATAACCTTCTATGAGTTCAGGCTATTCCCAGCACCAAGACACATTCTCACCCACCTAATCTATGTTTGTCTGACCGGAGGGCACTGTGCATCTGTGCCTCAGCAGTTTGTTTAGGATTCCCTTTTTCTGGTATGTACAGACCATCCCCTGCATCGTTAATCATTGGCACACAAATCTTGGGACCCACACAATTATTGGAGGCAGACAGGGAAGGCAAATATAAACTCCTATCTTACTAGGACCTGGCTGCTCAAGTCCATTAACTCACATATTTGCAGCTGCAATGCTGGTTTGATGTTGCATTCAATCGGGCTCCGTCCTGGTTGGGTCTCATTGTGAAGATGCAGGTGCGCATCATTGTGTTTGTCCTGGTTACTTTTGCACCTGCCAAGTGGGCCTCCAGTGTTGTGCCAAAGCAGTGGCTGAACAAACACTGAGTCAGGCCTTTTGCGTGCACCACAGCATTTTCATGCCATGAACATATCTAGTTTTAAGGAGAGAAAATAGAAGACACAAAATGGAGTATGATTGTGAATAAAACAGAGGGCTTAGACTAACCGAAAATGGATGCATTTTCACACCCAAAGATGCAGAGGACGGGTCATTATCTCACAAAATTGCAGCTGGAGATGGTCTAGGAGTTTGCATGAAGAAAGAAGGAGAAATACAAGGAAATTACTAGTTTGATGTTGCGTTCAATCAGACCACGTCCTGGTTGGATGTCATTGTGAAGATGCTGGTGTGCATCATTGTGTTTGTCCTGGTCATCTTTTGTACCTGTCAAGTGGGCCTCTGGTGTTGTGCCAAAGCAGTTCCTAATAGTGCAATGATGATGTTGTCAATTAGGGTTTCAAAGGTACCTCGCAATACAAAAGATAGTCAAATACAGACTGACCATGCCATCCCTCACATGGTCCCCATCCCTTATTGAGATGAAGTAGACTGTTTGTATAATACCATTATTGTTCCACCCCTGAGCATGAGAATTATAAGCCCAATCCACCACTAGATGCTTTAAGCTGAGACGAGCCCCACTGAGGTAACTATAATAGACCGGGGGGGAAGGGGAGCGTCCTAAAAGTCACTGCATGATCATAATCTTGTATGCGATTAAGATATTTAAACATAGTGCACATATATAAGCAAACAGCATTTTTTTTAGACATTAGTAACCATAGTCAAAGCACAGGGCCTCCACAGCCATGCAATATTTAGTGTGTTAGACACAGGCTGTGAGCCTGAAGGGGAAATCTGGATAGGTCCAAGGACTGATGAGAGAGACCCACGCTGCCAACCTCCATAGAAACCCTTCTTTGTTCTAAGGTTGATGCCAATATGTTTGTTCTAAGAATGTGCCATGCAGGCCACGAGACAGAACTGGGTGCCCTGCTATCACAAACAGGCTGATGCAGACCTCTGACTCCCACTAAATAACTACAAGTTATAGCCCCTACAACTGCCCTAGTCCCGAGACCTCTGAATTCCAAGATACCAGTTGACTCCAGCCATAAACCAAACAACCATAAAGATTTGAGAGTATGGCCGTCCCACCTTTATTTTTATAATGACATGGTTTGTAGTGCGATGTACAGTGAGGGTGGAAGCCTTGGGAGAGGATGATGTGATCTGGAATGAGTGAAGTATGTGTGTGTTGGTTTAACATCGAGACTCCCCTGTGCCAGTCCTCGAGCCAGCCAGGTGCACTGAATGATAGAGTAGAATTGTTCACAAATGTAGCTAATTTCTTCTTCGGCCGTAGCTCCTTGGAGATGATGAGCCCAGCAGAACCCACTTGATGGAAGACGGATAGACTGGGACCAATGACTTAGCATCCCCTATGGAGCAGGCCAACCATACATCGGGTCTCACCAACCTGCCACGCAGGTTTTCATGGTATACGATCACATCACCTATGATGCTGTATCTTCTTATAAGATTCTGCTTGTACACTTTATGGCAG
Source organism: Ambystoma mexicanum (assembly GCF_040938575.1). NCBI lineage: Eukaryota > Metazoa > Chordata > Amphibia > Caudata > Ambystomatidae > Ambystoma > Ambystoma mexicanum. Next base: position 399,880,117 of record NC_090939.1, on the reverse strand, counting down.
AATGTTCTGTGGCAGCAGAGGCAGCAGATTTCTCTGCTGGTGCACCTATTTTTGTAGAAATAAATACTTGTTCTACTTGCAAGAGCATATTGGGCCTTTTTCCCTAGCGGGGACACAGGGAGGTGTCTTGCGTGATACCTTACTTGACCGGGGTGGGGTTGGATCAAAAAGGATGCATTGAGACAAAGTGTCTCATGTAAGTAAGGAAGGGGGTGAACCAGCAGAGGATGGTGTCTTAGAGTTTCATCCTGTGGGCTAGGATATCGAGTAGAGTAGATCACTCATTCAAATAGCATGTTTACTCAGTGTAATGGTCATCCCACTGGACATTTGCTAATTTGGCAGATCGGAGAAAGTACTGCGCACTGTGAAATATTTTTTCACCAAATTTCATTTCTCACATTTTGGTTGATACTGGGGGCTTTCAATTGTAAAGCTTAATATCATAACTTGAACAGTAGTAGCAAATATAAGCATGGTTTTCCTGCAAACATCGGTGAGAATAAATATTTATTTGCTTATTAAATGTACTCTTAGTGAAGGATCGAGTATACGATTAGTGATACAATGTTTTGTTTTGTTGATCTGATAGAATTTATGTGCTATCTGGTACCCGAACTGGAGATTAACTATGTCCGTTTTCTATTACTACGGTGCCAATGACTTCCTGTTTGTTCACATGACCCTTCTGGGACACTTGATCATGAGGCACGTGACGTTGAGGTGCTTTTTTCTATTCTTATTTGGATCACGGGATCGATCACGTTTAGACTTGTTGGCGCAGAAACAGTACTAGCAGACGGCAGCTTATTGAGGCAAGTCACTTTCTAACGTGCATTCTATGTTTTGCAAGCTGATATTAGGCTATTTACATTCCGCTGATTCGTGTAAATTTGCACAGTCTTCCTCTCATTAGGTTTTGCCATTGACTGCTTGCTGTATGTTGCAATTTTATTTACTGGCCAGTTTCGGACATTGATTAGTGAAGGTAATGTCTTAACTTTTCTTTCTCAATTGTGACTTCACCTTACACTGAGCTTTCAAGCCAAGTAACGAACATGGAGTAATTCAATGTTTGATTTTACTAGGTACCTCTATATTGTTTGACTTTCTACTCGGTAATGATTTGGCTGATATTTGGTGACATGGCACGTTTTTGAAGGGGCACAGGATTCTCACTTCTAAACCTTTGGACTGTATATCCTACTATCCTAATACACATTTATTTGGCATAGTGGATGTGGTGACGGGTGTTCTAGCTGATGACACTCGGCTCCAAAGCGGTGGCACGCATGAATGCATGGCATTAAGCTTCAGCAAATGTCAACACAATACTCATATGATCTTATAATAGCTCACCAGCATATAGATTTTATAAACAGTTCACTTTGCTAAAGTTTGAAGAGGTTTCTCCTACCTTATTTTATAAGTTTTTTCTACATGTGCTGCTTATGGAATGTTGGTGTACTTACTTTCCATGACATTCGGATTGGGTAATGTATACCCTGATTTTACGTTTGATGTGTGTTTTGAATTGTTGGATCCTGCTTCTTTATGATGACATGTATTTGCTTTGCCATATTGTATCTTGTCTTTGTGAAACAGAGTTCTGCCTTGAGAAAGACCCATGGGGTCGAAACACGTGTTGGCACGCAACTCTGCTATTGGAAACGAACATAATTAAATCACGCAAAAATCCATCCATGCTTGACTAGAAATTGATTTTGTATTTGGACTGAATATGACTCTGATGATCATTGTCATTTTTGATGCACAACTTGTATGAGCTGGCAACAATTTCACTGTTTTCCCAAATGGTGAGGTTGGATTTTTAGAAAGCAGCAAAGAGGTCAAAGAGTATGAGTAGTGTTGTGTGTCCTTTGTCATTGATTTTGTTGAGGTCATTGAGGATGTGAAGTGTTGTGGTGTTGGTGCTATATCCATGTCGAAAGATAGATTGGAAGTAGGTTGCTTGTGGTGATGTGTTGTTGCAGTTGGGTATTGGCACAACATTCCATGATTCTGGCGAGGTATGGCAAGATAGTGATTGAGCAGTCATTTTTGGAGAACTTGAGGTGGAGAGATGGCCTTATAGGTCTCAGTGGGGTACAGGGATTTTGTGATGATCCTGCTGAGGATTTTAGCCCCATTACTAGTGTTTGTTGCAAAGCCACCAGTGTTAAGTAAAGACATTTGAATGTTTGGAGTAACCTTCAGATTGAATATCATATTTACTACAATCTCAAAATGTCTTAGTTCGTGGGAAGACAATCCTATGCAAAAAACACATTGGGCAAGAGAGGAGATACTACAATTATTTGAATTGGTAAAAAAAGTCTAATGAAAATCCAACAGAAAGTGACACAACACTACAAGTACTTTCCTCGATATAATGTCTGTAGAGCAAGAATATCCAGGCTTTAAGATTTTGCCTCATTTGGAGGTCATCCCTGCTACGGGTCCAGATTGCTACTCGAAATACAGATATTATATGAAGACCAAGCTCATGAAATGTGGTATAACATCTTAAGCAACCTGGGACTGTTGTTAACTTGAAATACACTGTCCTCAGTGCAGACACACAGGAACTGTGAACTAGAGAATTTATTTTGTGGGACTTGAGAACTTTGTTAAGGGACTTTTTGTCAATTAATACGAGTTACTTGTATATCCTGACACACTGTGGAGATATAAAATGTTTCTTTTGTCCTGGTCTCTAAGCCTTAACACCTAAAGATGCTTCACAGGAAACAAAGGAAAACCACAATGGTCTTTGCTGGCTGAAGCCACTCCCCAAAAGAAAGGGATATCCTGAAATTGAATTCTGAATGCAAATTCAAGGAGGAAGAGAATCTCCTTAACACCATGTGCCCTCTTTTGTTTCCCACATCTCTACAAAACACCATTGTGTTTCACTACAATGTATTTGTATCTAGTTCTCTTTTCCACCTCCCACTCAGATATTACTTTATCTGTTTCTTAGGTTTATGTTTAAGAAGGAGGCTGTAGATATCACTCATCCATCACCCTAAACCTTAAATGGAATCCTTTGATTGCATTATTATTAGAATAACAAAGTTTGAATCACGCTTGTAAATATGAGTTTCTAAAATGCCACACCTTCGAATTTGTATAACTATGCATGCACTTAGTGAATGTGTAACTGAATGCATCACATGGCAACAGGCACCAAAACATATGCAATTTTCTAAAAGTACACAAGCATATGCACTGTACATATTTAAAATACACGTACCATTATTTGTTTTCTCCATTGCTCGTGTTTTCCTTTCAGTGTGATGGCCGTTTGCCTACATTTTTAGATGTGCACGTCAATTGATCTGTATGAAATAAACAACCTCTAGAAGGAAATCATTCTTTGAGATGTCTTTTCCTTTATTTCATTGGGTTGTTGATGTCAAAGTTAGCCTATTCTCGCAAGTTGTATAGCTACAACAGGCGTTCCTTACACATGCTGTCTCTCAGCACTCGTCCCATTCCACACAGAGTTGCTTTTAATGGGATAAGGCAGGCAGACATTCTGCAATTCACAAGCAAAGCTGCACCAGCCTAGATTCGGCACAGTTCAGCTTCTGATTATCAGCCACAGTTCGCAATTGTCTGATGTTTCTTTTTTGTGTTTAGCTATTCCACCCCTTTGATACAGGGAGGGAACAGTGGTTACTTCAACTTGGTCAGTCACATACTCGGAATCCTATTGCAGAGAACATAATTGATTGCGCTCTCTAACCCAACTGATACAAACGTACTTTTGTCTTACATGGATGCACTGCTGTAATTGGGAGAGATAATGATGGTGTAACAGGAACACGTCAATACATCATTATGGGATGATTGCAAGGCTATGGGTTTTCTGCTAAACAGAAGAACCTTTCTTAATCCTAATGGAGAATAGAACAGAGCAGTTTAAGTGCAATTGATAATTTCATAGTAGTCCCCAAAGGATTGCGCGTTTCTGCCTGAGTCCAGATAGTGGTGAGTACTATTGTACAGGGAGAAGATTCCAATCTGTCACTTAGTCTGATTGCAATCTAGTTCATCATTTAGCTTTTAAGTGGCTCAGACATGTGTATGCTTGAAAATTGTATTTGCTGCTGGCTAAGAATGGCAGTGTCCAAAACAACGATTGTATTCTCCAGTCGATCTCCCACAGCGGATGGACTATTCTGTTTTGTATTAAAATCTGGATCAGTTATACATAGTTCACCAATGCAGTTTTTCCGCCTGAGTCCCTCAAGTTTATGCCAGATCTGAACTGGTGGGAGAGGGCTTTCAATTCGCTGTTGACAGTACGGGAGTTACAGGATTTTTTGAGACTTACTCACTGGCATGTCCAATCTGTTTAGGCACACCATAGGATATGCAATTGGCAAGCAATTTAGTAAAAATTCTGACCTCTAGTGTTTATTTTTTACTTTAAAAGCAAATTGTATAGTACATTTTGATGAGGTAGACATTTAAATTGGAGTGTGTCCTTAAACTGTGGTCTGTAACTGTGTCTGAGCTGTTTTCTAGAGAACCAGATGTGTTCTCCACTTTAGCTTCTACTTCATCTACTTTTCCTGGTGTTCCTACTCTTCCTACAGACCTATCACAAAGTGTTCTTTTTTGAAGCAGAACATTAGAAGGAGGTTTGCTGACAGTCCAAAGAACAGCGCCACTATTAGGCAGATTTACTTTTTGTGGTGTATCTGTTTTGCAGAAGTGCTGCCTTTTTTTCCCCAGGTATTGTTGAATTTGTTGCGTTTTCTATGAATTGCTTTGCTCTCACATGTGCAGTAGTATAACATACATGATATTACACCATGGAAATGATACATCTACAGCGAGTTTCTTAGGATGAAAAACAGTGGCACCTTTTCCTCACTAAAATGGCCAGGGAGCACTTTTTTCTGCATATGTTCCTGTGTCACCCAAAACCTTCCTGCCTAGCATTATCAAAAAGATATTCCATATTTATACATTTAAACATAATTTGGAAAATGCAGTCATGACTATCCTTACGGTTACTGCTTTTCCTTTTCTCTAAATGATCTAAATGTAATTGGTTACCTGCCTTTACTCCTGTTGCTGTGCTCCTGCCACAGCACTCTCCAGAAACACCCGTAAGCCACAGTGGTTTCCTAGAACAGGTACATTCTCCCAACAGTGGCAAATTCAGCGGCAGATTATGCATCCTGACATTCAACAGGTGTTTTCTCTGTTCTGTACCGTCTGGGCCTGGAATCATTGCTGACTCTTTTATCCAATCTCTGATAACTGACCATCATCTGCAAGGAGACAGACTGCACAGCTTTAATGATGCCCACTTCTATGCCATGACATAGGCTTTTCCAGTGGTATTCAAACAAGCAGTTCTGCGGCCTATGCTCAAACCTGGCTGATTGCTGGGTCTATAGGGACACCTAACAGCACTCAAAAATAGGATAAAAGTGCTGAGTGACTTCTTACTCTTTTTCCAATTTCAAATATATGTTGAACTGCTAACTCCTGATTGCTGCAATGGTGTGCTGGAGAGGCTTTTGTTGTTCTGTACACAATGTCAGTTAACATACCTATACAGATTGGATAGGTTTTTTATAGATTAAGCAAACTATGTTTACATTATCACTAATGTTATGGGTGACATAGCTACCCCTTTTGTCTCACATCATAGCTACCCCCACCATCACTACGAAATTGAGCAAATATGTTTATGGAATGTTGTAATGTGAATATTACCACAAATTGTGGAAAACAACCTCTTGCCATTCTGGCAAGGGCACAGTGATCCGGTCTCAAGAATAACTTGATTAACCATTTGGTAGCTTTCAAGAGGTGGAACAGTGACACTGTGTATTTTTTTTCAAGACAGGCCTCCCACACGATTTAAAAGATGGAATAGCCAGATGTGCTATCCAGACAACTGTGCAGTTTTGACACATTTGGTGATTAAGATGGAACATTGGCTTCAAGAATGAAGAGATAGAAGTAAAGAAACAAGATCCAAACATGACCAATCCAAGGACTCCCAACCCAAATCCATCTACACACCTGAGCCTTTAAGAGGGGCAAGCAGAGGATCATTCTCAGAATGACAGGGACAAAGATTTTACCAATAATAATTGTTCCTGTTTTGTAGAGAGATTTCTTTGAGAATATCTCAAAGGAATCATATAACTGCCATTTGGTAGGGCCCATGCATGTACATTCCTAGACAACATTCCCCTCATTTTCCTAAACCTGAAAGCAAGTAGGGCTGAACCGATTCTGAAGCTAGAATATGGTGCCTAGAAGCTAGATGTGAAGTGCTTACAATTATATGCAAATAATTGCTTTGAAAAAGCAGAGAATAGTAAAAGGTGCTAAACACTGAAAAGTAATTAACCTGAATGCGTTTGCTATACCTTTGCAAAATATCCTCCCAGTGAGGTATGTGCCTTTAAGCTTCATTTAGGAATGTAGCTTTGCATATTGTTCTAACGTGTAGAGTGAACAAGCAACTAGGAAAAAAGAAACATTTTATTTTTCTATTCCTTCCAAAAGGGATTTTACAGTAGCTCTCAAGAGAAGCTATGTAATGTGGCTTTGTCCTTTATACAGGGAAGAAACAAGTTGTCAGTGATAGCAAAATGATGACACAATCACCAACAACATCTTTCTTGGCACAAGATAATTACATGGCCTTAAGATATGTAAGGTGTCTTGCCACCAAACTCTAGACAGAGTAGGCAGTCACATTTGTGTCAGACAGATATGCCATCTAAAAATGGGAATTAACAAACTTTAATTTAGTGTCCAACTTGTAAGATTGAGGGCATAACAAGAAAATGTTGTTTAACATCATATCTTAAGGGGCAGGGTACAAAGTTCCTGCTTTGTAGGATTGCATTAGGGATAACAGACTCTCAGGGATGTCCATCAAATGATATGTAAGTAGATGCTAGGGAGGCCGGTTCCATCAAAAAGGTACATAAATGGTACGCAAGCCTGCAAGCCTTCTTTAGATAGACCAACTGACAGCTTGACCAATGAGAAGCTGACAGGCTAACTGTCCAGATGGGGTGTAGCTGAGGAAGCAGTCTGAAGATCCTGTCACACTTTGACAGGCCCCATCAATTGACAGGGAACGTTGTGCTCAATTCAGAAGCAGACATTCAATACGTGTATTGGATGGGTATTAGCTACTCTTGAATTGAAAATGCTCCAACCCTTTATTCAGTTTTCACTATTGCTATTTTATTCCATTCTAAAAATAGCATTCTAACATTGCATGTTTGAATTTGAATACTCTGGTATTTTATCCTTACATGTCATATTTGCTTAAGGGCTTGCATTATTGCATTTATTTAGTACATTTCTGAACTAGAGTGCATTATTTACCATTGGTTATCATTGTTCATACCTTTGGGTTTTTGCAAAGAATTAATGATCATTTAGCTATGTTTGCATTTGCATTAAATGGATTGCATTTTTTTGCATTGAAAGAAAGATAGATAGTTTTGGTTTAGTTCACCTTTGGACAGGTAGCAAACAGCATTGTGCAGGTTGCCTGGTGACTGAATTTGGTATTGTTTGGTATTGTTTGATTTTGGCATTTCAAAGAGAAATTGTGCTTTGCCCATTGGGGACATCATGAACAGAGCAGTTTTTGGTTGTTGATGATTTGAAACGTGTTTGACTTTCACCACCTGCTCATAACAGAAATGTGAATTTCGAATGATACAATGTGAAGGGATAGATCAAGATGTGTTAGATTGATTAAAAGAGCGAGCAGAGAGATAAGTATGTTTATGATAAAAGAATTCATACATATTAGTAGTCATTGCATTCATTTGATTCCATATTCATTTTGGAAAAACGGTATGCCAATATGCTATCCCATTCATTCTGTTTGATTTCTATTTGACTCTGCTTTTAAACATGAACATGCACTTATAAGGTATCACTTGAAGGGTCCAGTTAGAAACTGCCAGACCTCATTCAGGGTTGAATCAATGTGTTTATATAGTTGGTGAATGAAGGGTGCTTACAAATGAGCTCCATGAGGTAATGAAACAATCCACAAAACAACATTTCTTTTAATCACACATAACTTTGTTGCAGGCACAGAAAGGGGTGTGCACTTAGACACAGTGGAGACGTCTACCCAGCTTCTAAGTAACAGCCCTGTGAAACACGTTGCATTTGTAGGGTGCTAGGTTCCTAGGTTCCTCCTGCTCAATGACAGGTGGGGAATCTCCCCATAGGAAACAGCATTTCCTAGCTAGTCAGGTCATTCCAAGGCAAACTGTGACACGCCACTAAGGACACATCAATTCCAAATATAGGAGGTTCAATTCAGGAAAAGCAGGTTGTTCATCGTGTTCTTTTAAATGAATGGCACTGATACCAGATTGTCCTCTGAATCTCCAGCAATATATTTTACATCTCCATTCATAATTCCAAGACGAAACATTACCCACATATTTCCATGTTGGATTTATGAGAAGCAGCAATTACATAATTCACATATTTGCCACAAATAATGACATTCTGATTCTGCACAAGACAGAAACAGAATATGATTCTTCAATGATATCTAGACAAGGGTTCCCTACACACAGTGCCATTATGAATGTCCATATGAGGAGTCCACTCAGTGGTCATTATTCTGGACTTTATCAGTAAACTGAAATTCACAGTGATCCTAGATTTACTAAGGATGCTCCTTGCTCAGCATATACAGAATATTCAACCTACCCCTTTACACAACTCCCCTCACACCGTGCCCACTCACCTGCTGGACAGAAGCTTTGTGTTCCAGTTCTGGTGCTCCTCCCACCCACTGCCTCCACCATAGAAATGGACAAGGGACTAATTCCCTTATCCATGTCCTTTTTTTCCTTTTTCAGGAGAATGGGCTCACACAATACGCAAGGAGCCCATCTCCCAAAAAGAAAATTCAACTGTTGAACCCCAGGGTCCGAATGGCTACTACCCCCATTTCTGGATGTGGGCCTGGCTGCATCAGACCCTGAACCCCAACGTGGAGAGGGGGGGGGGGGATTTCAATATAGATTAGAGTCTAACATATATATTTATGTGTGATTCTCATTCACCAATATAGGCTATTTTAATGTAAATGAAGAGGTTATTCTCCACTGGGCAGTACCTATAGAGATATAGTTGCAATTTATTTTATTGTTCATTTATTTATCATTCAATCACAGTAAATAATTGCTTGCATTACCATATATTTTTATTTTACAAGAATTATACAACAGTGAACACAAAGGTGAAATTTACAGAGAATACAACTTGGCCAGAGAGGTCGATGAATTGATAAGACAAGTGTAAAAAAGCCAGATTCATGCAAGAATGTCACTATTATCAAAATACCAAAAGAAGGCAAATATCCTAAAAGGTGCTAATCTGACATGCTGATATCTCTCTTATTCACAGATTTCAGTCAATGGGATTGCCTCAAAAAATTAGAGTTGCTGGGGCTGGAACATGAAGGAGATGTTACACTGACTACCCCCAATATTATTCCCATTATTGATGTAGTGAAACGGATGTCAGCAGAGCTAATAGTAGCTTGTATAAATGTGGAATATCATTTTGATAATGTTAGGTAGGAAGGTTTTTTGTGGTACAGGAACATATGCAGAAAAAAGTGTTCTCTGGCCATTTTAGTGAGGAAAAGGTGCCACTGTTTTTTATCCTAAGAAACTCGCTGTAGATGTATCATTTCCATGGTGTAACACTATGGAAGGTGGCATGCGGTATTGATGACATGATCAATTTGTCTTCAAATGAAGTACATTGAAAAAACATCATTAACTCCATTATTTATGGAAATCTTTCAACTTCTCATTTGAAAGACATCTTCAGGACCAAAAGATGGTCCTAACATTTATTCCGAATTCAAAGGTGTCTCAGAATATCCATATTTGCAGTACAAATAGGCACATACAGCACTAGTCTTATATATTTGGTTCTTCATTTTTTGTAATTATTACTTTGTATTATCTGTTTCAGGTTAATTTATTTGACTGTTTGACTGAGGTTATTAAAGGCATAATGCATTTTCATGGGTTGCCTCAAGAACACAGCAAATCTCCAAGACGGTTCAAGGGTTTTCAGTAAACATATTAAATATGGGTTCATTAAGGACCATCACACCCACTCTCATTTCCTGTTGGCTTTTCCCATCCTAGCCCAGGCTTCAAAAAATCCTAAAATGGTCACTAAAGTAGCCCCTACTATGGGCCTGATTCATGGAACATTTTACTATGGGATTGCACCATTATGAAACACTTCCATGAATCCGGCCCTGTATATCATCTTGCTGGTTATTCGTGAGGGCCTAAATGCAATTCACCCTCCTGGAATTTCTAGGTTGATCCTAACTGGAGTCCCACAAAATGCAAAACAATCTCAAAAAGTGGTCTCTTTCAACCATACAGGTCTCACTTATTATTTATCTTTCATGCCCTTGTACTCCCCTCCCTGATTACCCGGCTTCTACTCTGTTCCATTTCTCCCACTCTCCTTTTCTTTCCTTCTGTCTTCTTTTCTGTCCATCTAATGTTCTGCCATTTATTGCTACTCTCCCTTGCTCTCTACTACTCTTCCCTCTAGTACTCTCTGCTCTCCACATTAATGCTCTCCTCTCTCCACACTACTACACTCCCCTATGCACTGTACTAGTATACCCTCTCCACTGCACTCCACATTAAACTACACTAAACCCCACCTTATTCGACAGTTATCAACTTTTTACTTTCTCAGTCACCTTTCTAACTCATCCATCTTACTCTCATACACTGCCACTTAGTCTCACACACTTGCCTTTCCCAAAAAACACATACACACACACACACCCGCACACCCAAGTACCACTTTCACTCACCAACCAGTAACCCACGTTGCAGTCTGCCTTCTCATTATTTAGCCTCAACCAAACAATCCACATTGCCTGGTTTCCTGTGTCCCCATATATACTGCTCCTACTCCTCCTATTTGCATTGGTCCCACCTGGTTCGCCAGGCCAATCGGTAACCTGTTTTTTCCCCAGGGACATGACTTTAAAGTGCCTCTTAAGTCCCACCCCTTCTCAAACACAGGTCCGCCAGAGATCTGCAAAGGTGGCCCGTGAGAAACAGACTCAATTTCAAAGTGCTTATGAGCATCGTCTGGAGCTTCTTTGTTGCCGGTATGAGCGTGGAGCCCCATTTCTTGAAAACTGTAATGAAGTAGAATGATGCCATTATGGGAAGGTTCTCAGAGAGCGAGTAGGGTAATGGAACTGATGCCTTTGGTTTATGGTTTCCTTATATGGAGGGTACACTTCTTTCTGTGTTGACTTTGCCATTCCCGATTGCCACTAGCCCCAGTGTTTTGTTATTTTCCTTTAAATCATAGTGGACTCTGTTGAGGGTTTCCTGTTTCATTTACTGAAGGTAATCCTTATACGTGATAATCAGAACTCATCATGCGTGCCCCAGAAGTTGCTGAGCTCAGGACATTTCAACAAGCCTGGGGTTACTTGGTGAAGGACATGGGCCTGCCATTTTGAGGACTATACCAGTTTAAACTAGAAAGGACATTGAGTCCCATATATGGGACAGGATGTGCATCACGGGGTGGAGGACCTTTGCCTCTTACCTGAAAAGGATGAAAATGAAAGGCATCAACTGTGCCATCATGACCCAGAAGTCGATTGCCATGTGATAAGAGAGAGCCATGGACAAAGAGGGCGGACGTTCTTGACAATCGGAATACAATACAAACAATTATTTTTGCATGTGGTAATTGGGAATACAGTAAGGCCTATGTAGGCCTCTTGGAAGATATGGGGTCGATCATCTTGAGTGGTATAAGGAGAGCAGAGTGGGTTAGTACGTTTCAGGGCTAGGATATAAATAACACAAATGTAAGGTGCACTTCAAAAAAAGGTAACCAAAGTATTAAAAAGACTAAAGTAAATTCACCTATCACAACTAATCCTTAACTTAGTATACAGGTTTCTTGAATCAGATGTCCCTAAAATAGTGAGTCAACAGAATGGCTAAATCAAATTGTGCAATACAGAATTTGAAACTAAAGTCCTCCCCTTGGCTGAAAAGTGATGAGAAGAAAAATGTAACTTAAAGTCCTTCCCTAAAATAACAAAGTCCATCAATTCAAGGAGGTCTTCTTTGAGGTTCTCCTCGAGCACACAACCAGCAGGGCCACTTACATGAAAACTGTAGTTGCCTTCAAAGTATGGTGGCTCTTAGGTGAGGGATCAGATGGGTCCTGAGCTGTGGTTCTTTATCTCAGTCTTGTAGGTGATTCATCCCTCCCGCTTTCTCGGTTGTGTGGTATGCTGCCCCAACCTTGTGTTTGAGGTTTCCATTTTCTCTCTCTCTCTCTCTAGCCGCTATTGTATGCCAAACATCTGGCATTTGTCCTGGCACTGTCGAAGGAGAATGTTAGTGCCTTTCCTCTGAGGTCCTGCAGTGCCTTTCTGCCAACATCTGCCATCCACGTGCATCTCTCGGAGCAGAGCACACTGCCGCCCAGCTCCTGGTGTTCCAGCACAGGCATGCTGAGGAGTCAATACCCATTTGTTCCTCCATGTGTCGTGAGCTGCACCATTGCTCCCGCCATCCAACATGGAGCACTCTTACCACCATAAGACAGTCCTGGGTAAATCTATTGGGAGGATCGTGGCACCGTGATTCTCCACAATAGGTAGAAAGTACTGAAACTGGGGACCTCCCAACTCCCTAATCCCACCACAGGGGGACTATTGGCTCGGCTACAAACCCTGGTAGGCCGCATTCTCCTGGTTGAGAGGAGTCCCCATCCCCTCTTGTCAGGGTCAATTCCCCTGTTACAGCAGATAAGTCAAAGATAGTCATGAACATGGAAGTTCTCAAGAGGTATAGATTTACAGTTGTGTTTAGTGTGTCAACATCAACAAAAGGAGGCTTAACTTCAAAGCTCAAAATCTGCCGAAAAACTCCTTGATGTTGTGCGAATTTAAAATAAATGTAAAGACTATACCTTGCATAACAAATTGGAAGCAAATCTGCAAAAGAAAAATCCTATGTGCAGTTTGAAAGAGAGTTGTTTATCGATTTTGATCTCAAAAGACAATGCGGAGGTGGCCAGATGGGGTGTGATGCCCTTGAGGTTCAGAGCAGAGAGTCAGGTCTGGAGGTCAGAGTGCTTAGTGTTGTTGGCCAGCAGTAGGACATTCGACTTGTATTGGTTGAAGTACAAAAAAAACTAAACTGAAATACCAACACATGTGCCAACATGTGCAGTCGGGTAGTATTAATGTGTGTTTAATAGAGGCCGTTTGGAAGGTCAGGTTGTCAGAATGGCAGATGTTTAGCAACACTACAGGGGAATCTGCTACACAAAAGGTCTTAAAGAGGAAGACATGATATCAAGCAAATCCCTAAAAGAAATAATTGAAAAATAATTGTTTCCCATGGATATAGTATTCAGCAATCCTGTCTTTAAGAAGCCATCACAGCATCTTTCTTCGAAAACAGTTAACAATGCTATGCTTTCACATGCAGAAACATACATTAACATATCAGGGCTGTATATTAGGCTGCTAAATTATTACAGAAAACCATCCACGCAGGAGAGAAGAGGACATTTTCACGGCTCACCATGCAGTCCAAAGTTAGAACATTTGACAGGCAGTGTTGTCCATTCTTAAATGCTGTATAGGTAAAATGGAATATTTGACAGCATGCAAATTAAAATGTACATTTGAACTAGAAGGTTGTTCCTCTACCACAAACTCGTATGTGTGCCATATAGAAAGGGAGCGTCATATGGTGCCTTAGCTTAGACATGTGAACTTCAATTTCATGTATCTGGTGCCAAGCAACACATTCCAAAATACTTGTGGCAGCTTATGGATGGCTTGGCTTCCTCGATTGACTATGATAAAGTAATCTGTCATCGGGTAACTTTAAAGATCTGTGCTGCATGGAAGTAATGGATAAAGGAGTGCACATGCCACAGCACCTTCATTGTGCTTCAGATAATTTGGAGCCCTTCATACAACTGTGATAATTTGTATAACGAATATCGTGATAAAGATGTAAATACAATCCATAACATTGTCCAATACACCATGCTGCATTGTTCACTACAGAAACTACCCTGCTACACGACAGACATCATCTTCTTCAATGGGCCAAAAGTGCAAACATCAAAGAATAACATTTTAAGGCATTACATTTTACCATCGACCTAAGGATTTTAAATGCTTTCGGCAAGTATAATATATTTTACAACATAGAGGGTTGAGATCGCAGAGAATGTGCAGAAAGGAAGGGTGTTAACACCTTCATATGATCATCCATGTTGGGCATTTTGAATGTATTCTAGGCTAATAATTATAAAACGGGGAGAAAAAACCTCGGAAAAACATAGGGTGTGGTTATCTGCTCTGATTCCGGCTTCATGCTGAGAATCACTTCCCAAGTGGTGGAGATGCATCAAAAGCAGCTGAAAGAGTGTTTCTGCACTGGCTTCCCACACGACAATCATGTAACATCCACATCAACATGAGGGTGTACATGTTCTTAATCTTCTCAACAAACAGCCACATTTTCCACAGCTAATACATATTGAGTCTCATTTTCTAGTAAATCTAAATTGCATGCGGGGGACTAATAACATTGGCACGTGTGTCCTGCTGGGTCACCTGCATGCAATTATAAACGTTCACTAGGTGAAGGGGAAAAGGAAAGAGTAAAAGCTAGGCAAACTCACGTGTCCTCTCTCATTTCCTCTCTGTCTCATGAAAACGTACATTCTGGCTGCAAATTATGCTTTTCTGCCAGTGTTTACTGCTGTATCCTTATGGAATCTGCCTGGTTTTGAGCATGTTCTAACTGAGGTACATTCTGTAGGAATCCATTCGTTGCATGCCTGCATTAAAATCTCTTGTAGGCATACAACAAGGTCCACTTTTGAGACAGGGGAAGTCCACATAGGGGATATGCGAGCTCCACTCTTTATGAATCTAGGGTTAAAAGCATTACACCTCGCTTATACGCTTCCATTAAACGCACCACCCCAATAAAAATGAAACCCACGGTGCCATGACTGTCCAAAGTCACAACTTCCCCTTTAAGGGTGTATTTATCTACCACACGTCGAGGTCATCTTTTCTCTCTGTCACTCATTTGTTCAAAGTGTTTCACACTTCATTAAATGCTCTCAAAGTGCCTCTCATTTTTCCAAATGCAAACCACTCTATTCTGTTCTTGTGTTGCTCTCCTAGTGCCACATGGAGAGGAAGAACACAGGAGGCAGAGCAGTACTGAGCCGATATACAGGGTAATTCATAGAATTCAGCGCACAAGTGGCGCACGCGGCTGGCGCACAGTGTGCACGTGCGACTTTCTGCGCCAGCCGCGTGCGCTAAAATCCATTTCCGCACACAGCGTATTCATGGATTTTAGCCTCCAAAACCAGCCGTGGCACAGAGTGGCGCCGCGACCCTGCAGCAGCGCCAGTTACGCCGCTAACCCCTCCCCATGTGCCATGCACAGCGCACAAATCCCATACATGGCGCACAGGGCCCGAACCACGAAAACGCCAGTAAAACTCCCCACGCTCTCCTCCGAATACATGTACACCCCGGCGCAGGGAATTTCCCACGTGATTGGCCCTGTGTGAGCGGGGTACGTGTGTTACTGGGGTGCGCAGGAACTTTCACACGCGATTGGCCCTGTGCGAGCAGGGAACGTGTGTTACTGGGGTGCGCGGGAACTTTCACACGTGATTGGCCCTGTGCGAGCGGGGAACGTGTGTTGCACAGGGGTACATGTGTTACTGGGGTGCGCGGATACTTTCACACGCGATTGGTCCTGTGCAAGCGGGGTACATGTATTACTGGGGTGCGTGGGACCTTTCACATGTGATTGGCCCTGTGCGAGCGGGGTACGTCTGTTACTCGGGTGCGCGGGAACTTTCACACGCGATTGGCCCTGTGCGAGCGGGGTACATGTGTTACTAGGGTGCGGGTGAACTTTCACACGCGATTGGCCCTGTGGGAGCGGGGTACGTGTATTACTAGGGTGCGCGGGAACTTTCACACGCGATTGGCCTTGTGCGAGCGGGGTACGTGTGTTACTGGGGTGCGCGGGAACTTTCACACGCGATTGGCCCTGTGCGAGCTGGGCACGTGTGTGACTGGGGTGCGCGGGTACTTTCACACACGATTGGCCCTGTGCGAGCGGGGTACGTGTGTTACTGGGGTGCGCGGGAACTTTCACACGCGATTGGCCCTGTGCGGGCAGGGTACGTGTGTTACTGGGGTGCATGGGAACTTTCACTCGCGATTGGCCCTGTGAGAGCTGGGTACGTGTGTTACTGGGGTGCGCGGGAACTTTCACACACGATTGTCTTTGTGCGAGCAGGGTACGTGTGTTACTGGGGTGTGCAGGAACTTTCACAGGCCATTGTCCCTGTGCGAGCGGTGTATGTGTGTTACTGGGGTGCACGGGAACTTTCACACACAAATTTGCTGTCAGAGCGGGTTACGTGTTTCCAGTGTGGTGCGCGGTCAGTCCTACACATAAATTGGCAGTGTGGGTCCTCCCAGGTGTCCCCTCTACCCCCTCCATGGCCCCTGCAGGCAGCCCACACCACAGGGGACTACCCTGCACCCTGGACATGTCCCGCAGGCAGCCCGTCCACCATGGCCATGCCCCCCAGCCAGGCCACGTGTCGCGTTGCACTAGTGATCACCAACTCATGTCCCCCAGCACACCCACCCCCCAACAGTGAGGGGCACCTGCCAGCAGGCCCCCACTCATGTCCCCCAGCAACCCCCCCTCCAGCAGTGAGGGGCACCTGCCAGCAGGCCCCCACTCATGTCCCACTCATCTCCCCCAGCACCCCCACCCCCCAGCAGTGAGGGGCACCTTCCAGCAGGCCCCCACTCATGTCCCCCAGCAACCCCACCCCTCAGCAGTGAGGGGCACCTGCCAGCAGGCCCCCATTCATGTCCCCCAGCACCCCCACCCCCCAGCAGTGAGGGGCACCTGCCAGCAGGCCCCCACTCACGTCCCACTCATGTCCCCAGCACCCCCCAGTAGTGAGGGGCAACTGCCAGCAGGCCCCCACTCATGTCCCCCAGCACCCCCACCCCCCAGCAGTGAGGGGCACCTGCCAGCAGGCCCCCACTCATGTCCCCCCCTACATGAAATAAATATGCACAATCATGGCTAACTTCTACACCAAAATACCACAGCACGCCACCCCATTACTGAGATGCAATGATTTCCCAATCAAACCCACACTGACATGCCCATCTCAAGACACAAACCAATAGTCAACTATGTACATCAACACATGTCCGTCACACACACACACACTCATTGGCATTGATTGTGTAAACCCACATTTTCACATGCATTAACCCAATGAGCAAATCCCACACATGGAATTAAAATATGAAAATGTATTATGTACAAAAATAAATCAATAAAATGAAAGCATAACAAAATAGCAAACATGAAATGAAAAGCATATGCAAAAGAAGAGTAAATGAAAAGTATAACCAATACAAAGAAATCCAATAGAAAAATTGTCCAAACTCTCCCTCCACCAACGCAAATCCAAAGGAAACGTAAAAAAATATCCATTGATCCATGGTGAAGTCAAAAGAAAAAGTTCAAAATAATCCATTGTCCAACTATGTACAATCCATTGTCCAAAAGAAAAATCCATTAGTCCATGTACAAAATCAAAATCTATCCAACGTCCAACTATGTACAATCAAATTTCCAAGGGTCCATGAGCCCAACGAAACAAATGTAACCCATCTAATAAACTACCTAACAAAAAAACTATTTACAAAAGTGTGGGGCATGGTCCGAAAGCCCCAAAATAAAGAAAAAAAAGGAAACCTAACACTATAAACTATTTACAATGGCGACGGGCAAGTCCTGCGGCTCACTCAGTGATGTTTTCGGCCAGGGCATCATCGAACTCCATGTCTATTTGCTGGAGGCGGGCCTCTGTCCTGGCCCTGAGATCTCACAGGGAGGCACTCATGGCCTGTTGTTAGGCGGAAACCTGTGCAGTTCCCTCTGGGACCACTGCAAAAGATTTAGGACTACAAGCGTTGGCGGTGAACCCACTTGGTAGCAGTCTGCACCACACAGATTCACGTGGTAGCTGTGGCTGAGCAGTCAGACTTCTCTCAAGAAAAGTTGAGCAGTATGTGGAGTATACAAAATAGGGCAATTCTTCACAGCAAGACAAGCAAACACGCAACAAGGCTTAGTGTAAAGATATTAAGGTATTTATTTATAACAAAATGTCTATGAAAAACACTAAGGCAAATCACGGCAAACAAATCAAACACAATTACTCTACGGAGTAGACGATCAATCCCCCTAGCAATATCGACAACTCTAGGTTCTACTGGTACCACTTATTTTCAGACAGAGGTGTATACCTCAACCCAAATGACACTCGAATATTAGTAGGACGGGAGAGAAAAAGGTAGGCAGGTTATGAAATCAACACAGTTCGATCCTATCGGATAAAATGCAAGGCAGGAAGGCAGGAATCACAATAGATCGTAAAGTTCAGAGGCCAGGCCCACTCGGAGAGAGGCAAGGCGTGATGTCCCAAAAAGTCTCTAGTGGAGATGCATTCAAGTCTGTATTGCAAATTGTTATCGGTGGATTGAACCAGTTCAGAACAACAAATGAGAAAAGCTTGGAGGCGACCCAACGGAACGGAGAGGATTAAGACACCTCACTCGAACCGATCGAAAGGGAAGCCAGGCGGACACGCTTGTTGTGGAGGGCAGCTCTGGCGGAGGCAGTTGCTCCTGGTGGTGGATGCACGTTGGTTCTTTGCCAAGAGTAGAGATGATCTCGTTGTCGAAGAAAATGAAGTCCGGTGCACCACCAGGGAAGAGACCAGCCGCGGAGTGCTCCATCACAAGGCACCACCTTTTGGTCGCGGTTCAGGGGTAGTGGCTATCCGGTTGCCGAGGTGCTTCTGCACGGGCAATTCGACCACCGCGTCCTGAGGCGAATAAAAAGCAAAGGGGACTGGTTGTTCCCACCAGTCAGGGGAAGAGACTCTCCGGCAGGGAGATCTCCTCTTTCGTCGGGAAGTGGTGAGTCGGTTCCGCAGGGCTCCACCGGAGGTGTCGTCGTGCAGGTCGGCTCAGCGTTACACTCGTCGGATTCTTAGGTCCTGAGGCGACTTCTCAAGATCCAGTCCCAAAAGCCCTGCTTTTATGCAGAATACCCCCATTCATTCAGCCTAGCTGTCAATCAACACATGCTAAGTGGTGAGCGGGAAGGCTCACCAGCTGGGCCAATCACTCCAGAGTGCAACCGGAGTTGGCAAGGCAACTCGGTCCAGGGTGCCTAAACCCCCTCCCGCACCCCTGTGGTAACCCAGACAGAATGGCACCACTTTGGAGGGTCTCCGTACAGAGCCTGCCAAAAGTGGAACAAAGGGCTCGACCTTTGGTTTAGGAGTCACAGAGACGAACACAGACGCCATTTTACAAACCGAGTTCTGGCAGAAAATACCACTCGATAAACTTATTTAAGATAAGTAGATCGGTGGTACGTCAGAGATTAATGAGAAAAAAAATCAATCTCCAACAATGGGACGAATCCCATAGGGTTATGTTCGGGGACGAACATAACAAGTAGTTTCCACTGCCACCAGCCAAAACTCGACAAGGGGGGACGGGACAGTGCCCCCTCGAGTAACAGATCCAGGAGTAATCGAATTACCCCTACTAGTACGTCCACAATAAGATGGTTGGTACTAGTTCTGTTAGTAAATTTAGGTCTAGTAAAGCCAATGGTGACTTTACATGCCCGGGGAGACAGTAGTCAGTCCCCGGGTATGGAGTCTACGGTGGGGGACCCGCTAGGGCGCCCCCGTGTTACGGCACGTAGAGTGCGGTGTAACACACATAGAAAAACATATGAGACCCTATGGAGTAAAAGACCCCATAGCCCATCGAACACATTGACTTTTCAAAAGGAATTACACACATACATGTCCAAGAGTGGGAGAAAAGAGGCCCACTCTTGGCAGGATGGAAAAAAACAAACTCCAGAAATCCAGCAAAGCTGCTGGGGGACTCACTAGGTTAGGAAATTCAGCCTAAACAGAGAATTCTCCCTAACACTCGCCCCCCCCAGACTAAGGGACAGGAGGATTTAATCCACTCCTGGATGAATCTCATACCTCTAGTCGATGACATACATCCTAGAGAGACCATCAGCATTTTGGTGGTGACACCCTGACCTGTGCTCAATGGTGAAATCAAGCCCTTGCAGGCAGATCAACCATCTCAGTAGTTTTGGGTTTTCCCCTTTCATTTGCATTAACCATCTCAAGGGTTGGTGGTCAGTCTGAATGACGAAAGTAGAACCATACAAGTACGGCCTAATCTTCTTCAGAGCTCACACGATAGCAAAGCACTCTCTTTCGATTGTTTCCCACCTTGTTTCAGGATCCTTCAGCTTGCGGCTGATGAAGCAAACGGGGTGCTCCCTACCCTTCCCATCCAGTTGACTGAGTACGGCACCTATTCCTACATTTGAAGCATCTGTCTGCACAATGAAGTGTTGGCGGTAATCAGGAGCTCTGCGTACTGGGGCTTGGCAAAGAGCCTTTTTCAGGTTTTCAAAAGCCTGATTGCACTCCTCGTTCCATTTAACCTTTTTAGGGAATTTGGGCGAGGAGATGACATTCAGTGGAGAAGCTATGGTCCCATAGTTCTCTATGAAATTCCTGTAATACCCGGTGAGGCCTAGGAAGGCTCTCACCTGGGTTTGAGTAGTCGGTGTAGTCCAATTTTGCACAGCTTCAATCTTACTGAGCAAAGGCCTTATTTCTCCACCGCCTACCTCATGCCCAAGATAGACTACCTTACTCTGTCCAATTTGGCATTTACTCGCCTTTATGGTCAGATTGGCTCGTCCAAGAGCCTGAAAAACATCTCTCAGGTGGGTTACATGTTCTTCCCAGGAATTGCTGAACACTGCGATGTCATCCAAGTATGCCATGCAGAAGTCCTCGATCCCATTCAGAACCTGGTTTACCATCCGTTGAAACGTAGCAGGTGCATTTTTTAATCCGAAAGGCATTACCTTAAACTGGTATAAGCCAACGGGGGTAGAAAATGCAGTTTTCTCCTTGGCATGGTCTGTCAGGGCTATTTGCCAATAGACTGACGTCAAGTCAAATGTGCTGAGGAACTTGGCGGCGCCAAGTTTATCCACCAACTCATCTGTCTTGGCAAAGGGTGGGCATCAGTCTTGGTGACTGCATTAAGAGCTCTATAGTTCACGCAGAATCTAAGCTCTTTAGATCCGGCCTTTGGTACTAACACAACTGGGCTAGACCATGGACTAGTAGATGGCTCTATTACCCCGAGATCGAGCATCTTGCTGACCTCGCCTTTGATGTGGGTTCGTACATTTTCTGACATGCGGTATCCTCTGCTTTTGACTGGCAGACAGTCACCAGTGAGTATGTCGTGCTGGCCCCAAGGGGTCAAGCCTGGTGAAAGCGAGAACAGGGAGGCAAACTGATTCAACATAGATTTGCACTCTTCTTGTTGCTCGGGTGTCAGATTGGAGGAGAGATTCACTCCTTCAATTTTTTCATCTAAAGGTAAGCCTCTGAGGAGATCCGGAAGAGCTTCACTCTCTTCTTCTTCCTCGGATGACGCTAGAAGCAACGCTCCTACATCAGGTCGCGAGACATACGCTTTAAGTCGGTTGGTGTGAAAGACTGTCGGAGCCTCCTTGGGATTGCCCAAGTCCACCAGATAGTTAACCTCTCCGAGTTTACCCACTACTCGGAAGGGTCCCATCCACTTATCTTGCAAGGCCCTCTGCCTTGTTGGGATCATAACGAGAACGAGCTGGTCTTGAGCGAACTCAACCATGTTAGCCTTTTGATTGTGCCAGTGCTTGACCAATGCTTGTCCAGCTTTCAAGTTATCGCTTGCTTCCGTCATCATGTGCGACATTCTCCTCCGGAGACCTATCACATAGTCAGTCACTCTGACTGGCTTGGGGGAAGGAGCACTCTCCAACCCCTCCTTAATCAGGGCCAATGTGCCTCTGACGGGATGACCATAGAGTAGTTCGAAGGGAGAGTAACCTACTCCCTCCTGAGGGACTTCTCTATAAGCAAAGAGAAGGCATGGCAGTAGAAGGTCCCACTTACGCTTAAGGGGTTCCTCTAAAGCACCTATCATGCTCGTCATGGTTCGGTTGAACCGTTCTACCAACCCATTGGTTTGTGGGTGGTAAGCTGTTGAGAACTTGTAAGTAACTCCACAGGTTTCCCAAATGGCTTTCATGTAGTGGGACATAAAGTTTGACCCCCTGTCAGAGATTACTTCCTTAGGAAACCCGACCCTAGTAAAAATACCAAGGAGGGCCTTAGCCACAGCCGGAGCTGTAACAGTCCTCATAGGAATTGCCTCAGGATACCTAGTAGCATGGTCTACTACAACAAGTATAAACCTGTTGCCTGAGGAGGTTGGAGGATCAAGGGGACCAACGATGTCAATCCCTACTCTCTCAAATGGGACTCCCACAACTGGGGGAGGCACTAACGGTGCCACATTCTTGGATCCAACCTTACCAGAGATCTGGCAGGTGTGGCAGCTCCTGCAGTGTTTTTCTACTTCGGCCCCCATCTTTGGCCAATAGAAGTAGAGCGAGAGCCTTTCCTTAGTCTTCTTGAAACTCAAGTGACCAGCCAAAGGAATCTCGTGGGCTAACTGCAAGAACTGTGGTCTGTTCTCTTGGGGTACTACAAGTCGTTTGTAGTCTCCAGGTGCAGACTCGGTCGGTTCACTGTAGAAGAGGCCATCTTCCCAGTGCAACCTGTATTTACCAGGCTCTTGCCCTTCAGCCTGAGCTTCTGCCTGGTGGCGACGACCTTCCAGAGTTGGACATTCTCTCTGTCCCTTACTGAAGTCTGCCCTGTTGGGTCCACCTTCTGCCAGTAAAGACTGCAGCTCAGGATGGTCAACAGGATCCAGATCTCCAATGAGTTCCTGGCCTTCCATTAGCTCTTCCTCAGAGTCTAATTCTACCACACAGGGTTGTACCTCCCTCTCAGCCTCGGCTGGAGGTGGAGTTACGGGTGTAACTTTGGACAACCGAGGGGAAGTCCGGATTGGCTGCACTGGAATGCTGGCTGCTGGTTTCGGGATAGAAGTCTTAGGTTTCCCTTTTGCTTCTGATTTCTTGGAGACAGTGGCCGACAATTCCAGTGGAGCAGGAGTGATATCTTTCCTCATCATCTCCTGGAGAGTTCCGCGCATGGTCCTCTCTCTTGCGGGTCTGGTTAGCTCCTGTAACCGTTTACTAGGAGGTCTGGGAGTATGCGATACAACTCCGAGAGTTTTCAAATCGTTACCCCACAGTACGCGTCCTGGTACCTCACTCTGTATGCTGACAGATATCTTCACAGTCATGTCGTTACACTGGATGAGAACTGGTAATTGGGGAAGCATCTGCACAGGCCCTCCAGCTAACTTGGTGAGGCGTTTGGGTGCCTTAGCAACATCCTCGGCCTGAAAAAACGATTTATCCACCACAGTTATGCTGGCCCCAGTGTCCCTAATGGCAGGAGTCTCCTGACCATTCACCTGGACACTGTCCTTATAATACTCTTTAGTATTATCGGGGATAGAATTATAGACATCTAAATTCTGTTGTTCCCACAACCCCAGAGAT
Source organism: Ambystoma mexicanum (assembly GCF_040938575.1). Lineage (NCBI taxonomy): Eukaryota > Metazoa > Chordata > Amphibia > Caudata > Ambystomatidae > Ambystoma > Ambystoma mexicanum. The sequence continues at coordinate 399,856,346 of NC_090939.1, read as the reverse complement.
ACTAAAGAAACGCTGACTGAGACTCCAATGGGTTCGTCAGCTAGCAGTAGAAAGTTTCCACTTGCCATTTGGACTTCCCCCTCTGGAGCGAAGGCTAAGGAGACAAGCTGGACCCCTGAAGGTTTACCCTTACATCTGGGATCTCCTTTCACATGATCAGTCAAAGCCACAAACAAAGCATTTACCGAATGCTTTCTGGAATGATGGCTTGTTCTGACCTCCTTCCGGTTTGGCACCAGAAGACACACTATTCTGCTGTGGTTTTCGTGGTGGCTTACCCTTCTGGTTTTGTTTGGGGCCCTCTTTGGAATGTAAGTTATTCGAATTCTCTTTTGAGTCTTTTTTAGGCTGCTTTCCCTCATCCTTTTTCTGAGTTGCCCCAGAATCCTTATGAGTAGCCCTGTTGGCAACCCACAAGTCAGCAGCCTTAGCTAGCTCCCTGGAATCCAATTCCTTCGAATCAGCCAAGTGCTGTCTGAGCTCAGGAGAACAGGCATCAGAAATAGACTCCAACATAAAAAGATTTCTCATACCCTCATAAGTGTTCACTTTGTAACCCTTAATCCATCCCTCTAAGTTTTTCAACCCTTCACTCACCCAGGTAGCCCAAGGGGTACCATGTTGCTTTTTGAGGGTTCTAAACCTCTTAAGATACTGGGAAGGGGTCTTCCCAAATCTAGCTATTAAAGCTAGTTTCACACTTTCGTAATCCATCTTATCCGCCTCCCCCAACTCCATTACCACATCAGTCGCAACAGGAGGGAGCCTAGAGAACAACCAGGGGAGCAACACATTCCCTGTGATGTCCTGGAGCCCATGATTGTATTCAAACAGTTTCAACCAATCCAACACATCCAATCTTGGTTCATACATACCCACTAATTCCTTCGGCATCCGGGGTCTTTTGGGACTGGAGCTCCTAGAGGAACCAGAGGAGAGAGAAGCATTTTCCATAGACAACTTTTTCGTCTCTAACTCGTGATTAAGTTCTATTTCTCTGAGTCTTAACTCAGCTTGCTTCTGCTCAGCCTGGTCATTCATCCGTCTGAACTCGAGCTCTTGGTTTGGTTCAGATTGAGCCAAGAACCGTTTATATTCTAGTTTGAGCTTAATTTTTTCAAGTTCAAAATAAGCAGGGTTACTTGTGGGACCTGGTATGGGCCCCGTAGGCACAGCTGGTAAGGCAGGTAGAGGAGCAGGGGAGACAGTTTCGTTATCCTCTCCGTCCTCGTCAGCCTCTTCATCGCTATCATCAGAATCAAGATTCAGATCAACACCATTACTGTTTTCTACAGTTGCTGGAGAAATTGGCTCCTCTGAACCAGTACCCAGACTTTGGTTCGCCAGCAATCTCTCGATTAGTTCTAACTTCTTGCCTCTTACAGGAAGATTCTCTTGCCTACAGAGAGCTCGCAGACTCTCAGTATTTTCACTTGACAAAGACTCTTGACTGTAAGTTTCCATCGTAGACATGTTTTTTGAAAGTTGCTTTTTGTGCAAAGTTTTGTGGTTAGTTATCCTACAGTGTCGAAAAGCACTCTAAACTGTATACTCGATACAAATCCCACCGCTGTACACCAGTGTTAGGCGGAAACCTGTGCAGTTCCCTCTGGGACCACTGCAAAAGATTTAGGACTACAGGCGTTGGCGGTGAACCCACTTGGTAGCAGTCTGCACCACACAGATTCACGTGGTAGCTGTGGCTGAGCAGTCAGACTTCTCTCAAGAAAAGTTGAGCAGTATGTGGAGTATACGAAATAGGGCAATTCTTCACAGCAAGACAAGCAAACACGCAACAAGGCTTAGTGTAAAGATATTAAGGTATTTATTTATAACAAAATGTCTATGAAAAACACTAAGGCAAATCACGGCAAACAAATCAAACACAATTACTCTACGGAGTAGACGATCAATCCCCCTAGCAATATCGACAACTCTAGGTTCTACTGGTACCACTTATTTTCAGACAGAGGTGTATACCTCAACCCAAATGACACTCGAATATTAGTAGGACGGGAGAGAAAAAGGTAGGCAGGTTACGAAATCAACACAGTTCGATCCTATCGGATAAAATGCAAGGCAGGAAGGCAGGAATCACAATAGATCGTAAAGTTCAGAGGCCAGGCCCACTCGGAGAGAGGCAAGGCGCGATGTCCCAAAAAGTCTCTAGTGGAGATGCATTCAAGTCTGTATTGCAAATTGTTATCGGCGGATTGAACCAGTTCAGAACAACAAATGAGAAAAGCTTGGAGGCGACCCAACGGAACGGAGAGGTTTAAGACACCTCACTCGAACCGATCGAAAGGGAAGCCAGGCGGACACGGTACCTTGTTGTGGAGGGCAGCTCTGGCGGAGGCAGTTGTTCCTGGTGGTGGATGCACGTTGGTTCTTTGCCAAGAGTAGAGATGATCTCGTCGTCGAAGAAAATGAAGTCCGGTGCACCACCAGGGAAGAGACCAGCCGCGGGGTGCTCCGTCACAAGGCACCACCTTTTGGTCGCGGTTCAGGGGTAGTGGCTATCCGGTTGCCGAGGTGCTTCTGCACGGGCAATTCGACCAAAGCGTCCTGAGGCGAATAAAAAGCAAAGGGGACTGGTTGTTCCCACCAGTCAGGGGAAGAGACTCTCCGGCAGGGAGATCTCCTCTGTTGTCGGGAAGTGGTGAGTCGGTTCCGCAGGGCTCCAACGGAGGTGTCGTCGTGCAGATCGGCTCAGCGTTACCCTCGTCGGATTCTTAGGTCCTGTGGTGACTTCTCAAGATCCAGTCCCAAAAGCCCTGCTTTTATGCATAATACCCCCATTCATTCAGCCTAGCTGTCAATCAACACATGCTAAGTGGTGAGCGGGAAGGCTCACCACCTGGGCCAATCACTCCAGAGTGCGACCGGAGTTGGCAAGGCAACTCGGTCCAGGGTGCCTAAACCCCCTCCCACACCCCTGTGGTAACCCAGACAGAATGGCACCACTTTGGAGGGTCTCTGTACAGAGCCCGCCAAAAGTGGAACAAAGGGCTCGACCTTTGGTTTAGGAGTCACAGAGACGAACACAGACGCCATTTTACAAACCGAGTTCTGGCAGAAAATACCACTCGATAAACTTATTTAAGATAAGTAGATCGGTGGTACGTCAGAGATTAATGAGAAAAAGTATCAATCTCCAACAATGGGACGAATCCCATAGGGTTATGTTCGGGGACGAACATAACAAGTAGTTTCCACTGCCACCAGCCAAAACTCGACGAGGGGGGATGGGACAGTGCCCCCTCGAGTAACAGATCCATGAGTAATCGAATTACCCCTACTAGTACGTCCACAATAAGATGGTTGGTACTAGTTCTGTTAGTAAATTTAGGTCTAGTAAAGCCAATGGTGACTTTACATGCCCGGGGAGACAGTAGTCAGTCCCCGGGTATGGAGTGTATGGTGGGGGACCCGCTAGGGCGCCCCCGTGTTACGGCACGTAGGGTGCGGTGTAACACACATAGAAAAACATATGAGACCCTATGGAGTAAAAGACCCCATAGCCCATCGAACACATTGACTTTTCAAAAGGAATTACACACATACATGTCCAAGAGTGGGAGAAAAGAGTCCCACTCTTGGCAGGATGGAAAAAAAACAAACTCCAGAAATCCAGCAAAGCTGCTGGGGGACTCACTAGGTTAGGAAATTCAGCCTAAACAGAGAATTCTCCCTAACACCTGTTCCAACTCCATGCGAGTCGCCTCGAGGCACTCTGCCCGCCTCAATGCCCGACGCATGGAGAACTCCGCCCTGACCATGGTGAGCCGTCCCACTTCCGCCTGCCACAGCTCCGCACCTATACGCTGGCCCAACCGCAGCCACACGAAAGACACATCCATTCCAGGGTTCTCCTGCCCTCTGGCTGATGCCTGCCCCCCTGATGTCGATGGCCCCGAGCCATCATTGCTCCCACCTAGAGCCTGCTCCTGCTGCTGCTGCTGCAGCTGCTGCTGCCCATGTGCCCTGTCCGATGATGCCTGCACATCCTCCATCAGCTGATCTCCAGTTTTGGTGTCCACCACTGCTGGACCGCCGACTCCCGACTGTGGCAGGGATGGGATCTCCACCAAGCTGGCTGTCTTGGTCAGGCCAGGTCCACAGGGGGCCCTGGTGGAATCTGGGCTGGAAGACGGTAGGGAGAACGACTGGCGCATAGTCTCCACAGAGGAGGAGAGGTCCGCCAGAGTGCACGTAACATGTAGGAACCAACCAACCAGGGACCCTCCCAACAGTGCCACGTCGCAACGCTGCTGTTCGTGATGGCGTGCGTTCTCCACCCAGGAAGAACGCACATCATCACGAATGTCACACATGCGCAATGTGACACCAATCAGGATGGAGCCCATACGTTCATTGGACCTCTCGTCTGCAGGTAGTGGAGAGGCAGATGACATGGCACTCTCCCCTACCTGCGGACGGGCCTGGGACGGGGTATCCCTGCTGGTGCATGGTGGTGCAGTCACAGGGTCAAGAACAGGGACATGCACAGGCCCCTCCGCGGTGACCTGTGCTGCCTCCTGACCCTGGCCCTGGACTGCACCACTTGCACCAGTGGTACTACCCCCACCAGGCCCCAGGAGCGGCTCAGTAGCGGGCTCCTACTCCTCTGTGCAGACCAGCAACCTGGATGTCTCTGTACCACCGTCTTGCGCCATTGCAAGCCCCTGTGGGGACTCACCCGGCCCTTCTGCCACAGCCGTAGTGGCAGACGCAGCACCAGCCCCCTCGCTCGCGGATGATGGCAAGTCATGGGAGGGTGGCTGGGCCTTGCGTCGCCGCCCAGTGGAGGCATCCCTGCCGCTTGGCTCCACAGCGCCGTCTCCGCCCTCTTCTTCACTTGACTCTGCATAGGGGAAGACATAGAACACAAGCATCAGGGTAAAGTACAATATTCGCCTAGACAGGAAACAATAACACATGAGTGGCAGTGTCTAACATCACTTCCATCCTGTCCATCCACAACACATGGGTGAATGCACGCAACACACATGTATAAACAGGCACGGCGCCTGCAATCAACATCATCATCCATGTACAAGGGTCTCTATTAAACCAAATGTTGCCTTCAAACTCACATGCATCATGGCTCACACTGATCCCATGCACACACATCACCGGAGGGTCATGCATCATGCCTTGTACACCACAGACACATTGGATAGACACAGTGCATACAACGGTGACTGCACTGCATGAGTGAATGTACACATCATCAGGAACATGTGTCATGAATCAATGGCGTATCAAAGTCACAGACAAACCTCTCAGATACACACACATGTGCACCATACATGTACATGACAGCAGCACCCATCCCTCACACCCCCACCATGTGCAAGAACAGACACTGGCATGCTTTCATGTGTGAATTCGCCATACTGCTCCCCATGTTGCATTGGAACTCATGCACCAACCATGTGGTTCGGACATTACTGGTCTCACATGCATGAACATGGTGTCCCTGCACACACACATCCATACATGGCCCATGTCACACATACAGGCAAGTATCAGACTACCAGCACACTGCAACATGCCCTGTCTCACACAACAATGCTTGGCCACTTACCGCTCAACTCCAGACTGGTCTTCCTCCGAAGGATCTGGGCGTGGAGCACTGGGCATACGTGTTCCAGGCCCCTCATCTGGATGTCACTCATGCTGTCCCGGCCCCCCTCCGCGAGGCGCCGGGCCTTGTGGAGGGTTCTGGACCTGAAGTCCTCCCAGCGCTTCTTGACGTGCTTTATGTCGCGGGTTGCCGTCGCCTCCGCGTTGATGGCAACCACTACGTCATCCCAGATCCTCTCCCGTCCTTCCTTGTTGGCGCGTGATGTTCCGAAGAGGGCATCATAATGCCCCAGGACATGCTCCACCAGGACACCAACTTCCTTCACACTGAAGCTGGTGGCTCTCTACCTCTCTGGCTGGGGGTCGCCAGTGGTCTCAGATGGTGTTTGCCCTGACATGGCGACCCCCGAGGCAGGCTTGGGTGGGCAACTGGGTCCTGGGGCTGGGCTGTGGAGCAATGGTATCCCAGTCGGGAGTCTTCTGTTCCAGCAGGCGTGGACACAGCAACTGGAACCCTGGCTGATGTGCAGGCACCAAATACCAGGGAACGTGGGCAGCAGGCAGGCAGGCAGCAGCAGATGGCAGGTGGGAGTGTGCTCGGGGCTCTAGGGGGCAGTAATTCGGCCTTCTGGGCAGGAGCGTGGTCTTCCGTGTGTTGTTGCGTGGCCAGCTTGATACAGAGTGATTTGGCATGTGAAAATCTTGCACGTCAGCGTGTAATTTGAGGAAAGGCCCTTTGCGGAAATGCATCAGCACACGTAGGCAGTTTCATTGGACCAAAGGTCCTTAGCGCGTAAGCGCTTCTGTGATGTGACTCGAGCGGGCGTTTCCCTCGTGACATGGGCATAGTGGTTCAGTGCACGTGAAAAACTCCACGTCTGCGTGTGAATGTGTGTAATCCGAGGAAAGGGCCTACGCGCGTAAGTGACATGACGCGTGCGGGCGTTTCCATCAACACGGGTGTATGTTCATCGCACATGTCCAAAAACTGCACGTCCGAGTGTCAGCTCATGTAATTGGAGGAAAGGGCCTTAGCGCGTACACGCGTAAGTGACGCTGTATGTGTTGGCCGCTTTAAAAGGTACGTGTAGGACCCCATTTCTTTGTACGTGCTTTTCGTAGAGAGAGAGTGGGTGAATTCTGTACTTCTTGTCGGTTCACACACAATTACTTCACAGCGTTCAGTTCGTACTCCCTGTTACCTCTGACAGCGTTCATTTTTTTTTTGGGCCTGTTTCCTCATACAGCATTTACTTCTTCTTTTGTCCTGTCTCCTCAGACAGAGCACAAATCTTCTTTTGGCGGGGGTGTTGCCAACGCGCACACGTGTGTTTTTTTCACGTTCTTTTTCCAGGCAGACGGTGAGTCGCGCATGCATTTATCAACTGTGCTTGCCCTGTGTGTCGCGTACCCCTTCAGAGGTCATTGTAGGCTGCGTGTAACACGCGTATGCTTATTTTTGTTTTTCTGGGTGCCACAGAGTAGTGCAGGTTCATTTTTCCACGAATGTGGTCTACCAGGTGTTGCGTGCATGTTACTTTTTGTTTTCGGGGTGCATGTGCATTGCGTGACCCGTGATCTTCCCCCAGGGGTCACAGACAGCCTTGCTAGAGCACGAGGGTACAAATTCCATCTGGTACCCTACCCCTTGGTAGGCAACATCAGTGCCATGGTTGGTAGGCGACCAAGCGGTAAGGGAGGCAAAGGTGGCCAACCTCCAAAAGGTGGGCATGGTGGGCGCGGTAGGGGATGTGGCCAGGATTTGCAGGGTGCCCCTAGACCCCCATGTGTGGAGGACCAATCAAGGACACCCATGCTCCCCCCCATGCTTGAGGGAAACGTGGCTGACACCATCCCAGCTCAGCCCTTGTTGGACCAGCCCATTGTGGCACCTGACCCGGCACAGGATGACTCCCAGGCTGACTTCCAGGCCAGCAAGTCTAAGCCACATGTGCCGGTGCAAGTTGGTGTCACCAGGCCACGTGGATCTGGGGCAGCAATGTCATATGCTGCCCCAAGTAGGAAGGGTGGGGAGGCTGCAGGCGCAGCTGCAGCTCTATCCACCCCAGCTCTGAGTCTCCCAGCCGGGAGAGTGTAGGACCTGGTCCATCAAACTGACGTTGCCCTTGCCAACATCACACTTCAGCCACTGCCTGCACCAAGACCTATGGTCATTGTGCCTTCGCACACTCCCAGTACCCACTCCACCTGCGCTTCTGCCCCTACTGACCAGAGCGGCGCAAGCCACTCAGGCTCTGCTCCACCTTTGAAAAAGAGGAAGAAGGGTGCTCTGGCACTACAGGCTGAGACCCCAGGCACGGCTACACAGTCCGGCACATCAAGGAAGCCTAGATTTAATGACCCCGAACTTGATGCACTTGTGGCCTATGTGTCGGCACATAGCCGCAAAATGGTGGTGACTGCAGGGTGCAAGACCACACCTGGTCAACGTAGGGCACACTGGCAGACCGTCGCGGACCGCATAAGTGCCCTTGGATTTGTGAGGCGCACAGCTAATGATTGCTACAAGCAGTGGAATGACCTGAAACGCAGAGCAAAGAACAAGCTGGCCTCAAATCATGCCGCTACTCTGGTGACTGGCGGTGGGTCTTCACCAGAGGACAACAAACTCACTGAACATGAGTCTGTTGCTGGAACCTTCATCACAGAGGAACAGATCCAAGGCGTGGGAGAGCTACCTGATTACGAGGCATTGTCCGGTGAGTGCCCATGCATGTGTGTGTAATCCATGTGTATGTTGTTTGGGTGACGGGTTCTGATTGAGTGCCAGGTGAGGGTGTGTACTCCTGAGTGTTATGGGTCACCCATGTGCTTCCTCCAAAACATTCATGTGCCTTTGATTTGGGTATGACAGTATCCCTTCTGCCCACAGTAGCCAATTAGCCCCACATTACTGCTGTTGCACTTGAACTATCATCTTGCAACAACATTATTCTGATTTTTTCTGTGTTCATTCAGGCTGATTGTTTAGATTATCCCATTTTTCATATGCTTTTTTCATCCCTAATGCCACATATGTGACATGCTTCTGTCATTGGTTACACCCCACATTGTGCCACTTTAGTTACCTGGTTATGTGAATGTTTAAACCATTCAGGGCGAGGGAGTATTGGCCTGCTGAAATTTATTTTTAGGGCCTGTTTGCATGTGGAACATGATAGTTGTTTCCTGTCATGTTGAAGTGACCAACCATTGATGTGTACATCTGCCTACAATCACTGTCTAATTGTACACTGGATGTGTTGCAGTGTGCGGCACATGCATATTTTGCAACACTATTCTGCATTAATCTTCTCATAATGTCCATGTGACATGTATGTGTGACAGTACTCATTCACTGACATATCGCTGTAGTTGTCTAATTTACCATGGCTATGCTACATGACATCTGTGTGCTGGCATGTGTCATGTATGTGTATTGGAGATGCCACTCACAGGCTGATGTGTGATGCCAGTGCTACACGACATGCTGCAAATGTGTTGCTTTTCCATCTGGGTGTCCTCATTGTCTGCCTTTTTGACTTCCCTTCAGAATCATTGACAGTGCATGCATTCCAGGGTTATAGTCATATGGAACATGTGTTAACCATGTACAGGATCTCTGTCTTGTCAGGCCTATGTGTGTGCTATGGTGCTCATGCCTGTTTCCATTTTGTGTGTTTCCTTTTTTTTGCAGGTGACGACACACTTGATGCTGGTGAGGTTCAGGAGATGGTGCAGACCCAGGAGGATTCTCAGCCACGACCAGGCACCAGGGGGGGAAGTGGTGTGGTGGTGGGTGAAAACACTTTGGCACTGCAGACCATACTGTTGAGGGGTGCCTCTGGGTGCAGCTCCCCAGACATCTATTCAGGTGCTGAGTCGGATGATGAGACTTACGTGCTGTCGCAGGTCAGTGTTTCTGGCAGGGATTTTGTTCTGTACAACCCATCTGGACCAGGGTAGAACCCTCTATGGGGATGTCAGTGTTGGTAGGTCCGCCTTTGGCGGTTATGGATGCATGGTCACACTCCACAGCATCTGATCTTGTTCCTTGGCCAGCAGATTAGATGGGGAATGCAGTCCTGCAGCTTCAGGCAGTGCCAGCACAGCAAGGTGCAGATCGCCTTGCCCCAAACAGGTGTGGTGCCCGCTGACGCGGTGGCCGTGCGCCACCAGGCAATACTGTATGGGAAAACTCCATGTATGGTATGGCAACCCAACAGGCAGCATCAGTAGAAATGAGGGCTCAGGCAATGGAGAGGGTGGCCACTTCCATTATCCCCCCTGAAAGGCAGATGGAGCAACAACAGCAGGCAACAGACTCCATTTGCCAATCACACATAAAGACATGTTGACGTCCAACAGGGACTGACGGGCGGCACTGGAGACTCTGCGCAAATCCATATCAATAGAGTCACAGAGCCACAGGGAAGCCCTGAGGGTGGAACTCCATAAACTCAGGCAGAGTCTGCTTGAACTTGAGGCTTCCCGAAATGTTAGGGCAGAACAGCAGCTGGAGCAGCTCACACGTTCGCTCTCAGCTGAGCTGCAGGCAACATGTGAGGAGATCCGGGCATCCCGCGAGGCCATGCGTGCAGAAGTGCAGGCAACCAGTGACGTGCTGCATGGGGATCTCCGCACTTTAATCCTCCAGAATCAGACCTTCCAGTCCCGCATGCTTGCTGCCATGGAGGATCATACCAGGGCTTTGCGTGGGCTGCCTCCCATAGTGCCACCACCTCCTGATGCAGCAGAAGAGGGTGAAGAGCGCAGCAGCAGTTCTCCCACAATGGCATAGCCGTGCAGGCCATGAGCCCATGGAGGTATTTTTTTTCCGCAACATCCACGCAGGTGGGTGTTGGTGTGCACCCTGTCCTCGAACCTCCTGGGTGGCCTCGCCCCCACCTGGCCCCCATATGGCCATTTTTTTATTTATTTATTATACATTTTTTTTTACAGTGTGTTGCCTTGTGTGGCTCCCATGGGCATCCACTGTATTCCGGCTGGGCACATGCAGGCTTGTCCTGGGTTTGGGTTAGATGCTTGGGTTTGTGACACACACACCCCTCCTGCTTCCCGTTTCCATGGGCTTGCAAAGGGTGTGACCAAGTGACAGTGACTTACACAGTGACATTGGGCTCCCATGAGCTGTGTGGGCAGTCTGTAGTCAATACTGTGTGTACATCCCTAGTGGGTATTGTTGTTGTATTGTACACTGCATGGTGTATTGATATGTGCTTGTGCATCCATGTCTTCCTCCTAATTTGCAGGTTCCTTCCTCATGTCTTCACAAGGCCGTCTCCTTTGCAGATGGAGTTCATGTTGTATGCAGTACACTGACACATTTGCATGGCAGCAACACTCTACAGTTGGAAGGGGTCGATGCGCTGGCTTATTCAGGTTGTAAGACCACCACTACTTTGACTTAGTACTGTCATGTTTTTGTAATGTTTTATGGTGTGTTGCTGTATTGTGTTGGTGGTACGTATTTGTTCAGGTGTGCTGTTTGTTATTGATTACTGGGAGCATATTGTCTGTGCGCAGTTTCCATTTGGCACAGTGCACTTTGTGACACTTGTGTCAGGTCTTGTGCATTGCTTTGTTTGCTTTCACATTGCATGGCATGCCATGGTGTGTTGGGTGGCGGAGCTGGGGAGGAGTTGGGTGACATGGCGCTATTTTCATGTTGTATTTTGCAAAAGGGTAGTCATTCATGCAGCATAAATGTGTGTTTTTTTTGTGACACAGCATTGGTTGTCTTTCGGCAGGTAGGGATGCACACAATGTAACAATTCCAGGTGACCAATCTCAGGCTGGTATGGTTGTGACAGTTGACTGTCCCTTGTGTCTTCATCAATGATTGTCCGATGGTATGTCCCAGGGCTTTGTGCACTCCACAGGGGTGTGATTTTAGGTGAAGTAGTTAGCCACCAGCTGCGTACGGGCTGCCTCACCACATGCCCTTTCCCCTCCCATGCGCAGCGGCCGTGCTTGTGGTTGGGGATGTGGGGGCACCACCATGTCCACGGGCAGGCCCCGGCGGGTTGCAACGTTGTGCAGGACACATGCTGCCACTATGATCCTGCACACTACTGGGGACGCGTATAGCAGCTGCCCACCAGAGTGGTCAAGGGAGCGAAAGCGTGACTTGAGCACTCTGAATGTGCGCTCCACTATGCCCCGGGTTGCAATATGGGCTGTGTTGTATCTTACCTCGGGTGGTGTGGTGGGGTTCCGAATTGGCGTCATCATGTGGGTGATCAGTGGGTAGGCATTGTCCCCTGGGGAGGTGATGATGGGTATCATTAGTGGGGTTGTGACATTACTCAGTATCTGACATGCATGCATGTGCAGGGGCATTTATACTCACCAAGCAGCCATGTATCGCCATGCCGCCCAGCTTCTAGGTCCCGGTTTAGGGTTGACATTCTGTAAATGAAACTGTCATGGGTGGACCCTCGATAGTTGGCATATACTGAGGTAATGATTCCCTTGGCATCACAGACTACCTGCATGTTGATGGAATGCCAGTGCTTGCGGTTTCTGTAGATGTGCTCAGTTGCCCTGGGAGGAGGTAGAGCCACATGGGTGCAGTCAATGGCACCTAGCACTTTGGGGAAGTGTGCCACCCCGTAAAAATCCTGGACGACAGCCTGCCTTTCTGCAGGTGTTCGGGGCAGGTATATGTGCCTGCGGACTGATGGGCATGCAGTCATGATGGCCAACACCTGGTGCAGGCAGCGTGACTGCATGGCTTGTGAGTCTCCCCCCCACTATGGCAGTAGCCCACTGAAATGAACCAGTGGCCAAGAAGTGCAGCACATTGAGCACCTTTTCCAAGGGGCTCAGTGCTTGGGAGCACAGGGTGGGTGATGTGAGGTCATCCTCCCACTCATTCACCAGGTCGAGTATTATGTGTGGTGGAAACCTGTACCTCCCATACACCTGGTCATCAGGCATCCCAAAAAGGCTGGTTCTGGGTGTAAAAATTCTGGGCCTGACTATCCTCCTCCTCCTCCTGCGGTATCCCACGACCACTGCTGCGAGGAACGGTAAATTCATCTTGGCGTTTGAGCTTGTTTTTGTTTGCGCGCACTTTTATGCTGCGCGGGTCCATGTACGCCTGCTTCCTGCTGGCATACGTGTTTCCGGATTAGCGCGTCTTTTTTGATGCACACGTTAGCCCCGTTTGATTCCATGAATACGTGTTGTAGGCGCGCGTGTGGGCGTTCCGTGCATTTGCCTCCTGTACTTCCCCCGTGACGCCCACATTTTCACGCGTTGTTCACCATTCCGCGGGTTATGCCCCGTGTTACGCCTACTTTTGTTGTGTGCGCTTCACTATGTGCGCTTTCACTGTGCGTGTAGCGCACGCTGTTTGAAGACGTGTGCGCCAGCGTGCACCACGCAGGATTTTAGCACACATCCATGGATTTACACGCGCACAGACTTTCATGAATCGCAGTGCACGGGTTTCGCTGCGATTTTCACACTTGCGCTGCGATTCGCACGTTTTCACAAACTTGCACGGGAATTTTCAGCGCACATTAATTCCATGAATCAGCCTCTTAGTGGTCACTCTCAAGTGTGTTGAAACACAGGCAGGGGCAGAGCATTGGGAGAGGTGATCACTAGTTATGCCAGGGGACTAACGCAAAAGTAAGGAAGAGATGTTAGTTGCAGTAGGTGGTCCAGTATCATTTGACTGTATGCTGCTGCTGTTCCTGTCAACAGGCAAGCAATATGTGGGAGCAAGGAGTCAAGAGCTGCATACACGTCTTGGGAGGATAACTCAGCGGCAACGTGCTCGCCTTGGAAGCAAGACGACACAGAGCAACACAGGTTCAATCCCTGGTCTGAGCTTAGAATCCTCTGGGTATCATATCATCATATCATCACAAATCCACTAAGAAGATATTCGCGCAGATCTTTAAACTTTCAAAATTAATTTTGCCTTCACTCTTGGCTATGAGAAAAACAGACAGTGATGAATACCAATATTTAACTGAGGTGGACTTACATAACCCACGCCCTTACATATTTAAATTATTGTCTTAAACAAGTTCTTCATGTATAGATTACACTCAACACATACTATCACAGATAAACCCTTTAAGTGAAAGCAAACCACACAGAACAAAATTCTGTGAAAGTACCACATTTAATCTCAAAGCATTACAGAATCAATAGGACCAAACGAAGCAAATACATCAAACAGGAGTCATGATGTGTGCAGGCCAGACCCAGCGTGAAACAGTAAATCATTACACACGATGATAAAGACAGTCTCAGCCTGCTGACCTGGCACCAAATCAGAAGTGAATTTATCAATGCGACCCATAGCCGCAGCACAAATTGTTCAGACCGATTAGATACGCCTCGTCATTTTCATTTGTGTCTCCGTTGCTGGCAAGCTGGAGTGACAGTGGTAGGTATTAGGTTTTTTCGCAGGAGCATTCTCTGGTCCCAACTCGCCTGTGTTTTCCAAGAAGATGTGTTTGTCAAAATATTATTCCATTAACTAGAGAAGAAGCAAATGTGTTAGGCAAACCAGCTAACAAAAAAATAAAAAAGAACAAGCTGATTATTCTCTTTTGAGAATATGTCTTCCCCAGCGAAGGTACACAGGAGACGAGTTTCCACATGAAGACGTTTGGAAGGGTAAATATATAAGAAAGAGATTTAAGAGGAAAACGAAAATAAGAAATGATGGGGGAGCAGTTAAGCAGGCTGTAGAAAGAGACATTTGCTTCGTGGGAAGCAGGATGTAAGAGAATGAGACAAGGGTGCATAGACACTTGTAGGAAGGATGTGACAGGATGGGGACGTGTGAAAGAAAACAGAGGAAGACCTATTCCTTGCAAAAATAAATATGCCCCATCAAAACATCGCAAACAGTGTGCCAACAATTGCTTCATGGCAGCATGTTGAGTGAGAGTGGCATGACTATGACTGATGTGTCATGATGCGTCCTCCAAATGAGACTAAAAGCCTGATTGTGATAGAAGAGTTGCAGTATGGTTTTCGTTTTTATTGGCGTTCGTTAAAGAAAAATGGTAGCAAGATTTGTCTACTAAGTTTGCTTATGACATGGATATTGTTTTTGATTGGAGCATAATGAACTCCTACTTTCCCATTTTAAGGACCTATTTTGAAGCTGGTGGAGGAACCGATGGAGCACACCGGGCCCACACCCGCTGATATCCATGTGGTTCGCGCAGCTGGATATTTGGATTATCCATATGGAATTGATATGTGCACATGAGCATACCTGGTAGCATCATCCCTCACTCTCTGTTCATGCACTGGCAGCGCTGCTGAAGCTGTGCCTGGGGGTTCATATTAGAATTCTTCTGCCAGGCAGCTCATTGGGCCTGTAGGCTCAAAGGGCCTCCAGCATGGCAGCCACATAACCTGAACGCAGTGCGCCTGCCTTTCTCCCATCAGCCGGCACTGTGATTGGCCAGCGTTACACTGAAAGGTCCAAACACTGAAGCCGGCTGGCAAGTAAGTGGACCCCCAAAGACCCACAACCGAGACCCTGTCTAAGCCTGTCAGAGCATGTAGGAGCCACAGGAGACTCAACGCACACTATGCCCCATGCCCTTCTCCCTACCGATATTACTAGGATCCAACCACCAACACCGGTTAGCTGAACCCAGGCAACGGCTCATCTCCACGCAATCCCACAAAGCCTGCACTCATTCTCTTTGCAGTATGTAGCTTACTCCTCACATATGCATTACTCTGCAGGTCACCTGGAAAGCTATGTGCCTCGCCCAATCTCCTCGGAATGCACCCTACAGGCTTTGAAAAACACTTGACCGTGGTTCCCTTCTGAGTCTTGATCCCTAAACATGCTCTCTATCACTTATGGCTTCAATGTCCAGCACAACTGAATTTCAGAGTGCTCTTTTGCATGACATCAGATTCATTCTTTTAAATGTTTGCAGCCCCCATTGCCATAATCAAATCTAGATGTGTTTTTTAATGTTTGCAGGCCCCTGACCCTATACCAATTTAGGTGTGCTTTTAAATGTTTGCAGGCCCTTAGCCATAATCAAATCTAGATGTGTTTTTAAAGGTTTGGAGGCCCTTAGCCATAATCAGATCTAGGTGTGTTTTTAAATATTTGCAGGCCCTTGGCCCTCTACCAATTTAGGTGTGCCTTTAAATGTTTGCATGCCCTTTACGAATTTAGATGAGTTTTTAAATGTTTGCAGGCCATCTTTGCCTTAACACACCTCCTGTCGAGCCTCCCTAGCCCAGACTTACCCTGTACACAATAGTCAACG
The DNA here is from genome assembly GCF_040938575.1 of Ambystoma mexicanum. Lineage (NCBI taxonomy): Eukaryota > Metazoa > Chordata > Amphibia > Caudata > Ambystomatidae > Ambystoma > Ambystoma mexicanum. The sequence continues at coordinate 399,840,459 of NC_090939.1, read as the reverse complement.
CAGTCCAAAGAACTGCTCACAATGGCTAGCCCCATTACCGATCGGGCACACCAAGCTACTTTTGCCCATGAGCCAACAAACTGCCCTAGCAACTACTTGCCACTAGCCATCACCAAATTCAAACACCTACTCTGCTTGAAAATGGCGCTTTTGCTGCCCAACTCACACGACATTCCACCATCTCCCTTCCTTCCTCAGGCATGGCCAATCCACACTACCACAAACTAGCAAACTACTGCACACAAGACTGCCTCAAATATTAAGAAACTATGCTCCTTCGAGAATAGGAACAAGCGACTTGCATCCCGTCTATCACTCCTCCTGCGCAAGGCACCACTTCTCCACTCAACAGATAACCAACAGACCACTGCACGAAAGAGAACCTTAAGCTCCAAGAAAGCATGCTCCCTTGAGAATACGAACAAGCGACCAGCATCTCGTCTAGTCACCAGCCAGCACCACCTCCTAACAACTACCCTGTCCCTCCATCAGAGAAACAAACAAGTCAAATCTAGAACCAAGGCCCTGTTTATTACAACTCAACACTTTTCAAAGAGAACCAACCCACCCCAGGGATTAGATCCTTACATTACTCTCTCTGGGGCCACAGACTCCTATACTAAATCCTTTGTGGCAACAGGTGCAATTATCTCATTACTGCTGAATATACAACGAGAAAGAACACCTCCCTAGAACCCAAAACCAAAATGTCACTCCCCTAACGACCCTGAAACCACAACACATCTCAAAGGAGCCCTCATTAATACCAGATCCCTCCTGACCCATGCCCTCGACATTGCTGATCTTATCACCACTAACAACCTTGACTTCCTAGCAATCTCAGAAACATGGCTGCACCTAGCCGCTGGCCCTATCCTATCCTTAGTTTTCCCAGAGGGATATACCATCTTCAGGAAAGATTGATTGATATCTAAAGGTGGTGGAGTAGCCGTCATCAGTAAAAATGGCTTTCCAACACCAAGCACTCATCCAAAATTATAATTTTGGGAGACTTCAACCTAGTTCTCAATGAACCTTCAGACACCCAGGCATTTGCCCTTGCTAACACCATTGAAGCTCAAGGCTTCTCCCACCGAATATACAACCCCACACATGATAAAGTCTGCACACTAGACTGCTTAGCAGACCACAACTGCTAAACCAATATACCAGCTGATAATCTGTGCCCTTGATCAGATCACAATGTCATCACATTCTCTCTCAACGAACTAGCTCAACTAAATATACTGCCTCAATTAGCCTCAGATGCCCTCCCAAGAAACTTGTGAAACATCATGCCAGACCGAATACTCCTGTTGCTTTGACCCCTAACGACCTTCCTACAGACCAACTCCGATACCTCAGCAATGGTTTTGCTTTACAAGCAAACTCTCCAAGATGCGGACAACAACAGCCCACCTAAAATTTTGGTTCACCCCAAGTCTCAAAGCCTTACGCTCTTCAAAAAGAATCACTGAGAGCGCATGAAAAAAACACCCCCTCCTGCGAACAAACTACACTTCAATGCCCTGGCCAAAGAATATAAAATAGCCATACTTTCATCCAAAGGCAACTATTACAATGAGAGAATCGAAAAAGCAAACTCTGACACAAGAGAACTCTTCACCATTCTACGCGAACTTGAAACACCAGCCTCTTCACAAGACCAATGCTCAACACTGTTGCGAAAACATCCAAAAAGCCCTCCTCAGCAAAATCTCCCTGCTCCAAAACAAAATCACTGTAAAGAAAACAAAACTTGCCCCAGCTGACCAGACCCCTGACTGAGAGCCATACCCTCTAGATCCACGCCCAGGTTTGAATTCACCCCAGTAACCACCACTAAAACCACCAAAATAATCAAAGGCCTGAAACTCTCCAGATGTCAAGGAGACATTTGCCCAGCCTCTCTCATAATAGACTGTGTTGAAGTGCTTGTCCCCTTCATCATAGCCTTCATTAACAACTCCTTTTCCTATAGCAATGTACCAGAAAGTTTTAAAGAAGCCTGGGACCCACTTCTTAAAAACAACACTGGGCCCCTATAACCCTGCTAATTACCACCCTATCACAATGGCACCTTTCCTCCTGAAAATACTGGATAGAGTTGCCTAACTACAAATTCAAAGATACTTGGAAACACACATCCTCCCTCGCCTCCGCCAGTCTGGCTTCCGCCCTGGTCACAGAGCAGAAACCACCATTTTAGACCCCAAAATCCAAATGGATGAGATCAAATACAAGGGTAATCTAGCCATCCTACTCCTACTCAACCTCTCAGCAGCCTTTTATTTGGTAAATCACAATATACTCTGCCAACACCGAGCCCTAACAGCCCACTTCTCAACTATAGCCATAAAATGGATAGAATCTTTCTTGTCCAACCGCTTAATGAGAGTGTTCTCAACCACAGTGTCAGCCTCCCAGCCGCAGTCACCTCTGGAGTGCCACAAGGCTCTTGTGTCTGGCTAACACTTAACAACATTTTCACCAAGCCACTCTTCAACCAATTAGACAAACTGGGTGTCACTTACACTAACTACGCAGATGACACCCAAATACTTCTACCCATTACCAGCAATTATGATACCTACTCCAACATACTGAAAGAAATATACTTAACCATTCAAGTCTGGATGGTGCAGCACAAGCTCTGCGTAAATGATGGGAAAACAGAACTACTCCTCATTGGCACTCAATCTCATCTATATAACTTTCCTGGCTCTTATAAATATTTTACCATTGACGGAAACATTATCACTGTATCCAAAGAAGGAAAAATCTTAGGATTATATCTAGACTCCTCGCTCTGCCAAACAAGGCAGGTAAACACCATGGCCTCAGCCGCAACTTACACTGCCAAACTGATCAATGCCAGCAGACCATTCCTGACTTCTGACAACTTTATCACCCTCTTCAGAGCCCTTATACTGTCTAGGATTGACTACTGAAACTCCGGGAACACATTACTTTCAAAACCTTATCTCTGACCCACAAATTCCTATCAAACAGTGCCCCGATCTATCTAGCTAGAAAAATCTCCAAGGCCCAAACCAAGAGACTAACCCATTCGGCCTAAACATGCCTCCTAGCCATCCCTAGATTTAGGAGCCAAAAAGCCAGAGGTTGCAGCTTCCCTGTGATTGTGACCAAACAATGGAAGCCCTTGCCTTTAGCACTTAGATCAGATCCCTCCCGTTGGTCCTTTCGTAAAGGCCTTAAGAATTGGCTTTTGTCACCTGACATGTAAAGATATGTCAGCTTCCATTATTTTGGATCCCTATGTACTCTGCCTGTCCAGTACACACACAAAACGCAGGGCTGAATCCCCAGGGATCAATGCCTCTCCACCCAAATCAAAATATAAAGTGGGCAAAGATGCATGCAGATTTCCAGCATGCAGAGGGTGAATGCAAAGAGTAGATTTCCTGATCTGCTTTCCGTGTGGAGGGAATCCCATCCAAACTGGCACAGTTGAGTAAATGCACTCAAAAAGTGTGTCCATGCATGTCTTTACTGAGGAGTGATATTTTGCTCTACGTTCAAAATAGTGCTCTACAATGGAAGCATTATAGAACAAGCTTTGGCAATGCCAGGGGTTTTGGCTGTTGTGTTGATGTAGCAAAGACATTGCATAATGGTACTAACTGGCAATTAATAGTAACAGTTTTAAAATGGTGCAAATACCTGAGCACATGTTAGCAGTGCATAATATCTATACACAAGCTGTTAGGAAATATTTCTCTTTTTGCAACTTTCCCTCCATATTGCGGGGTGCATTCAAAGGCTCCAAACCGAAGGTCCCTTTCACCTGAAAAGCAGTATTTTAAACACTGACCCAAAATAGTTTTGCATGTGTGTTTTTCAAGTTAAATTTGAAGGGCCATGTGGAAAAGGCCAACCTGTCATTACCAAAGGAAAATCAGCATTTTAATCCACAAAAGAAGAAGGAATCACAGGTCCCTGTCAAATGAAAAACAGGATTTTAAAAACTGACACAAAAACGGCTTTGCATGTGTGTTTGCAGTTTAAAAGTGAAACATGTACCACTGTTAACTGAAAAATGTCAGGGGAAAAAGACGTGGTGAGTGTTGACAAAAACACATGTATATTATGTTTAGCATAACAAATACCAGCAGATATTTGAAAAGCCATTTTGGTTTTCATGGAAAGGCTTTGGTAGGTCAGAGGCAAACCCTTTTGCTGGATGTGGAACACATGTCACAAGAACGCCCCCAATGGAAGGCTGGCATCCTAGTGTTTACAACTTCAATAAAATGTGTCTTGCTCTGGAAGGTGTGGAAAAACAAGGGTCCTTTAGACTGGCTGCCTCTGCAGAAACATTTCCCTTGGCTGATGCATGATCAAAATGCAGACGGTAGGTATGAGGACGGGGGCTACCATTAAGAAAGGCAGAACAAACAACTTTAAAGAACAAGCTTCCAACACAAAGAGATTGATTAAAAAACAAACTCTGGTTATAGGCGGGCCCAGTGAGAACAAATGGCCTGAAGGCAGGAGAATTGCCATTTGTTGAACATGAAGATGTACTATTAATTTAAAAGGACTATTATCATTTAGGCCTTTTTATCAGAAACCATAAGTCAGATTTATTTTACTTATGTGTCATTTTAAATGTAATTTCCAGGCGATTTTAGTGATATAAAATTGATACACCTGCGGCTCAGTGAACTGTAATAGCTATCTAAAATGGGTTTTCTTGCTCATCTGAAAATGTTCCAAATGTGAGAGTTGGTGAACGGGTGGAGGATAAAATTAGGAATATGGGTAATAAATTACATATTGATAGCTGGTATGCTTTTTATGGAAAAGGCAGAAAATTGACACATGGCTGTGCAAAATGGTGCGAACCTGGTTGTCGTCTTATTTAATTCCCGATGAATAACTGAAAAGAAAAATATATATGTTAAGCCAGTTACTAGTAAAAATATGAAGTTTTGCCACATAACTACATTTTTGCCAAAAATTGACATGAAAACACATGGGGCTTGTAAATTAAGCTGCCAGATCTCTGCTCCAGACCCCTAACCCAATCGTGACTGGGAGGCTGGATTTTGGAGGAGAGAGAAGGATAACTGTCCAATCCTAGTTTCGAGAACTCTGGCAGGGTACTTCCCCAAGATTGTAAAATTGGTGGTGTCATCGCTGCTATATAAGGGGGACTGCAATATGAGGAAGGAATAGAGCTGCAAAGATTTCACTATAAAGAGAGTGCTGGTACAACTTATATCTGACAGCTACAAGGAAACACCAGGGGAGATTGCTGAGAGTGCACCTGGGTGGAGCTGTCTATTGCTAGCAAGGCCTAAAATGCTGACTGGGTCCTATGGTGGCGAACAGCAGGCCATTCTTGAGAGTGGAGTGCCCAGACCCCTGCCCTATCTTTCCAGAGGGTCCTGCCATGCAGCTAGCTGTCCTGAACTTTAAACAGAGGCTTTCTACGTAAGTAGAACTGAGCCCTGGGAAACCAAAAAAGGGGGGGTCTGCTGTCCTTAAATATTTTCCCTTTATAGTGGGCAGGGGGGGCTGTGTAGGTCCTTAGCCTATTTAACTAAAAAGATGAATTTAATTCATTCCTCCTTTGATGAAACACTACAAAGTGATTTTTGTTCAAATTCAAATTCAAAATGAACAAACCTCACTTCCCAGTGTGCGCTGAAAAACTATAGCCTATGGTGTAATTGGGAAATCCTTTATGTGCTGTTTGCCCTGACTTTTTTAAGGAAGAGGGGTGTCTTTGTTCTTAAAACAGTCCAATCTTTTTGTCCAACTTTCCCCTAACACAGGCCTATAAGTGGGACGGAGAGGGGATGAAAATCCTGAATTCACAATCATCCCAACGCCTTTCAGTGGAGGGCATCTGAAATCCCAAATTTCCCAAATTTCCCAAAACTTTCAGATTTTTCTGTCAGACTTCCCCAACCCAGACCATAGTAGGGGGGGTCTGAAAAACAAACCGCTAAATCACCCTGTGTTTATATTAAACCAAAATTGTGGGTAAAATAATCATTGCCATATGAATTTGCACACATTTGTAAAAAAAATAACTCCAAGTTTTTAAGCATGCAGTAACATCAAAATTGCACAGCACTACTTTTGTAAATGTTTTGGTTATTGTTCAGTTTCATTATTCTTGAAGTGAAATTAATAGAAAGTAACAAATTGTGATTTGTGTTTTGTTTTCTTAACTAATTTGTATAATTGATTTGTGCAACAAGAAGTTGATGCTGAGCCATAAAGAAAGTGTCTTGTGTAGTTGTGCGATTTCTATTATTTTAATTTAAATAAATAAATACAAATACTTTTTCTGTACACAGGGTCTGGTTCTTTTGCTCATTGGTAGCTCAGGCAGAGGCTTACAAGGGGCATGATATGCGTCTGAAGTAGGGCTGAAGAAAATAATCCATTAACCAGATTGCTGTGTGATGCCTTGAGTGGGCAGGGAAGAAACCCCCTGTGTTTAGGGTGGCCTCTCAATAAACTGTTACAATATTTTCTATGGAGCCTCTTTCTTTTTGCTCTGTTTTTTAAACTGATCTGACTTGGGGAATGACAGTATAGCCTTCGACTTCCCTTCCCTTGGCTTTTCCTCATTATTATGAGGAAAATAATCTGTCCTTTAGACAATTAGTACTGGGAAACTATGTTTCCCTTTTGAATTCTTGTATTTTTGAATATTTAACAAAGCACCTTGCATTGCGATGAGCATGATTGTGTATCATTTACATTGGGATGTTTGGTTACTTTTGCATGTGCCTAAAGATAGGCTAGAGCCAGCAGATACATTTTTACCATGTTTCATTATGTTCAGTGTGCACATGTGCGATTACTGCATGTGGCTACGTAACATGGGTCGTGCCCTAAAATTGCAGTGCAATGATATTTGTTGCTTGTTCTTTGACCATATTGCTGTTTAGCCTTCTTCTGCCTTGTCAGGTTAGGGAATACCTTATAAGGTCATGCACTTGCCTAGAAAAGCTGATGCTTTTACAGGCTAGTGAAACCTTTGTGTGTGTGCCTCAGAAAGGGGGGTGGGACTGTCTAGTCCCACTCCACATCTGTGATGCCAGAAAGCAAATGTGAAACCAGTAGTTGCCACTGATTGGACACATTCTGGCTGTTTGATTAGTGCAGATCCTTGCCATTGGTTTGCTTGGACTTCCTTCCAGCTCAGATTTTGTATAAGAAGAGGACCTTGTAGAATTTCCTTAGATCATGTTTGGAGCCATGAATATCTCAAAGAAGCACAGCCTGCTGAAGATCCAAAGATGACTCCTGAAATGTCCCAGCATCCCTTCCTGTCTCCAGCCAGGTGTAGCCCTTGGTGATTACCTGATTTCCAACTGAAGATGCTGAGCAGTGCTTCAGCCCTTGGACTAGTGGGACCAACTAGTCTCAAAGCCTTCTCGAGCATACTGCCCTTCTGAGCCGTCAGAAGCTTCCCTGTACTGCCCGGTGGACTGACCAGCTCACCCATGGGCTACCTCACCAGAAGCGATGCCATTCTGTGTTCAAGCCCAGAACTGCGGTGATCTTCAGCTTGTGCAACAAGTAACCATCTCCCTGAATTTCAGAGTCCCAATATTAATGTATCCTGTCAGGGAGAAGCTTCGGTGACTGGACTGGAAGGACACCAGTCATTGCCTGTGTGTGGAGACCATTGCTAGAACTCACCTTTCTCCAACCTGTGAAGTGTCATGCAGAGGTTTGCATCAGTGTTGCATTTCCTTTTTGCCAGAGGTTGCATCTTGCAGTTGCAATGACCAGAAGAACCCTCAAGCTCTCAACTCCTGGGCACAGCTCACCTGAACCAACAGTGGAAGAGCAAGCCCTCAGCGACCCCCTGACAATCCATCAAGACATCTGGAAAAATCAGAGTCAGGAGTGTAAGCAAACGCAGTGTATATGTTCACCCTGCACCATAGGATATTATTGGGAATATGTCCATCTGTTGGCTGCTTTCCAGCCCACTGACCTTTTGGTCATTGAACCTGGTAGAGTAACCTGACTTATAAGAACGCATTTACTTACATTTGTAAAATTGCTGAGGAACTTCTTTGAACTATCACCAACCCAAATGAATTGTGGAGAAATATTATGGCTCCTGTGACTTTTGGGCACATGGCCACATTCGTCTTAGGGTTTGGACTGCTTAAGTTAGAGAATAAACTTCTGGCTTGGTTCCATCATTTATTGCATTTAATATACTTACGTAATTGCTGAATAAGTGACGATTTATTCATTCATAAACCTATGGTGAATGTTTATATTTGTATCATAGAGTATTGTTCAAGAATGTTTCAGTGTGTCCAGAAGACTATAATAAATAAATGCATGTTTTATACTTCCTGTCTAAATTGAATTATTGTCTGCCATATTGTTTGTCCTCATTGAGGGTCTCTGACTCCACTCACACTCTCCTGAGAATACGTTTTGGCTCCTCTACATTGCTACCTTGATTGGGTTTTGGTTAACCTCTCAAAGTTCCCTATTAACTATAACTAGGGTGGCCTCCTAAAATCTGTCCAGCAGGCCAGATTCTAGAAATCAATTCTTAACAGTAAAAGTCAAAACTGTTGGATTTGCCAATGCTTGTTTTTAACACAACTTTAGCAAAAGATGTGCATACTGCTTATAAATGAAGTGGCTGTAGTCCGACCTGGTTAAGACATTTTTATTACACCAGTATCACGTTTACAGCACCAATGAAACTTTTAGCTCTCAGAATCCTGCTTTGATAGCAACCTGGCAACCATTTTGAGTATAACGTTTGTTTATACAGCTTATTAAAGTGAGCTCAAAAGACATCCCAGGAGAGTGTGCTTTGTCAGAGAGGGGCAGGAAGTGGCCGGAATGGCCATGGGGATTAGCATGGCCATTAGCAATCATGTGTTCTTCCTCCAGTGCCATCTCTCCCTAGCTGTGTGCCATTGCATTAGTTTCAGCCTATAAGTGGCCACCTTATAGCCACCTTATAGCCAAATCTAAAACCTTGTGGTCTCCACTGAACTTAATGCTCCGGAAAATTTTTACATAATGTGCACATTGTAGTGTTCTAGTGCAGATGTAGAAATAGACGCTTGATATGTTGAAGTGCGGGCGACAACCAAGGGAGTGTTTGGGTGCACCCCAATCAGCAACACTTGCAAACACATCTAGACCTTTGGTGTGTTTAGTTGTATTCCAACAAGCAGACTCTCCCTATTTAACTTTTGGTTACTCTTAATGTAAGTCTATTCAAACACAATTTCAAAATCACTCTTGTAAGTGCTTTTCAGAAAACAGAAATCTAAATTCAGTAAGCATATATAAAGCATATATAAAAAATTAAACCAGGGTTTGCTGGGTGACAGCATAAACAAGAACATCAAATCCGAGTTTAGCAAAGATTTCACTAAGAAGAGGTGGTTCTCAATGTGAAATACACCCTTTTGCTGATAGAGCTGTGTTAGGGGAGTTTTGATAAAGTCCGCTTGAGGTAAGACTTCATAAAACTATCCCTTGGCATACGGGTCCCCAACTCTTAGTATAAGTTTGTCCTACTCAAAGGATCTTGGTTCAATGGCAGAGCAGCCAGGCTTATCATAAGAGGAAAATGTGAGCTGTAGGTAAGTACACTGAACCCAGTAAACACAATAGTCCAAATAAGCACTCACACATAAAATGTTATATTAAAATATACATTTATTTTATTTACACAAGTAAGCAAGATAAATACTTAATTCACTTAACCAACACACATAGGAATTCTTAATAATACTTTTCAGAAGGCCATTGCTTCAATGGTAGTTGCTCGTGGTTACAATTGTTACAGAGCATGACACTAATGACAGTTCTACCGTATTATCGGTACTACCGTGCTCAGTAACTGCATTTAGTTAGCAAAACCACATTAGATAGAGTATTTTAAGAAGCAAAAGGGTTGGTTAATCACACAGCAGCAGAACCTAATGTTTTGGAGACACTTTGAGGCTATCTAATGCTTCAAAAGTCCAACCCCTAACTATATGAGAAAGTCACTGTAGGAGTGGATCCAAAGTATTATGAAGTAGCAGAGCAGCAAAGGTTCCTCAGGAAACATTCAGTCTCTAGGATAAATTACTTAGCAATATAACACAATCAGGGAGACCCTGCAAAAGGATTCACTAAAGGGACACACGCTGGCAAGCTTGGGTTGGAGGTAGGTTGGACACCCTGGACTCCTCTTCGAGAACTCCAGTTACTCATGAGCGACTTCTTGGTTCAAGGTAAGTTATACCTTTCACCCCACAGTACCTAAGGTTAAAAGAAATTCTCATAACAAGATTCTCCTCTGTCCAGCAGCAACGGATCCCGTCTCCATATTCCTCGGTCTGGTGATGAAAGGAAGGACTCTGAATGGCATGTCTCAGCACAGTGTTGAGAGATGACCCTTGGCATGAATGTTTTCCATCTCTTTGGTCGGTCTGCGGCTTTGGTGCCTTTTTTCTCAGCACCAAAAAAGGACGGTAGTCGCCCGATCAATCTTCTTCACTTTTGAAGTCCTGCACTCTGGTGAGGGAACTTACATGAGTTGGATCATGCTTCTGGAGGTCCAACTGCAGCTCACCAAAGTTCAAGTTGAATACGCCCTTGCAAAGACGTTTCACAGCAAATGGGTCATACGTCTCCTGGTATTCATGGTCTTCAGCTCTGAAGGGGCACAGCAGCTTGGGAGAAGGCTACATTTGTAGATCGTCTCGGAACTGGTTGGTACCACCAGCCAAATGAAAGGAGTCATCCTCTTCGGAGCTCCTCAGTTGATAAGAAAATAGGGTCAGGACAGCAGTGATTAATTCACTGTGATTGGAAGGGTCTGCAGGCGTATCTGGTCATCCCCAGCTTCAGTTATTCTGTTTCATTGGTCAACCTGCCTTTCACCTTAGGAACTTCACCTTTTATTCAGTTTTCCCACACACTTCTCTGCAAACTCTCTCAGCATTTTACAGAAGTGTCAGGTGGCTGTCCAGTCAGGATAGCCAGCACCCCAGTGGGAAATGGCTCCATTCAGGCACTCTGTCAGACAAAGGGCATGGGAGTGTAGCCAAGCACTATTTACTACACTACTCTCTCCACTGATCTGGACTATGGTCCCTGAGGGCATTCGTCTTAAACGAAGGAAAGCAGAATGCAAATGGCGCTCCTCCTATTCAGTAGAGGATCGGACCGCCTTTTGTGCGGCTACCTCTTTATATCATGTGGCTATTAAGCTAGCCAAACAAAATTATTATACTCTTCAAATTGAAAACTCCATATCCAAGCCTAGAGAGCTTTTTAGGGTAGTCCACTCTCTTTCAGCTAGAGATTCCTCTGACAATTCTATACCCCCATCCCAAGAGTGTTGTGACTCTCTGGCAAAGTTCTTTATCTGTAAAATTAACAATGTTCGGGAGCATATTTCATCCAATTACAATTCTTTGGAGGATTTGTCTGGCCTCTCCTCTGCTCTACTTCCTGGGACTATGCCATCTATTGATGCATGCTGGCATTCTTTCCCTTGTTTTTCAGCTGCTGATCTGATCTCAGCAATCACAGGTATGAAGTCTGCTTCTCCCACTGATGCTATTCCGTTGTCTCTGGTGAAAGACATTTTCCCGTTGCTCCTGCCTCATATTACAGCTGCTGTTAATCTTTCCTGCTCATCTGGGGTTATTTCTTCTGCCCTTAAGTGTGAAAAAGCTGTGCCTTGACTCACTTGTTCCTGCTAATTTTCGTCCTATATCTCTTCTGCCATTCTTTATGAAACTGCTTGAGTCTTTTGTGTCCCCTTTACTGGTGCAGTTCTGTGACTCTACATTCCTGCTTCACATTTTTCAGTCAGGCTTCAGACCTGGCCTAGGTACCGAGACTGTTCTGGTCTCGGTCCATCATGATATAACACTTATTGCTGATCAGGGTGGAGTGGTGGCATTGATCCTTTTGGATCTCTCGGCTGCATTTATTACCATGAATCACACCATCCTGATCAGCCATCCGTCAGCTGCCGATATTTCAGGTTCTGTTCTTTCTTTGTTCTGCTCTTTTCTATCTGCTGCTTCAACCTTTTCTCTTTGCGGTTGCGGATTTGCTATGTGGGGTTCTGCAAGGCTATATTCAGCCTCTGATTGCTCTGATCCACTCCAACGGCTTTAGATGTTTCTCGTATGCTGATGATATGCAGATCTTGGTTCGGCTGGACCTTCTTTATCCTACCCATGCCACTCAGCTGTGAGAGTGCCTATTATCCATGGGATGCTGGATGGCCGAGAATTGGCTGTAACTTAATGGTTATGAGAGCGAGGTCATGGTTGTGGGCTCTGACACTGTCCCCTCTCTTTGGACCCTGTCTTTTTGGCCTCCTGCTTTTTGTGCCTTTCCTGCAGCAGTTTTGGCGGTCAAAAATCTAGGCGTTAAGTTATCAGCCTCTCTCTCTATGGCTGCTCAGGTTGGTTTGGTCTGTCAGGCTGCTAATTTTCATCTTAAATTACTTAGACACAGAGAAAGGCACATTTTCAATATCATTGTTTTCAAAATACTTAATCACATGGACAACATGTTGCAATGCATTACATTTATTCATATGGATTCTTAAGGGACCAGCCCTTATCGTATCCTATGTCCCTTACTCTCCTCTGTCTTTACTAGTATCTGGGGGGTACAAAGTGTCTGTTACCCCACCAGAACTTATTTTGAACGGATGTCTGAAAAGATGTTATGTCGATGCACTGCATTTCGGCCTATAGTTCAAAGGTAAACCCCATCCCTGTTGGGTTTCCCTGGCACATTAATAGGTGGTCTCTTTATCTAAATAGGCATTGATCTGTAAGGAGGATACACGCCGGAAGATTGAATATATGCAGGGACAACAGGCCCTCCATTCAAGACATTTTCCACTAGAAGAAACAATGCAGCTGACCTTTATATATATTGAACCTCATCTTGTGGCACCACTGGTTTGGCTATGAATGTTGCTGGGTTGACTGTGTGGAATCTCATTGTGGTGATGGCTGGATTAGTCAAGATTACCTCACAACCACTTGCACTCAGGGTGGTTAGTGTTGATGTGTTTCTCTCAAGATGGAAAAGACTGCATGCACAATCTACAAAGTAAGTGTACATCCCATAACTATGATGGCTGATTTTTATATGGCAAATGCGGCAGCAGCTAATGCTTGCTCGCATGGGAAGTCACTTTGCATTACTGGGTCTACAAGACCACTGTAAAACTTCAATGGCTTGTGTTTCTGTGAATATTGATGTCATAACCTGTCCATTTGTGTGTGAGAATAATGTTAGTATTAATGTTAAAGGTATTTGTATCATGCACCATCATCGCGGAGGGGTCCCCAGGTGCTCTGGCGCATCTAAAAAGGAGGGTGTGGGGAAAGAAAAGCGGGGAGTGGTGAGGTTAGTAGGGTGTAGTGGGAAAAGGAAAGTGAGAGTTGTGATTTCCTGTTGGCAACTTCAGTTCGGTTTGCACCGTTTACTGAGCTTAAGTGCAGTGTTCTGGTCAGTGCGACTTCACATGTGCTGTTGGGAGGGATTATGGGTTGTTAGTCTATTGTTGCAGTGTGGTGAAGTATGTGCGTATTGCTGTGTAGAGATGTGGTTGTGTGAGTTTCTTTATGGGAAGTGTATGTGGAAAGTTGAGGTTTTAGAGTTGGGTTAGCAGGTTTTGCTTACCACTTTGGGCCTCATTACGACCCTGGCAGAATGGGTTTAATGGTGCCGGTAAAGGTGCCGGTGCCGTTAAACCCATTCCACCCTATTACGAGGTTCCCTTACGGGACACGCTCTGGACGTCTGGTCCGACCTGACGTCCTTTGTGGGTCCTGCGAGGGGACCAGGGAGTTAACAACGGGCCCGTTATTAACAGGCCTGTTGTTAGCTCCCTCCCCATTCCCATTGAGCCCTATGGGTGCCTGAATGGGGATGGTACATTGAATGAGGAATTACCGGGTCCTCCAAGGTTGGAATGGCCTGGTAATTCCTCATTCAAGGAACCCGGACGCAGACCTGAGTTTGGAGGCAGCCATGCCCTTGTTAAGGGCATGGCTGCCTCCAAACTCGTAATGAGGCCCTATGTCTTTGTGTTTCTGTTGCTTAACATCTATGATGTTCCTGTGTGTTTGGTATTGTAGTTTGTACGCTTAGTTGGTGGGCGTGTTGAGGAGAGGCTGTTGTCCTCTGTGTTACACTAGTGGTATATCTACCTGGTTGATGTTGGCATCTTCCCTGCCCTGGGTTAGTGATGATTGAGATTGAGAGTTCTGATCACTGCCTACCCAACCTTTGTGTGGTCCTTACCTACCTATGTTTCCTATGTGGGCATGGGTTGTTGGGGTGTCCTCCCCCCTCTGTCTGGTTAGGGGAGATTAAGCTAGGGTCATGGGTTACTCTTTAAGTTTCTTGTTTCTCGTTGGGTGCATGCTTCCTAGACATTTCCCTCTGGTTCTGGAGCAAAAGGTTTTGAGTTGTTTCCTGTATTCCAAATGATCCCTTGTGTTGTGTATATGTTTTGGTAGGTCATTTTCTCATTTCGGAACTCTGCTCCTTGGCTGTGGATTTTTCTGTGTGTTATGCACATTGTTCGGAACTATATTCGCTGTTTTATTGGACACCAGTGTAGCATTTTCAGCGATGGGGTAATGTGCTCTCTTCATGAGATTTTGAGCAGGAGTCTGGCCACAGCGTTTTGGATGTGCTGAAGTTTCTTTAATAGTCCTTCTGGCATTCCTAGGTATAGGCTGTTGGTGTAGTCTACTCTGGACATGATGAGTGTGATGATGGTGAGTGTTTTGTGGGTGAAGGAAAGGAATGGTAGGATCCTCTTTACCGCATGTAGGAGGAATAACCATTTCTTGATTATGTGGTTTAATTGTGACTCAAGTGTTAGTTCATTGTCCATCAAGACGCCCAGGTTTTTTACTTTCATTGATGGCGTCAGTGCTGTTCAAGTTCTGTCGGCCATGGGATATAATGACTGTTTCCCCCACTTTTGGATATGATTATTAATTCTGTTTTGTTCTTGTTGAGTTTGTGACGGTGGTTGTTCATCCAGCCGTATAGGTGTTGCAGGCAGCCTTTCAGTGTTGTGTTTCTTTCCTGTCTATCTTGCATTTTGTAGACGATCTGAGTGTCATTGCGTAGTTGTAGCATGTGAGGCCATGTTTTCTAATGAGCTTGATTAATGGTGCCAGGTATGTATTGGATACCAATGGGGATAAGGAGGATCCTTGTGGTACTCTGCAGGTGGATTCTCTTGAGGTTGATTTGAAAGGTTTAATCCACACAGTTTCTGTTCTGTTTGTTAGGAAGTATTTTATCCATCGTAGGCTATGTCGGTGATTCCTATTTCTTTCAATCTCCCAATGAGTATGTCATGGTTGACCGTGTGAAATGCTGCAGAGAGATCTAGAAGTATTAGAGCTGTGCTTTTGTCTGAGTCTGCATTAGTCTTTAGAACATCCGAGAAGGGCCGTTTCCATTCCTCTCATTGGCCTGGAGACTACTTGTGCCTGATTCAGGCGTATGTGTTCTTCTATGAATTCTTGTGTTATTCTGTAGACATATGTTTCAAGTAGTTTTGCTGGGTATGAGATGTTTGAGATGGGTCTGTAGTTGGATAGGTCCTCCACGTTTCCTGCTGTGTCTTGAGGACCAGCTTGATGTATGCCCATTCATAGGATCTTGGTACTTTCCCTGTTGAAAGTGATTGGTTGAAAAGGTGTCTGTGTATTTCATGGGTGTTCCTTGTGCGATGAATGATTTGTGTACATCTGGGGGGCAGGGGTCCATGGGGCAGCCAGCTTTGTTGCTGTTGCTTACCAGCATGACAAATGTCTCTGCTGATATTTGGGGGAAGCATCTGAGTTTGTTCTGGTGATCCTCAGATGGCTTGGTAGGTTGCATGCTGTAGTTACTTGGTCTGCTTTGTAAGATTTGTTGGATGGTGCTTATTTTGTTTTTGAGGTGGCCTGCAAGGTTGTTGCATAATTTCAGTGACAGTATTGGTGTGTTGCTGCAGCCAGGGGGCTCTCTCATTTCAATTACGATTTTAAACACTTATTTTCGGGTGTTGGCGGCTTTGGTGATTCAGTTGTCGTAGTATTTCTTTGTGGCCTTATGGATTTGCTTTTTGCATGAGTGGATATGTCGTTCGAATTGAAGTTTCTTCACCAGGTCATTTTATTTTTCTCCATTCTAGTTCAAGCTTCCCATTTGGAAAAACTGTTTGTTGTAATCTGGGATTGCTAGTACTGGTGCACTGCTGATAGCTATTTTGAGATCCTCAAATAATTCTGCTATCTCTTCTGTCCATTCACATTGTAGGACAACAATACAAAGGTGAAATTAAGGTAATACATGACCAAATATGTTTTATTTAATTTTGGTCTTTTTATGTAGCCTCATTGAGCTGGCTTTGGCACAATAGTTTAAAACACATCTAAACAACATACATGATTCCCAAATACACAAAAAATGTGTAAAGTGATAAGTGAAAGAAGGTGCAAAGAGTGTATGATTGGGGAAGAAATTAAATAATAAATAACCATCACCTCCTGATCAATGAGGATACACGAAAGCTCCAAATTGCATCACAATCTAAAACAGATGATAGATACAATCCAACAAACCAACAATTTGGAATGAATAGCAGTCATAAAACATTTTAATAATCATGCTAAATTCAGTCTGAAAATACAGAAATCATGAGTCTACCAGGTGAGACAATCTAAAAATTTAGTAGAAGTCTTCAAAAGTTTATTTATTTGAGCTCTAAAAGAGGGTATAACGACTCTTTCTTCCTAGTTTCAAAATTTCCCAGTGGTGTAGTGGGATATTTTAATTCAGGACATACTGGCCCTCATTACGACCCTTGCGGAAATCGAAAAACGATGGCGGAAATGCAATACCGCCATCGAATAGCGCTCGGTGCGATCATGACCCGTCACCGTAAAGTACGATGCCATTAGCGACACCGTAGTGAACGCCAACGCTAACTGCACCAAGTACGCGCACGCGCGCCATGCCAAACCGTAATTACCACCATGGCGCAACGGTACGCGAATTCTGACCCTAGCGGACATGTACCTAACGCCATCAAGCACGGCGGAAAGTACCATTCCGCCATGGTGAGAAGTACGGCATCGCGAACCAACCGTAAACGGCCATACTGAGTGCCTGTACACCACTCCCTGGCCACATTGCACAACTCCTCGTAGGTGCAATGAAGACACACAATGCAACCAGTGAAATGTACAAGTCACCCATGCCTGCCAACGAACAAATGATTCTAGGGGCTCCAAGTGCCTTGTGAGTGGCCATCCATAATTGCCATGGCACCATTGCCGCACTGATGCAGCACAGGCATGTGAAGGGTCAAGTCCAGCAACATGAACAGAAAAATGACACAAACAAAAACAGGCCCCCCCATCGACTGACACCAGTGTAAGGCAACATCCAAAGCAGCATCCTGAGTGAGACTGCACTAGCCCTGTACTCCTGCCAGTAAACAAACCAACCATCAGCATAAGCATCTACCACACAAGTGGGCAGAGTGACTGAGCAGCCAGGCTCATCTCAAGAGGGGCCAATGGGAGCTGCAGGGCACAGATGGCACGAATACAGAAGCCATTCAAATGGACATGACCACAGTCTCCCTCCAAGAAACGCACGCAAACACAGGCACCTGTGACCAGCCATATTCTGATAATCACATCATTCCACCAATCCACCTGGCTGACCGGCATCTGTTACACAAATGCTAATCCCCCGCCCCTGAGCATGACATCATTAAAACAGTCATATCGGCAGCCCCTATCCCTGACCTCACTGGGCTTCGTAGGCAAACGCGCCCAGTACAGTACCACGCAACTATACTCAGAAGCTGGAACCCAATGCAGATCTCCTCACAATACATCGCTCCACAAATAGGAATATGCTACATCACTTGCAAAGAAGAACGCTACACGGTTCATATCAGAATAGAAATTTAATGCACAACAAAATCACCAAGCCCATACAGCCATTAGGTCATGAACTCCAAAATAGATTTCATCATTGTGGGCTGCATCCGCAATAAATGACCAGCTTCTTCTTGTGTGACGCTCTGTTCCTTCATGGTACACAGGGGCTACATTCACGTTCAAAAAGGCAACATGGAAGCGCCTAGAACCGCAGGGCCGTCCCATTAGGTAGGCACTAGTCCAGCTGAAAGGCCGAAATGTTGCTCCTAGCCACTAGTACTGCGTAAGGGCATGTGGCCCATTGGCGATCGTCCCATAAGATCGAAATGGTGCTCCACTGATTAACACGAAGCAGCAGGTGTCGGGAGTAAAATCCATCTGCAGGAGTGGCATACAGATGGCAGTGGCAAAAGGGGAGGAGATACCTGTCACCCAAATGAAATGAAAAAGAATAGTATGGGCATCCGAACTTCATTTGATTTACTCACTTCAATGATCACACTAAATCCACAGCCATATGCATGCTAGCCCACTCCAAAGGATTATTTCCACCCAAAAACCACTTGCGAATCATAACTATATATATCGAGGTGAAAACACTATTACAAAGGAGTGTTTTTGTGCATGCGTCTGTTAAAACAGAATCCATCAGATGGGATTAGTAACGTGCATAGACACAAGTGTTTGAAGGCGCGTCGAGACAGGGAGGGTTCAACAAGGGCATATAGACGATGGTCCCACTATGGCAGCACTGCATCACATAGCGCAGGGGAGGTGGATAGATTCCAAGAAGCCCTGTACATGGCAAACTCTGTATTAAATCATCTGTCCATGCATCCATACATCATTCCCTCATCCCGGTATGAAAACGCCTGATTTCATACTCACATAACATGTGAAATTTCCATTGAGTCTGTGCGTTATGCAGTCTGCAAAATCCACTGTGCTCCAGCCCCTAATTCCAGTGTTGTGAAGTAACATGTATTTGGGAACGTCCGGCCTCATCGTCCACTACGCTATTGCGCATCCCATACTATTCATATCAATCATTGCATTCTCGCCATGGCCCCTGTCCCAAGGACATTGAACAATAGAACGTTATATTTGCAGTCAGACCTGTGGGCATCTCCTCGCCGCTAGCTGAAAACCGAAAGCGCCGTCCTTCGAATTCCTCATTTGCAACATCACGTCGAAAAGGCAACTGTGACCGCTTGAAATCACAAATTAATCCATCTAGTGCGGCTGTGTGTGAAAATGGCAACTGGCTTCACTCACAAATGGGACGCCCCGCCCATCGGTGAACCTCGGTACAGTGTTGCATGAGGGTCCACCGTTACTCGAATACTACGTTCCACTGACCGTTCACAAGTCTGTTCGCGACTGCAAAGATAGTATGTGAAACAATGGGACCATAGCAGAATGAACATATGAACCAATATTACACTGCCATCTGGAACAAATACATGATTGTAATAGCAAGATGCCATTCGTCGAATTGCCGCGTTGTGTGCGTGACGTGCTCGCCCAAAGGGGATTGCAGCTTGCACAGGTGGAATGAATCACCACAGGTGGAGGCTATACAGCCTGAAAACACATAAATTGCACACCCAACCCCCTCCCACAACCACACCCACTCCGAAATGCTACCGGCAGGACTAGCGATGTTGGCCCTGGGGGACCTGATAGCACTGCAAGTACTCCAACTTCAAGAAGAAGACGAACCCCAACTACTACAACAACCGGCCGCACGGAGGAGACGCAGGAGGAGGAGGAGGGCAAGGCAGGGCCAGCAAGGGCCGCCAGCACAGCCACTACCACCACGCAGGCAGCCCGCAATCCCACGCCTCCGAGCACATCCGTTCAACCTCACTGATGAGCAGATCCACACCCTCTACCGTTTGGACCGGGACACCATAACCGCCATTGTGGACATGACACAGGCTGACCTTGTCAGCATGATAGATAGCCCAACCGCTATCCCACCCCTACTGAAGGTGGTGTCTGTACTCCACTTCCTGGCCACAGGCACCTACCAGCACACAGTCGGACAGTTGCATGGCATTTCACAGCCACTGTTCTCACGGACACTATTGCAAGTGCTCGATGCCCTCCTGAGGCACGCAGACGACTACATCTCTCTACCGCGCTCGGAGCAGGAAATTACGAACGCAAAAGTGGGATTCCATGCACTTGGCGGCATACCGGGTTGCATTGGTGCCATCGACTGCACCTATGTGGAATTGGTCGTCCCACATGCCATGGAGGCCCAGTACCGCAACCGAAAACAATTTCATTCTCTGAACGTACAAATGGTGTGTGACTCCAACAGGATCATTACACATTGTTGTGCCCGATTTCCTGGATCAACCCATGATTCTATGGTCTTGAGGAACTCTACAATACCACGCTACATGGAGCGACACGCAGGGAACAGATCCTGGCTACTCGGTGAGTCTCATTTCATGCATGATAATGTGGGGTATGTGATGCGGCAATGACCTGGCAGGAAGGGGGGGGTGCGTACGTAGCAATGTCATTCCTCAAACATCCTTTATTGTCCACATACAGGTGATGCCGGGTATCCACTGAAGAGATGGCTCCTTACACCACTCCGGAACCCACAGGACCAGCATGAGGAGGACTACAACCATGCCCACTCACGTACCCGTGTAGTCATAGAACAGGCATTCGGCCTACTGAAGACTCGTTTCCGCTGCCTCAGCAGGTCTGGCGGGGCACTCCTGTACCGCCATGAGAAGGTTGCAAAGATGGTCATGGCATGTGTCATGCTACACAACATGTGCGTACGTAAAAAATGTGCCCATGCCCCCTGACGCAGAACTGCAAGCACCTGAAGATGGTCATGATGAGGGTGGGGATGTGGCAGCACCACAAGGAGTCTGCGAGGCACAGGAGGGCCGTGACATTCGTCAGCATATCATAGATGCATGCTTCTAGCACTCACGCCTGGTGGCTGATACATGGACACGGGACTTGTGGCACTGTGTGTGTCTGGAACATGCACAATATGGACTGTACGCCTATAATGGCCTTGTACACAAAGATCAATGTCCACACATCTCATTGGATGATCGTGCATTGTTTATGGCACATGTGAAATTATGTTACACACCCCATCGACCCGCCACCCAAGTGAGCCCAACACACCCCCTCCACCCTCCTACCTCCCCCCCGAACACCAGTGTCCAAAGATGCTCATTGTCAGTGGGCAGTCGCTATTGCAAGCCCCCTCTGCGGGTATCAGGGGCACCCCTGCCTGTGGAGCGCAGGTTCCTCCCAGATCTACGTTGGGGGCTGCCCTGGACGGAACTTGCAACGGATGATGTCTCTGCCTGCTCACGTCCATGCATGTCCCTAAGGGTTTGTGAGAGCTCAGTGAGCACACGGCGCACAGCGGCAAGTTCAGCACATACGTCTTTGGACGTCGCATGCAGTTCCCCCCTCAGGCTCTCGGTGCTTCTCTCCATTTGTACTCTCAGGCTCTCGGTGCTTCTCTCCATTTCTACTCTCAGGCTCTCGGTGCTTCTCTCCATTTGTGCCCTTAGTGTCTCTGTACTTCTCTCCATTTCTGCCCTAAGTGTCTCAGTTGATGTTTCTATGGCTGCCTTAGTGCCCCCACATTCATCAGCATGGTCGTTGAGGAGCGTGGCCAGTTGCTGCTGTTGCACGATCACCTGGTCGAGGGACTGTTGCCTCTGCTGTGCCATGGCCATTTGCGGTGGTGTCACAGAGGGGCTGGTCACCTCATGTTGCCTTGCCACAGGGCTTGTGGGGGATGGCCAGTCGTCGTCTTGTGGGTGCCCCTGCGTGGTATCCTCATGGTGTACGGGATGGAACAAACAGGGGGATTGAGGCAAGTCATGGATGGATCTTACTTCGACATCCCCCTTTTCTGTGTCGGAGCATGCTGCCATTAATGCAGTGTCACCTATGGTGCTGCTGCCACCAGAAGCAGTGCCTTCTGTGGCATCCATTGGGGGGACCTGTGGTGGTGCTGTTGTGGGCATGCTGGCTGCTGGGGTGCCTGTTGAAGTTCCCTCCTGTGTGCTGCCACTTGATTTGTGCTGCTGCCGTGTCTTGATGCGTGCAGCTGAGGTGGAGGGTCTTTGGCCGTTGGTCTTGGCCCTCTTTGCAGGTGTGCTGGTAGGGGTGTCCTGGAGCTCGTCGTTTGAATCGGACCCTGTGGTGGAGTAAAGGAGGGCGAGCGTTATAAATGGGTCTGTGGAAATTGGAATGGCAATGTATCACATGCATTGGGGTGGTACCTGAGGGTGATTTGGGTTGGGGCCTTGGAGGTGGTTTCATTTTTGTGTGGATTGAGGATGCAGTTGTTTTGCAGCCTGCAGTTAGGGAGTGCCTGCTGCACGTGTAGAGGGTGTTTTTAGGATTTTTAATTATTTATGTATTTAATGTGACTTTTAAAGTGTGCTATCAGGCCTATGTATGTGGATGTTCTCCTGGACATGTGTTACTGTTGCACTATGTGGACACATGGTACTTCACATGATTGGACATTGTGGATTTGGCATTGTTTTATTTGGCCCACCTACCTGATTCTTCGGATGTCTGCACTCCTTTCTCCATCCCTCCGACTCCCTCTATACTCTCCATTCCAATGGTGGAGGCACAGATTTCTTCCCAGGGGGTCAACTTGATGGGTGATTCCGATCCTCCCCCGGTAGCTGTGGCAATGTTTCGGTTGGCAGAAAGTATGCTCCGGACGCGTATCCGCAAGTCGTCCCATCGCTTTCTGCATTGCTGTGGGTTGCGGGGTGCGGTCCCCACCGCACTTACACGCTGTGCCACCAGGGCCCATATGGCCTTCTTGTTCGCAAGTGCCGTCCTGGTCATTTGCGTGGAGAAGACGACGCCAGCATTCTCCTGGAGGGTCTCTGTGAGCACGGTGAGTTCCTCACGGGAGAAGTGGACCTGCCGCTTGCGGTCGCACGCTTTCTTCGCTACTTTTCCCATTTTTCTTGGTTTCACTAGGGTGGATGACGGGTTGGGATGAGTCTCAGGGTAGTGTTTTTAATGGTTGTGTGGAAATTGTGTTTTTATAGGTGTACGGCGTGCTGTTTCCCGTTCCGGGACCATGTTTTTACTTCCGTTTCCGTATATTTACGGTCACCGTACTTTCCGATTGCCGCTCATTGCGGTGACCGCTAAGATGGGTGGCGGAATTGCACCTACGGCGCCGTACGGCGGCGGTGTGGGCCGTTTTGGGGTCATTTCCGCCATCGCGTGGTGCTCGTGCCCGATGGGTCGGAATGAGCCGCAATTTGCTCCGTCGTGCAATGGCGGAAACGCTATTTACGCTATGGCGGTCAGGTCAGTCACTTTCCGCCAGGGTCGTAATGAGGGCCACTGCCTCTATCTGTATATATGAAATAAAGAACGACTGCTGAAGGATGATCTGTTGTATTCACAAAGATATTATTTCTAAGCCAATGTGTTAATGAATGTAAAAAACCAACAAAGACATTCTTACTTGAAATTAATTGAAGTGCAGTGTTTGAAAAAGGCCTCAACTTCAGGTCGCCAAACAAACCTAGTGAACAAAAAATTAAGAAAAGAAACCCTGGGTTATTCTTTTGCTTTAAGGTCCATCTGTACCTAGAGGCGTACCCAACATTTAGAGGAGACCCTACTCAAAGTGTCTCCAGATGAAAAGATTAACATGCATTTGAAGGATCCCATCTCAATTGGTGAACATGACTATAATGGAGAAGAAAAAAACAGAAAAAACTAGTTGTCAAAAATTGCCTTATCTGTTTTTCTAGATGCTGTAGCAAGTAAATGATGGTAGCAGATATGGTAAAGAGATAGGAGGCCATACAGATGGCGAAGCTGACCGCCTTATCTCCTATGATGAAGAACATGCCATGATGTGCAGAAGACACTTGCGCCACTCCAAATTAGCCTGTGTGTAGCTTGCACTATGGAAAAGCACTGTGAGCATTCTGAAACATGAGAAAGGGAACATTAAAGAAGCGTAACCATGGGAACGGCTACGCTCAGATCATGTGATTATAGTCATGTGCATCTATCATCAAGTATTCGATGTAACTAAGACACTCGGATGCCGTAACTATAGTAACAACCTAGCTGCATCCTGGATGGCAATCGGTTTTTGCTCATCTCGCTGCCACCCTTGAAGGAACCTCGCACTAGTATGAGATGCTCCAGGCTGTCAGGGCGCATGTCCAAGACAGGTGTAAAAGAAAAAAGGGTGTGTCTATCATAAAAGCCGAGGCATGGGACCGCAGATACAAACTGCTTACAAAAGGAGGAAACCCGGGATACTACTGACTAATACCAAATTAGCAGTGTATGCTTTGCCTATATCCGGGAGGATAATAGTCACTGTATAGGGAGACAAAGTTTAAAGTTGGGTACTAGAGGTGCCTTGCATTAACACTTAAAGCAAAACAATATGGGGGACCAGTTGGAATTAAAAAATAATATCAAATTTTAATAATAACGAAGAAATCGGCAAGTCTAAAACATCCAATTAAATAGATTGGTCCATGACAGTACATATAAAAAAAACTTTCAATGTACAAACAACAAAATAGGAAATACGTCACAGGCTTAAGTGGCTACTTTACAAAAATATTACCAAAGGAATACGACCACTGTGGGTACTCATCTAGCAACACAGTGTGTAGTACCCATCCGCATATGGATCAATATGTCATATAATATAATCCCTGTTTAGAGTCCAGAGATGTGTCTCGACATGTTTCTGTTCCTTAGGACAAAGTGTGGAACATTCATCAGGAGGTAACAATTCAACAGTATAGCCTATTTTACAAGAAATTATGGTACACAGATTCATTCGAGCCTAATAGTACCTGAGAGGGATAAAAACAACAATAAACATCCAAGAGTTAGTTCATGACTCACTGTGTACTTGGGTAGGTTCAAACAATGAACTAGGCAACAACAAAAGGGTAAAATTACCTATGGTGGTGCCAGTGGGGCTCTCTACTTCGATTAGTAGGTGTAGGGAGGCGGCCATCGCGACCCTACAAAAAATGTGGATGAAAATTGCGGTAAATAATACACAATCCAGCCTACTAGCACATATAACATAGCAGCAAATACCTAGAGTATGGCACCCGGGAGAGTATCAGTAAATGTAAGCACCTCTAAGTCAGACAAGTGGCCGATACCAGTGTGTTACAACTCGGTGTCTCAAGGGCGAAGAAAAGCGTGGGATGACCGTGAAGGTGGGGATCTACAAAGCGTAGTAACCCTTGCAAGCAACTAGCCCGAACTAAGAAGATACCAGAGGGGTCAAAATGTGTATGGTGAGAAATAGACCAGAAAAGTGTAATTGTGCATTTTCGCAGTGACCGGTGTCGGGAACAAACAATGCAAAACACTTTACCTAAGGCATCCATTGGTTTGCGAGCGGGAATGTATCTCCGCGGTCATTACTGAAAGAAGGGGGGTCAAAATAAAACGGACAACGTTACTTAGTGCGTGTTGCCACTAAAAAGCCTCGTGAAACGGGGGGAATTGTAGTAAGAAGCGTCTGGCGAGTGTCTTACCCTGTGTGAAGAGGTGCACGGGATGCAGGTCTTGCGTGTGCAACCAGCCGAAAGGGACTTGCGGATGCGAGACGCTGCCGAAGCTGACAGGTCGTCTAGGCGACCCATATGGTCCTACTACTATGTCGATGATCCCGAAACACGGTGCCGATTACGGCAGCGGAACGGCGGCCATTTTGGAGTGAACTAAACTATACTCAACTAAAGGGTAACGTAAGTCTCTGCCATAAGGGGAATCTTCGGGCGCAAACGAGCTATAGCCCTTATTGCACGAAGAACTCTGGTGAAATGTAGGGGAGAACACCAGACCTTATCTGTAGAGAATAACAAACGGAAACTGAATGTTAAAGGATTGTCTCATTGAGCCCCGTCAGATCAGACCAGATCCGTAAAGATATAACAAATGCAAACTACATATGATGCCAGTCGATTGACTCATTGAGCCCCGTCACATCACTGTGAAGGGTGAAGATCATCTTCTGTTCCATTTTCAACAGTTTCTTTTCGCGTGTTATGTTGTTCGTTCCTTTCAGGCCAGGAGGACCGTCCAAGTGAAGTCCTCGTATTTGTGTTTCAGGAGGTTGAAATGCTTCACAAGGGGAGCATTCTCTGTTCTGTTCTTCAGACAGCTACGATGTTCCATAATGCGTGTTTTTACTTTTCTGACAGTTTTTCCAACATAATGCAGTACACATATGCATGTAATCATGTATACCACGTACTCAGTATTACAATTGGTTAGATTCTTTTGGGACCAGAGTTGGTAATATTTTTGTAAAGTAGCCACTTAAGCCTGTGACGTATTTCCTATTTTGTTGTTTGTACATTGAAAGTTTTTTTTATATGTACTGTCATGGACCAATCTATTTAATTGGATGTTTTAGACTTGCCGATTTCTTCATTATTATTAAAATTTGATATTATTTTTTAATTCCAACTGGTCCCCCATATTGTTTTGCTTTAAGTGTTAATGCAAGGCACCTCTAGTACCCAACTTTAAACTTTGTCTCCCTATACAGTGACCGCAGATACAAAGCAAGATGGCTTATGGGGCAGAAGAAGCAATACAATACAAGCAGCTCTCTGAAATTAAGAACATAGTATGACACCAATGTAAACATTATGAAAATTACAACCCAGCGTGAGGGGTAAGAGGTACCATGACACACACTGGGTGACACAATGGGGGCAGTGAGGGGAGGGTGTATCCCTCCTTGCAGTGCCTCCAACCCAAACTGAATTAAGTAGGAGATGTGTGAACAACAAATACAATGTAAAATCCACAATATAATGGAATAGATGGAGTACATTATATACATGTTAGTTAAATCAATAGGCAAATATGTGCGCATACATTATACATGGGTGAATTTATAAGCCCAAAGGTTGCCATTCTTCCTGCTGTTTTTGTCCAGAGCCTTAAATGTCTAGTTTGTACAACCAAAAATTGTTCCTTCCTCACTAACAAGCGTTGTGTGTCTCTGGTGTCCCTTCCCTTAGGTTTGTCAATGACCCACCATTTGGTGTCATTTTCACTGTGGCCCAATCTCAAAAATGTTCCACTAATGAATGGTACAGAAATAGTTTTTGTTTTACCTATGTTCTGTGATATTTTCTCTTATCTGTATGGTGGTCTTCCCTATGTATATCTTCATACATGGGCACAGAATAACAAACATTACATTTCTGTGTTTGCACGTACTGTGGAATCTAAAATGCCACTCTTTGTGATTGACCTCAAAGTTAAGTTTAATCATGGTGAAATTGCACACAACAAAGCTTCCACATGGATAGTGTCCATTGACAGTTGGTAGTCCCATACATGCTCTCAGATTAGCCTGTGGTCTTGCCTTGTTGCTGTCGGATGAAAACAAATGCTGCTTGAGGTGTTTTCCTCTTTTAAAAGCAAAAAGTAGAGGTTCCATCTCAGAGTTGTTGAATTGGAGAATATGCCAATTCTTAAAAATCAATGTTTTAAGGACATTGCTCTGTGGACTGAATATGGTGACACACACCATCCTGGACATCTCTTTCTTATTAATATAATTCTTCAATTGATTGGCTCTATCCAAATTTCTAGTTCTTTTTTTTTTACTTTTTGAGAGCATGTCAGGGATAGCCCCTGTCAATGAACCTATCAACTGCAATCTCTGCTTCCTTTTTGAAATCCTGCACAAGGGCACAGTTTCTCCTGATATGAAGAAATTGGCCAAAAGGTATGTTCTACCAGAGGGCCTTGGGGTGATAGCTTTGGAGGTGTAAGATAGTTTTCCGGTCCATGGGTTTTCCGTAAAGACTAGCACCAAGGGACCCATCTATACCTTTTATCACCAGATTCAGAAAGGGGATAGATGCATCATTTTTAGCCAGGGTATATCTTAAATTGGAGTTAAGACTATTGATTCAATTAAACAATTCATCAATATTGGCCTCTCTGGTGTCCCAAACAATCAGGATATCATCTATGTATCTATTATATAGATGTAGCATGGTACGGATTGGACAGGTTGAAAATGAAAAGCTCTTCAAATTTGGCAATGTACATTGTCGGCAAATTCAGGGAAAATAAAGCCCGCATGGCTGTTACTTTGATTTGTATAAAAAATTGCCTTGTAAAATGAAAGGTTGTATTCAGACTCGAAGGGGATCCCTTCAGTGATGTTTATGACATCTGTGGGGTCTGCTAAAAATGAGTTGGTTTTAGCAGCCAGAGATTTCAGAAAATAATCGATGAATTTTCCCACAGGTTCTAGAACTGTGCTGCATATGGAAACAATTAGTCTACCGGTTGATTTTGCAACATATGTATGTACCTTGGGGAGTTCTGGGATTCAAAGGATTGAGATATTCTAGTTGCTTGGCAGTGAGAACTCCTGCTTCTGAATCAGACTTGGTAAAATTGGCAATGAGTGCTTGTGGGGGTGGGATCTCCCTAGAGGCAACCATTCTGCTGGTAGACAAAATATAACATTTTTTTCACCTGACAACCAACTAAATCAAAATGATCAATGCGTATGTAAATAGAGCCTCATGCAGTGGTAATTCTCTAATTGTGTTTGTTCTGCAAAGTGTTTGTATTACTGTGGCTATTCTGTTGTAATGCGTGCCTTGTGTAGAACACATTATTCCTTTGTCAGTAAAATAAATGGTCATATTCAGTTTCTGAAGGAGATCCCTCCCCAATATGTTCACTGGTGTCTCTGTACAGTAAAGTAATGGTGAGATGATGTCTTGAGTCCCTCTAGTGAGGGGTACATCTTCTCCTTGGTGTCTGGGTTGAGCAGTGTCAGGGAGAATTCTCCAGAATGGCCAATTTCCCTTACCTACTGAGTCCCTCAGCAGCTTTGCTGGATTTCTAGGATTTTTTTTTTTCACCTGGTAAGAGTGTGAGCCTTTTTTCCCACTCTTACATGTGTTTTGCTGTGTGTGTTTAACATTTTCTTGTGTTCATAGACTGTGGAGCCTCACCTACTCCATAGTCAACATATTTCTACTGTGTGTTACACAGCACCTTCATTGCAGTGACACTGGCTTGTCTTTTTTAGACTTACCAACTTCGACTCCATTTTCTGAGACTGACTACTGTCTCTCAGAACATGTAAAGTTGCCATTGACTTTATTAGTCTCTTCTAAAACTCACAGACCCACTACAAACTATCTTACATAGAGTTCTGGAAAGGGTTAATACGTATCCCTTTTTGTCTGCTTCTCCTGGAACATTGTTTTGTTCCCTTTTCATTAAGACTTGGCTGGTGGCAGTGGTAACTACCCTATATGTCCTACTGCAGTTATCTTAAATAGCCCTGGTATTGTTTTAGGCTATCTTGGTATCCTCGAACTTAAACCTGCTAGACCATATACGTTTTTCTACAGTTCCAGCTGGGTTTATTCACCATTTCTTTTTGTAAAAGTCTTTCTCGTGTTTTACTCTGCGCGCCAAACCAGGTTTGGTTCCTTTGTTCGCCGTCCATTTGTGGGCTTCTGCACAGAACCCCTCCTTAGGTGCTTGTATGTCTGAGGGGGACAGGATG
Source organism: Ambystoma mexicanum (assembly GCF_040938575.1). Classification (NCBI taxonomy): domain Eukaryota; kingdom Metazoa; phylum Chordata; class Amphibia; order Caudata; family Ambystomatidae; genus Ambystoma; species Ambystoma mexicanum. Next base: position 399,810,864 of record NC_090939.1, on the reverse strand, counting down.
TGAGGGAGGGGTTTAGGACTCCCTGCACATGGTCTCCTTGGAGACCCATGTTGCACTCTGATATGATTGGCTGTGGTGACTGTCCCAGCGGGTGAAGCCCAGTGAAGCCCTGCTGTGGGTCTGAATCTTCAAACTTCGATTACAGTGAAGATCTGCAAGGAATCTTCTCCCCTTGAGCTGGTGGGACCAACCAGTTCACCAAAGTGATCACCAGGCCTCCCTTCTCTGATAGAATTTGCTGTATAGAACTACAGTGTACTGGATAGCCAGGAGGAACGGACCCTGCTTGTGTTTTAAGGAGCGCACCTTTTATTCGTCGCTTTGCTCTGCTGCTGGTTTCTTCCCTGGGCAGTGCAGGACCCTCCAGTATTCCTCCTTCTTGTCAGTCCAACAGTCGCTTCAGGAACCGTGAGCCTGCAGGGCCTGCCAAGAACATCTGCCTCAGCTACAGCATTCTTCTGCTTTAAAGGTACTGTGCTAACCTGGTTATTTGTTTCGTCCAGCCACAGTGAAAGTGTGTGAAATCTTTTGCTGATCCGAGGTCTTGTCTTTCTCCATTCTTTAAAATAACTTTTCGTCCGACCAACTTCGTTCTGAACTCTTGGCAAAGACTTAATCACAAACTACTCTGAACTGTGTGATCCTCTGCAAAGACTTTGGTCCATTGACTTTGGGCCAGGCCCCTAGATTTCGATTACCTCACTGTAGTTCCTTTTTCTAGATTGGCCTGATTACTCACTTGTTGGTGCTGTTCAATTTCTGTCTAACTTTGTCTTTCCCGCCCTTTTAAATTGCTGGAGTGCCATTTTGCTCACACTTCATTTTGAGCCTAACTTGTCCAGAATCTATTGGTTGCGGTGTAGTGTATTAGTAACATGATTTTTCTACTGCTTGATAATAGTGGCATGTTTAATAACTGATGTGTAAATAAATGTATATTATTTTACTCAGAAACCTTGAGACAGTATTTGTTTGAATCATAGTAATTGCTGTCCTTTGTTAAATATTGGTACTGCTTACTTTGCTCTTGAGATAAATGTTGCTGCTCAGCCATCGCTACCACTTTACTGTGTAGTAAAGGCTTGTACCAAAGGTGAATTTTTACTGTCACTTGTAGTCCTAATTGTGTGTGGTGTTCGCAAAGGGTACTGCATATATTTCTGCCTAGCAAGCAGGACTTGCCAATACCATTTTGTAAGGTCAAGGGTCAAAATGAATTTTGCTTGGCCCAGGGACTCCATGAGTTAATCTATCTGGGACATAGAGGAGGTACTGAATTCGGTAAAACCATGTACTTGACCGACTCAGATGAGATACTCCAGGCTGTCAGGGCGCATGTCCAAGACAGGTGTAAAAGAAAAAAGGGTGTGTCTATCATAAAATTCGAGGCATGGGACCGCAGATACAAAGCCAGATGGCTTATGGGGCAGAAGAAGCAATACAATACAAGCTGCTCTCTGAAATTAAGAACATAGTATGACACCAATGTAAACATTATGAAAATTACAACCCAGCGTGAGGGGTAAGAGGTACCATGACACACACTGGGTGACACAGGGGGGGCTGTGAGGGGAGGGTGTATCCCTCCTTGCAGTGCCTCCAACCCAAACTGAATTAAGTAGGAGATGAGTGAACAACAAATACAATGTAAAATCCTAAATATAATGGAATAGATGGAGTACATTATATACATGTTAGTTAAATCAATAGGCAAAAAACGTGCGCAAACAGTATGCATGAATGAATTTATAAGCCCAAAGGTTGCCATTCTTCCTGCTGTTTTTGTCCAGAGCCGTAAATGTCTAGTTTGTACAACCAAAAATTGTTCCTTCCTCACTAACAAGCGTTGTGTGTCTCTGGTGTCCCTTCCCTTAGGTTTGTCAATGACCCACCATTTGGTGTCATTTTCACTGTGGCCTAATCTCAAAAATGTTCCACTAATGAATGGTACAGAAATAGTTTTTGTTTTACCTATGTTCTGTGATCTTTTCTCTTATCTGTATGGTGGTCTTCCCTATGTATATCTTCATACATGGGCACAGAATAACAAACATTACATTTCTGTGTTTGCACGTACTGTGGAATTTAAAATGCCACTCTTTGTGATGAACCTCAAAGTTAAGTTTAATCATGGTGAAATTGCACACAACAAAGCTTCCACATGGATAGTGTCCAGTGACAGTTGGTAGTCCCATACATGCTCTCAGATTAGCCTGTGGTCTTGCCTTGTTGCTGTCGGATGAAAACAAATGCTGCTTGAGGTATTTTCCTCTTTTAAAAGCAAAAAGTAGAGGTTCCATCTCAGAGATGCTGAATTGGAGAATATGTCAATTCTTAAAAATCCATGTTTTAAGGACATTGCTCTGTGGACTGAATATGGTGACACACACCATCCTGGACATATCTTTCTTATTAATATAATTCTTCAATTGATTGGCTCTATCCAAATGTCTAGTTATTTCTTTTTACTTTTTGAGAGCATGTCAGGGATAGCCCCTGTCAATGAACCTATCAACTGCAATCTCTGCTTCCTTTTTGAAATCCTGCACAAGGGCACAGTTTCTCCTGATATGAAGAAATTGGCCAAAAGGTATGTTCTACCAGAGGGCCTTGGGGTGATAGCTTTGGAGGTGTAAGCTAGTTTTCCAGTCCATGGGTTTTCCGTAAAGACTAGCACCAAGGGACCCATCTCTACCTTTTATCACCAGATCCAGAAAGGGGATAGATGCATCATTTTTAGCCATGGTATATCTTAAATTGGAGTTAAGACTATTGATTCAATTAAACAATTCATCAATATTGGCCTCTCTGGTGTCCCAAACAATCAGGATATCATCTATGTATCTATTATATAGATGTAGCATGGTACGGATTGGACAGGTTGAAAATGAAAAGCTCTTCAAATTTGGCAATGTACATTGTCGGCAAATTCAGGGAAAATAAAGCCCCCATGGCTGTTACTTTGATTTGTATAAAAAATTGCCTTGTAAAATGAAAGGTTGTATTCAGACTCGAAGGGGATCCCTTCAGTGATGTTTATGACATCTGTGGTGTCTGCTAAAAATGAGTTGGTCTTAGCAGCCAGAGATTTCAGAAAATAATCAATGAATTTTCCCACAGGTTCTAGAACTGTGCTGCATATGGAAACAATTAGTCTACCGGTTGGTTTTGCAACATATGTATGTACCTTGGGGAGTTCTGGGATTCAACGGATTGAGATATTCTAGTTGCTTGGCAGTGAGAACTCCTGCTTCTGAATCAGACTTGGTAAAATTGGCAATGAGTGCTTGTGGGGGTGGGATCTCCCTGAAGGCAACCATTCTGCTGGTAGACAAAATATTACATTTTGTTCACCTGACAACCAACTAAATCAAAATGATCAATTGCGTATGTAAATAGAGCCTCATGCAGTGATAATTCTCTAATTGTTTTTTTCTGCAAAGTGTTTGTATTACTGTGGCTATTCTGTTGTAATGTGTGCCTTGTGTAGAACACATGATTCCTTTGTCAGTAAAATAAATGGTCATATTCAGTTTCTGAAGGAGATCCCTCCCCAATATGTTCACTAGTGTCTCTGTACAGTAAAGTAATGGTGAGATGATCTCTTGAGTCCCTATAGGGAGGGGTACATCTTCTCCTTGGTGTCTGGGTTGCGCAGTGTCAGGGAGAATTCTCCAGAATGGCCAATTTCCCTTACCTACTGAGTCCCTCAGCAGCTTTGCTGGATTTCTAGGATTTATTTTTTTCACCTGGTAAGAGTGTGAGCCTTTTTTCCCACTATTACATGTGTTTTGCTGTGTGTGTTTAACATATTCTTGTTTTCATAGACTGTGGAGCCTCACCTACTCCATAGTCAACATCTTTTTACTTTGTGTTACACAGCACCTTCATTGCAGTGACACTGGCTTGTCTTTTTTAGACTTACCAACTCCGACTCCATTTTCTGAGACTGACTACTGTCTCTCAGAACATGTAAAGTTGCCATTGACTTTATTAGTCTCTTCTAAAACTCACAGACCCAGTACAAACTATCTAACATAGAGTTCTGGAAAGGGTTAATACCTATCCCTTTTTGTCTGCTTCTCTTGGAACATTGTTTTGTTCCCTTTTCATTAAGACTTGGCTGGTGGCAGTGGTAACTACCCTATATTTCCTCCTGCAGTTATCTTAAATAGCCCTGGTATTGTTTTAGGCTATCTTGGTATCCTCAAACTTAAACCTGCTAGACCATATACGTTTTTCTACAGTTCCAGCTGGGTTTATTCACCATTTCTTTTTGTAAAAGTCTTTCTCGTGTTTTACTCTGCGCGCCAAACCAGGTTTGGTTCCTTTGTTCGCCCTCCATTCGCGGGCTTCTGCACAGAACCCCTGCTTAGGTGCTTGTATGTCTGAGGGGGACAGGATGTGAGGGAGGGGTTTAGGACTCCCTGCACAGGGTCTCCTTGGAGACCCATGTTGCACTCTGATATGATTGGCTGTGGTGACTGTCCCAGCGGGTGAAGCCCGGTGAAGCCCTGCTGTGGGTCCGAATCTTCAAACTTCGATGACAGGGAAGATCAGCAAGGAATCTTCTCCCCTTGAGCTGGTGGGAACAACCAGTTCACCAAACTGATCACCAGGCCTCCCTTCTCTGATCGAATTTGCTGTATAGACCTACAGTGTACTGGATAGCCAGGAGGAACGGACCCTGCTTGTGTTTTAAGGAGTGCACCTTTTATTCGTCACTTTGCCCTGCTGCTGGTTTCTTCCCTGGCCAGTGCAGGACCCTCCAGTCTTCCTCCTTCTTGTCAGTCCAACAGTCGCTTCAGGAACCGTGAGCCTGCAGGACCTGCCAAGAACATCTGCCTCAGCTACAGCATTCTTCTGCTTTAAAGGTACTGTGCTAACCTGGTTGTTTGTGTCGTCCAGACGCAGTGAAAGTGTGTGAAATCTTTTGCCGATCCGAGGGCTTGTCTTTCTCCATTCTTTAAAATAACTTTTCGTCCGACCAACATCATTCTGAACTCTTGGCAAAGACTTAATCGCACACTATTCTGAACTGTGTGATCCTCTGCAAAGACTTTGGTCCATTGACTTTGGGCCAGGCCCCTAGATTTCGATTACCTCACTGTAGTTCCTTTTTCTAGATTGGCCTGCTTACTCACTTGTTGGTGCTGCTCAATTTCTGTCTAACTTTGTCTTTCCCTCCCTTTTAAATTGCTGGAGTGCCATTTTGCTCACACTTCATTTTGAGCCTAACTTGTCCAGAATCTATTGGTTGCGTTGTAGTGTATTAGTAACGTGATTTATCTACTGCTTGATAATAGTGGCATGTTTAATAACTGATGTGTAAATAAATGTATATTATTTTACTCAGAAACCTTGAGACAGTGTTTGTTTGAATCATAGTAATTGCTGTCCTTTGTGTAAATATTGGTACTGCTTACTTTGCTCTTGCGATAAGTCTTGCTGCTCAGCCATCGCTACCACTTTACTGTGTATTAAAGGCTTGTACCAAAGGTGAATTTTTACTGTCACTTGTAGTCCTAATTGTGTGTGGTGTTCGCAAAGGGTACAGCATATAATTCTGCCTAACAAGCAGGACTTGCCAATACCCTTTTGTAAGGTCAAGGGTCAAAATTAATTTTGCTTGGCCCAGGGACTCATGAGTTAATCTATCTGGGACATAGAGGAGGTACTGAATTCGGTAAAACCATGTACTTGACAGACTTTGATGCAGAATCCCCAACTTGTATCATGCTTTAGAACCAGGATAGTTACGGAGGACTAACATTTGATCAATCCCAAATCTAGCAAACTCTTCTTTGACAATGTGTCTTGTGGTTCGGGTAAATGGCATGGCTTGTGCATGTTCATCTATCTTGGTGGGGTTCACCTTTTGTGGAAGAATCCCTTCACCCATCCCAGTTTCTTATAAAGACTAACAGGGAAACAGTTCAGGGAATGTATTAGGTCCTGGTGTTGTTAGATCTGCAATTCAGGCGGCATTGTCACTCTTTTGCTTCGGATTAACAGGGGTGTCTCTTGGGTGTTCTTCTCAGAAAGGGCCAGAAAGAGTGGATTACTGTTTTTCACTCTTTGAGTTTATTCACCTGGTAACATTTCTCCAGGCAGTTGCTACACCTTTTAGGTCATGAAGGGCACCACGTTTGTTACCTCAAAGGGGCCTTGCCACCATGCCAACATTTTATTTTGGGTAGTAGGTAATAGTACCATGACCGTGTCTCAGATTTCGAAAGATCTTAGCTAGGCGTATCCTTAGTGGGATAGCCACTGGAGTGTGTATTGAGACGGTATCTACTTGCCGGCAGCAACGTGCTCGGGAGGTTGTCATGAGGCCTCCCGGGCTTCAGATCAGTACTTTCTGGAATAATGACTTTTTTAGTGTAATTCCTCTGTTTAAGCACTTGAGGGGACCTTGATTTGGCCCTCCATGTTACAGCAGGACCTTTGCTTGCATTTCACGGACTTGCTCATGATTAGAACTAGACACCTGTGAAGAAACAGGGGTCCATAGCATGGTTGTTGCAATTGTGATATGTCAGTCTTTATATGCCTATGTTACCATTTTATGCTCTGATGTGTTTATGCTCTTCGTTTCATGCCATTTAAGAGTCAATCATGTTCATTTCTTCCATCTGTGCTATTCCAGTCACATTGTTTCATGTGCATTCATTTATGTGTTGCATGTGGTGTTCATATTGAATAGTCTCCAGTACATGTAGGGTGAGTCAGAGGAATTAGAACACAGACGTAAGAGCTGTGCATTAGAAGGTGAATGCAAGACATACTCAAGACTATAACTTCTGGTAATCAGGTGCACTTGATTACGGTTCCTGTGATTCCTCAATCCTATCCACTCAAGTCCCCTAACCCTCTTTCCGGTTTCCCTAATTCCCTCTTCATATCCACAATCTCTCCCTAACTCCCTTCCACCCATTGGCTGCCACATGGAGACCTATTTCATGCAAATCATCAAACCCTGCCAACCTCGGTTTGAGGGGTGGGTCGTGTTTCATTTGTCTTCTGTGGTTAGGCAAGGGCTGTGTGACACCCTTCATTCTTGACAATAGGGGTGCTTTGGGGTGGGTGGGCATGTCTTCCTCTTCCCTCCAAAATTGACCTGCAAACATTTGAGGTTCACCATTCTTTTAAATCAGTGAATCACACATATCTTTTGGTCACTTTTACGGAGGGTTGCAAGGGTTAGTCACTAGTGTCTGTCTCTCACCTGACTCAATACATTATTCACACAATCACCTTTCCTCTTTTCTCTATTAGTCTCGTCGGTGTGTGCTTTTCTGCTCTATTCATCTAATTCTGCCTTTTCAAGTTATTTCTTCCACGTTCTCCCTATCATGTTTCAAACAAGACCCGGCTGTAGCTGCAACTTAATACTGAAAATTAAACCTTAAAAGTGCATGTGTCTTGCTATTGTCCTCAGTTGTGCTTGGGTAGCCTCAGGCTAGTGAAGCACAACCATCAGCCAACCGGATGCCCGCCGCTGATCCTTCTTACCAAGAAGACGAAATTCACCCAATTTTGGAAATGTAACTATTGTGATGAGATTGAGATCGAAATGCAAAAATGCACTGATCACAACGTTGCAGTTGGCAGACAATATCTAAAATCAACTGGACAAGGGAGTTGGGCACTGGGCAATTGCAAGGTTTAATGCCTCATAACTATGATTACTTTTCATAACCGCCTCCGATGATTAAAAAGTAGTGTTTCCCTTATCATGGACTGCTGTTATTCTTGGATGAGCTTCCTTCGGCTGATTTAAATAAACAATGATACAACAAATCTCACATCTATCACTCTATAAACCTCTTATATCATACAAATAATGCAGTAAAGTCGGTATTCCCTACTAATGTGTAGGGGTGTTGTCTTTCACAATAGAAGGTCTTGCATCACTGTACCCTACTTTTACAGGATACCTAGAGTTATTCATGAACATTCAAATATAGACAAAATGGGTTCTTTTCAGTAAACACCTACTGAGCTGCTAGACCTCCTGGTGTACACACTGCCTTAGCGCCCAGACCACTACCCCATCACCATATGGGCGTGTTTTAAAGCCCTAATGACATGTTATGTTGCAATGTATTGCACGATGGCACGTTGTGCTGTGTTAGGCGTATTTCTATGGTGCACCATGTTACTACATTTCTACCGCATAATTAACCTGCTGCAAAAACTGTCCACAACATTTGCAAAATGATCCTCCTGTAGAAAAGGGCTGGGCCAGTTACAGTTTATATGTAGCAATACAAGATTAGGAAGCTGGTTAAAAAAAAAAATCTTTTCAGTTGTCATAAGGACACTTGCTCTGGGCTTCCGCTCTCTCCAAAAGAAAAGACCTAAAAATATGTTTAGCTATGTGATGACATTTCATTTTAGAAGAACAGCATGTACGTCTCAGACTTTCATCTGACTGTTGTCATACGTCCTTCCGAAATCCCTGCCAATGTGCTGTCATTTCCTTAGCTTTTAATTCTCTTTGATGTCAGCCATCCAATTAACTTCGGATGCACAGGCATTGAGTGACAATCTAAAAAGTATTATTTTCATCTATTGATAACTCCTAATCTGTCATCCAAATTATAGCTATAAATACACACCCATCTATATGCTCCTGCAACACTTATGTTTGAAAATGTCACCCTGAAGCTGACAGTATAACATTGAAAGCACAGTCTTTTAGCTCCTTCATAAGCATCATTATTTAATGCTGCAATACTGTAGTTATATTCTGGAAATTAAAATACAGACATTGGGCCTCATTACACGGTAGGCGGTAAGGGTTTACCGGTACCGGTAAATCCTTACCGCCTTACTACGAGGTCCCTTTGCGGGTCGGTGCTTTAACGCCTGCTTTTTGCCATGTTGGATTTGTGAAATGCGCCCGTAGTCCGCGAACATCACGGTAATATATTAAAAAACACAACATTACACTAGTCAAACTAATGAAACAATCTCTGGGGCGGTGTGGGGTGATGAAGATGGGACGGGGACACTGCTGGGATATTCACAAAGTTGACAAAAGTGCAATGACATCCATGCATGTTTCTGCATTATACGGAGAGTGAAAAGTAGTTTTTGGATGGCTTATAACTTTGGTGCCATTCAATGCAACTATATGAAATTTTGCATTATCATTTAAGATCCAACTTCAAATGCCTTTCTAAAGTTTAGTGCTGTTTTGCCAAGAGGGGTCAAAATTAGATGACATTATAACTTTGGTGTCGTTTGACGAATCTGCACAAACGTTTGCATATAGACCCAATCCTGAATGTCTGTGCCAAGTATGAATGCATTTTGTCAAGTGGGGCTCAGTTATATCACTATTTTACATTTTGACACTTTTCAAAAAGTAAAACATGACAGATTTGCAGCACACTTGTGCGAGGAGCATTGGCAAGGCACCTAAAGCATGGTTTTGCATATGTGTCTGTGTTTTATTTTTTGAAAAGTGTCATAAAATAGGTACAGAAATAGTGCTATAACTTTGGTTACTGAGTAATAGCCTGTGGCCATGGCCGGTGGCTATCACTCTGGCCAGTGGCCATCACCATTAGGGACCGGCGATGGTGTTAAAGTGGGCAAGGTCATATTCCAAGATGGCAGCTGGTGGAAGAAGATGTGTGTGAGTGTCTCGGTTCCGACTGTGCCGCATTTGAAGCTGAAAATAAAGCAATGTGGTCGAGGAGGGTGTAAAATCTTCATTACAGATATTTGAGTTGGAGGAAAGCGCAAAGTGCCGAACAGGAAAAGCGTGTTGCAGGGCAGTAGAAAGAAGCTATGTGAAGCAGCCTGTGGAGTGAGGGACAAGTTAAGCCCTGCTGCAAGGAAGAGGAGATCCCGATGTAACGTGAGGAAGAAGGGACAGTGCTAATCTCCCCGGGCCGACGTAGGATGAAGAGAGGTGCCCGTGTACAGAAGTACTGAAGAGGGCGACAAGGCAGCACCGGGCCCCATGCAAGAGGTGAGGAGAGGAGAAGCGAGCAGGCAGGAACGGCACAGGGGAGCCCCCACATGACATTACAGCGGAGTGAAAGAAGAACCTGGAGCAGGAATTCCGGAAGCATACCCAGTGAGTCTGAGGTGGTAGAGGAGGGGAGGGAGCAGACCAGAAACACACCCACCTACACCGCAGGGTGTTAGAAGTGTACCAGCCTGGCGGAGAGCCAGGAGAGGCAGAGTCATGAGTCCTGCTGCCCCAAAGAAGACGCTAAGGGCAGACAACGTGTCCATTGCATCCAGGAGAACCTGGTGAGACCTTGAGGAGGGTTCTCCCCCCTATTCTATCTTATATAACGTTGCTACGAAGAGGGTGAGTCCCACGAACAAGAAGGGCCTGAGTGGAGTCAGCATTAAGGGCTCTTCCAGAACATGGACTAAGAGGGACTGGAGGAAGAAAAGATTGGTAAGACCACAAAGAGGGGTCCCAGCATCCGAAAATAACAAGTGTGCATGATCTGATAATCATTGCACCCATTCAAACCACAATTGTGCCCATACTTCCAAAACGAGGGGGAATGCAGTGTTGGCTGCCCAGATGATCCCCCAGTTGTGACAAGAGGCAGGTGTTCATAATTTCGGAGTTCAGAGGCACCCTCACAGATCAGAAGCGGGGGGTCAGTCTAAGCCCACCGACGCCGGGATCCAGGGAGCAAGAGGAAATGGCACTACGCAAAGAGGACATGCAGAGTTGGTTCAAAGAATTTCAGGACCAGTTTATGGCTTCCTTTGAAACCCAGCTTGAGACTTTGAAAGAGGAAATGAAGCAATCGGTGCAGGAGCTAACAATTGACGTGGCCAAGCTAGAAGAGAGGACAGATACTCTGGATAAGGTTGTCCAAACCATGGAGGAGGACAGACAGAAGAATGATGAAGCTTTGGAACACCTCGCTAGCCTCTCGCATAATTTGGAGAGCCAGTGTGAAGACCTTGAAAATCACTCATGGAGATCAAATATCAGGATTAAGAATCTTTCAGAGTCAGTGGCGGATAAGGATCTGAAGGGTGCCGCCCAGAAACTCTTTGCTGATATTTTGGCAAATAGCTCAGAAGAACTGGTCAAGAGTGGGCCCATGGAGTGTAGTGGAACCGGGCTCTGGACCAAGGGATGTCTTGGCGGCAATAACATTGCTTGTTCAAAAAGAGTAGATCTTAAGGATAGTGAGGACTACGGGACAGGTGCAAATCAATGGAGAGGAAGTGCAGTTGTATCAAGACCTTGCACAATCCATGCTTCAGAAACTGAGATTAATGTTACATTTTTTGGCGCCGAAACAGGTCCGATATAAATGAACATTCCCATTTTGGCCTTCTATTTTCTTGGGAAGGACGTCAGCATAAGATTACAACCTGCGAAGAAAGAGAAGGCTGGGTGCAGGGGGAAAACCGGATATTATTATGTAACAAGAAACCCATATATGTAAAAGTGAGGATCAAGAGGTTATCTCAGTTGTATCAGGCAAACTCGGGGGAAAAGACGGCAGGGGTGTTTATAGCTTTGCATGACAGGCTAGGGGAGGCGGGTTCTGAAAATTCAGTTGGATCAGGAGGGGATATATTTGTTTCTGAACATTACATTGGCCCTCACTATAAGGTTGGCGGAATGGATTTACCGGCACCGTTAAAGGTGCCGGTGCTGGTAAACCCGTTCCGCCGTATTGCGAGGTCTCCTCGCGGGACCCGCAGTGGGCGCCTGGAAAAACCAGGCGTCTTTACCGGGTCCTGCAAGGGGACCAGAGAGCTAACAACGGGCCCGTCATTAACAGGCCCGTTGTTAGCTCCATCCCCATTCGCATTGAGCCCTATAGGGGCTTGAATGGGAATGGGGATGAACCGGGTCCGGGTTCCTCAGACGGGGAATTACTGGACCCGCCAAGGTTGCGATGGCCCGGTAATTCCTCATTCGAGGAACCCGGGCCCGGATTGCGGTACCTTCTAATGAGGCCGATTGGATCCACACACCATCACGCTGGCCAAAATATATGCCCCTAACACAAGTCAGGATGGTTTCTTGAGGGGGTTGCTATCGAGACTGGAGGATTTTGCTAAAGGGGACATCATCTTGGCAGGGGATTTTACTGTGGCGTGGGTGCCACAACTATGCAGGAGTACTACATCTACACAACAAACCTTGGCCCCTTCCAAAGCTCTTAAACTAAAAATTACTACGATGGCCCTCCATGATGTTTGGCGATCAGTAAAGGGACAGGCATAGGGATTCACTTATTTGCATGTATATTCATCACTCTCAAGGATAGACTATATTTGGGCTTCCACAGGATTGGTGGGAAAGTAAACAAAGTAGAGGTGGGAGGATAGCTCAGTAGCAACGTGCTCGCCTTGAAAACAATATGACACTGAGCAACACAGGTTTGATCCCCGGGTCTGTGCTTAGAAACCTCTGGGTATTGAGCGTGTTATAAATAATCTATCATATCATATCTATATCCTTGTCGGACCATGCACTTTGTCAATGTCGATTAAACCTGTGTATTCACAGGGGGTCTCTGGAAGTAGAAGTTCCCATCTGAACTGCTGCAGGATCGAGTCCAGGCAGAGCTAATCAAGGAAAAGATAGAACAATATTTTGTGGAGAACGAAACGCCAGATACAACACCAGAGATAGTATGGGATGCATTTAATGCGGTACTGAGGGGCCAGGTGATAGCAATGAAGTCAGCAAGGGATAAAAAGAGACGGCAAAGGAAGAACGAGCTAGAGAGTTTCAAGGAGATTCTAGAGGAAATAAGGGCCCAAATATAAAACTGTCGAGAACAAGAAGGCATATTCAGGGTCAATTAGAGATGCTTCATATGAAGCAAGCCGGGAAAGCACTACTATATACGAAATCAATGGTACTATATCAAGGACAATAAGACAGATAAACTTCAGGCCCAACAGTTGATGGGTAAGGCCCGGTCCGGGATGATCATGAAACTTCAGAATGCAGCAGGGGAAGACTAGACTACTAATGAGGAAATGGGAGGTATTTTTTGGGAGTACTACCAATCCTTGTATACATCTGATAACTCCTTGTGAGCTAAGAAGGAGTTTTTGTCCGTGGTCTCACTTCCACAACTCTTGGAGATAAAAAGAGAGATGGTAGATGAGGACATCAGATAAGACGAGGTGAGAAAAGTGATTAGATCCCTTCGAAACAATAAGGTCCCAGGCTCGGATGGGTACCCAGAGGGCTTCTATAAACAGTATCAAGATATATTAGCCCCTCGGCTTACGACATTATTTAATACCTTCACGTCAAGGGGACATATTACGCAGACAATGAATGAAGCCAAGATGATAGTGCTTCTTAAGCAGGGCAAGGACCCCACTTCTCCGAGCTCTTATAGGCCATTAGCATTGATCGACCTCAATGCCAAATTGTATACAGAGATCTTTGCAAGCAGGTTGCCAAAATGAATAGGACAGGACCAATCAGGGTTCCCACCCCAGAGACACACACATGATAATATTTGCAGAATGTTTTCACTTAATAAAGAAAACGTCCAAGACTAAGAACTCAGTGCTACTGGTGTCATTAGAAGCCGTAAATGCATTTGATAGAGCAGATTGCCCATTTTTATTTGCTACAATGAAGACCATGGGGTTCGGTAAGGTGCATATCCAAATAGTTAGGGCAAATTATATTTCTCCAACAATTTGGTTAGCAGTTAATGGGACACTCTCATATAAGGTGACTATTAGGCAGGGCACTAAACAAGGGTGTTCATTGTCTCCAATATTGTACGCCATATACTTGGAACCCTTGCTGGCCAGGTCCGGGTAGCTATTCAGGCAAAAGGAATAGCTATGTCAGGAGTAGAGCATAAGGTAATAGCATTCGCCAAGGACATGCTGGTAGCACTATTAAACCCGGAAATGGGCATTGATGAAGGAACTAGAGGGGTCCGGGATGGTTTCAGGGCTAAAAGTAAATAGAGAGAAGTTAGAATTGCTGAATTTGTCGGTCAACCCAGATATGTTGAAGAGGTCTAGCTCCCAAACGCAATTGAGGATAACAGATAGGGAAATTTCATATTTAGGTATAACCCTCACTAGAACACTGGGACAAATTTATGGGGCAAACTATCCTCAGTTACTTGCCAAGGTTAAATCTGATGTTATGAAATCCACTAGCAATTTCCTTGTTGGGGAGACTGACTACGATAAAGATGGTAGTGCTTCCGGGATTGCTGTATTATTTCCAAGCTTTGCCTATTAGGGTCACTAAGGTCTCTTTTTGCTCCCTCACCAAAACCCTGTCTTTTTATATATGGCGGAATAAACCACCAAGGGTGGTGATATCTCTCTTGACGGCACAAAGGATTCGAGGGGGCATGGGATTTCCCAATTTTTATAGATATTTCGAGGCAGCACATTTGAGGGTTGTGCGTGAGTGGTTTGCAGACTGTCCACAGAAAATGTGAGCATCGCAGGGTACAGTAGTGGTGGTCCATCCCTTTTAGGGTTTTTGTGGCTAAATAAAAGACACAGACATCCTAATGTCCAGGTCAGTGAAATAGTCTCTTTACGTGTTCAGAAACAGTAGCCGAAAGGCTTTGTTCAGCAGTGATTTTCTGTGCCACAGTAGCGATGAGGTGTATGATATGTGATGGGTGAATGCACCAGAATTAGAAATTAATTAGTTTGGATCCAGTAATCAGGGATCACACTCCCTAGAAGAGGAGCTGGGCTCGAAACACGTGTTGGCTGATGCAATAATTAATTCTGTCTGGTTGCATTGAAAAAGGTTTAGGTCACATGCGCAGTGTGATTGTATCAGTTGTTTCTCAGTGAAATAGTTGGGTTGGGGTGGAGGTGTGGTACTCGGCAGTAAAACAGGGGGCTCTCACAGAAAAACCCTCTCTTTTTTTCCCAATGTTTGAGAAGCCAGGATTCCGCCTGGAATGGAAAAGGGGCTTTTAAAGTGTGGAAAGGAGCTAGATGCCAACAAATTCGGGATATGTTCCAGGGAAAGACCCTGCAGACATTTGAGGAGTGCATTCATGATCTGGGGATAGGTTTCAGTATAATCAATTGAGGGATATGTTATGTCCAACACGGGATCAAGGAAACTGGTGTCTTTATAGAAATCTTAACGACCATAAAAAGATAGTTCAATGGAAATATATGCGAAAATGGGGGAAACCATCCCGTAGAGTAATGGGGGCACCTATGGGGAGTCATCCCGAAATTAACATGCTGTATCCAGATGAGGGAGATGTAGATTAAAGTTTTATTTCAGTGGCACTACACGCCAGACAGACTGCACGCAATGCACCTTTCGGTATCAGGAAATGGTTGGAGGGGATGTAAGACCATGGGAAACTGGGGTCACATTTGGTGGGACTGCCCAGTATTGCAACCCTTTTGGGAGTTGGTGAAACGGCAGTTAAAGGGGATGTTTCAAGGGGTACAGCAGATGGATAAGAGGGTGTGGATGTGTGGTATGTGGGATCCAAAGACGAGAGCGTATACCAAATCTCAGAAACATGGCTTCAACACCCTTATAATAGCAGCTTGGTTGGCAATAGCTCAACATTGGAAACAGCAACAGGTCCCAACAAGTCAGGAGTGGCTTCAGAAAGTGTGGTGGTTTGTTGCATTAGAATGGGTTACTTACAAGATACAAGGGAATCAAGAAGCTTTTAAACATGATTGGGGAACGGTCCTGATGTACTTACATAGTGACGATATGCCGCAATGGTTTCCTCACAAAATCAGAATTCAGCACATTCTATGAACCGATGGTGACTATTTGGAATGTAAGAAGAGTAGGCATCTCTATGACAACAAGGGGGGAGGAGTGGGGAATGGGAGGAGAGGTTGTATTGTAAATTGGTGATTGTTGAAAAATTAATAAAAACACTTTTCTTTAAAAAGTTGGCAAGTACACCACGGACCAGCTATATGGTAAAGTTTTTTCAAAATCGGGATAGGTTTGAATGGGTAAAAACATCTGTAAAATAGTGATATAACTTTGGTACCTGGGCAGTGGGCCTGGCCATGAGCAAGAACAAATTTGTACTATGATTTGCTTATTGGGGCATGCGGTATGGCGGAAGCCCTAGGTTTGATTGGTAAAAGAAAATCTGCTTGGGGCTACATCCCAAAGTACTGGATGGAATTTCAACAGGCATGTGCTTGGAGTATCATCAAGGACCTGAATGCCTGCCTTTGCAAATCTATCCTGTGTTTTTTTTTAAAAAGTGTGAAAATGTAAGTACAACAACTAGTGATATATCATTGGTGTCTGGGCTTTGAACCTGACCCCCGCCAAGAGAAATCTCTACTCTAATTTGCTTATTGGGGCATTCAGCATGACCGAAGCCCTAGGTTTGAATGGGATCAAATATTTTTGCTCGAGGCTATAACCTGAACTACTGGACGGTATTGCAGCAAATTTGTGCGAGGAGCATCAGCAGAGGACAGAAATCACGCTCATCCCTCAAAAACTACCACAGAAAAGTCATCCTAGAAGCTCTTGTAGACAGTGCAATAAGCGTAAAGCGAAAATTGTTTATAGTAATTTTGAAAAGAATTAAACCACTAACAAGATTAATTAGTAATAGACACCTTTGGCCACATCTGTACAGGTGTGTGGAGTCACACCACCAACAGAGCCATACTTCAATGAGGAATCGTACATACAAAAACAACTAACCAAATTGCCATACATCGGAGTGGACGAGGGTATGAAAAGATACACAATACCATAATGGAAGAGGAAACACTGCTTTCAGAAATATCCCCATCACACTTAGATGGCACTCTCCAATCCACCAAACCAATATGCCTCGCCTACAAATGGCCTTGCACATCAATGTGCAACATTCACCAGAACCTAATAAAAGAATTTGCAGCAATTCCTCTATGGACTCCTGTCCAGTACGCAACTACACTGGAATACAAGGACATTCCTTAGCCTGTGTTCTGGAGCAGCTTGCAAAAACACCTTCACCGTATTAGAATGGTAGCAACCCACCATTCAACAAGAAATCTAGTGTACAAACTGTACTATGCAAATACTCCAGCTTTAGCACTCCAACATGTAAATGATATTATCCTGCACGGTAAAGCCAAACAAGTGCTCGATGAAATTCAGCACATCCAAACAAAATACTGTGGAACTGAAAAGCAGTTACACACTCCAATATTTCAGACCACAGTACTGACAATAGTGCAGCTACCAACTTTTTATATCACACATACAGAAAAGAAATATAAAAGTTCAAAAGCACTTCTGATGAAATGCCAAACCAAGTATATATGTGTTGTCGTAGAACATTCTATAAAAAGAGCACCAAAACTGTAGATATAATGCAGAAAATAGAAGGAATTTAAGAATCCAATGGTTTCAATTAGCTCAGTACCTTCTAGCAGAAAACAAGTACGACATTACCACTACCCCCATGCTGTGCACATACTTCACTGCAAAATTTGATAATAACCAAAGGCCTTCACAGGCAATTAGTAACAATGTGGAACTATTTCCACTGCCAAACACACTGCCGCAGCTTAATTTGTATGAGAGCATTATAATACAAACAGTGCGCCCATTTCAAGCAATAAAACACCTTCAACCAAAAACTGCTAAATTACCTCCCACCAAATTACTGAAAGGCATTTGTGGCAAAGTGGTATATTAACCATTAGATCTCAAACAAAATGTGGAAACTCTACGGGCCTCATTACGACCCTGGCGGTAAGGGGTTAACGCCAGCGTTAGCTGCGCCGACCCCTTACCGCCAATTACGAGTTCCCCTAGCGCCATGGTGCTTTTAACACCTGCTTTTAGCGGGTGTTAAAATCCATGGCGCTAAGGGACCATGGAGTTAATTACGCCACCGTAATTTACGGTGGCGTAATTAACGCCTTCCCCACTCCCATTATGCCCTATGGGGCAAAAATGGGAATGGGGAAGGGTAAATGGGGATTGGGGACTTACCGCCCCGCCAAGGTCGGAATGGGGCGGTAAGTCCGCCAACCACCATGGCGTAAACGTAGTTTACGCCATGGTGGTAAAGTCACGGCCCAGGCGGTAACTTACCGCCTGGGTCGTAATGAGGCCCTACGAGTGCAAAGGCAAAGTGCAATATACGAATCTTTGATTGTCTTGGAGAATGGTGTACCTACAAAAGACAAATAAAATTGGCAACACCTAGTGGACTTATCCAAAGTTAGAGAGGCATTGCAGCATCTTAAAGAAAACAATGAATACTACATGGAAAGAAACGTTCAAGAAAACCTGAGAGAAACAACCAAAATAATTCAGGACTCCTCAACAATTGGCCAATTTCAGCATCTAGATCCTAGTACAGCCTCAAGTATTTTATACAAGTACACAATTCACCCACCGCACTCCAAAGACACCATAGACGATGCACTAGGAACATATCAAATGCGGCAAGCCAAAGGAGTGCCAATCAGCATATGGAAAAAAAGTATGGAAGCACAGGGCTTTCCTCTACTTTTCCCCACTGGAAAAGGTGGAAGATATGATGAAAGAAGCACACAAATAACAGCATCAGGATACTGCTGTTTACAAATGTATTCTGAAGACCCTAGATTTAAATAGAACTCAAAGTACATATTCCACCTGCTGTTTGAAAGTGAACTAGAAACGCTATGTTTTGGAGTTGCCAACACATTAAAAACAGATTCCCATTTACAAAACATGTCTGCTACACAACTACTTAAAAAGGTGCAAGAGAAGGACCAAGTTTTACAATCAAGTGTTACAAATCTCTTAGCAAACATGCGTGGTACAAAAGAGTACTGGTTTTGACAGCACGCAGATGTCCGGTGTATGCTATGCAACCTTGGCCCTCCCACATGGTTTGTCACTTTAAGTTGTACTGAGTATGCATGGGAAGAATTGCACACATAGCAAACCAAAACAAAGCAGGTATAGACATGAAAACACCAGGAGAGTTGTGCTCTCTCGATCCAGTAAATGTTTCACACTACTTTCATCATCACTTCCTTGCCATGCTGCACTTCATTTGCAATAAAACACTTCTTCCCCTCGGAGAAGTGGGACACTTCTTTTGGAGAAAAGAATATCAAGCCAGAGGAGCACCACACATCCTCATTCTTTTGTAGATTAAAACTGCTCCTAAATTTGGTGAGGAAAGTGATGAAACTCTTTAACAGTTCATTCACAAGTATGTCACTTGTGAAATCCCTTTGGAAAGTACCCATAGTGACCTATGAGCACACATTTTGCAATTCCAAAGACACAAGTGTGGCAAATATTGTCAACACAAATATAAGAACAGAGGCAAATAATACACTAAATGTCGCTTTGGTTTCCCTAGACCAGTTTCAACAACAGGCCAAGTAAACATCTTCATGTGTTCGATTTGACACAGTGTGAAAGGAAAATCTCCTAAAAATACATACTGCATAAAAAGGAGGGAAGCATCAAATGTACATCAATGATTACAATGCATTTATTGCCCTCTTATGGAATGCCAATGTTGATGTACAGTACATTGCAGACAATTCCACTGCTGTTGCACAATATGTCACCACCTACTTCACCAAAGCAGAGAAAACAGAGCTGAAAGACTTCTGGGATGACATATCCTCTAACAAAACACTGGCACAATAATTGTACAGCTTTGGCATTAAAATGCTATCCCATAGAGAATGTCGCAGCTACGAAGTTGCTGACCGCTTAACCAGCACAGCCTAATATGGGAAATCAGACAACATAGTGTGGCTAAGCCTTGGGCCTGCTGCATCGAGAAGAAGAGTACTTAAAGTCATACGAAGACATACAAACAATAGTCAAAAGCGATCCCAACAGCCAAGACATTTTGAAGAACAACTTATTAGACACATACTACCCAAACAGAAGTAGTACTTTAGAAGGCTTGTGTTTGTACCAGGTAGCCCAAAATTATCATACAACAACAACATTACACCAAATGAGGAAAAAGGTAGATACAGAGTGGAATGTTGTGAAGGCAGCCTGGTGAGACTTACCAAATGCAGCCTAATTAATCATATGAAGCTGTCCTTAAAAACTCATCAACACAAAGAAGTGTACTACATGGCTCTACTGCAACTTTTTAAACCATGGAGAAATGAAAACAATGTATTAGCCATCTACACCTCCTATGAAGATGCTTTCAAGGCCACTGAAAGTACAATTACAGATGAAAACTTTATAAAGTACAAAACCATTTTGGACAGTGAACGCCAACAAGAAGAAGAACATCAAGTACTACTAGCTGTAGACACTTCTAAGAGCAGTGACCCTTCACAAACAGGCAGCCAAGAACCACTTGGAGAGCCACTTATAGCAAATGAGGCAGAATTAGACATGACGGAGGCAAACACCACTATGTTTCAGTATGAGCACTCTACAGAAGACTTGGAAGTACTTAAATCCCAACTAAATGATGAGCAGCGCACCATTTTTGTAGAAGTAAGTAAAACCATTGAACATGGTATACTGCACGAAAGTAAAACTTGCACCTGTGAAAACTACAAACTGCTGTATGTAAGAGGTGATGCTGGGTCAGGCTAAAACATTCTTATTAAAGATTATCAGTAAATACCTCCAACAATTAACAAACAACAACCTTTCTACAGTCATAACTGCCCCTACAGGTTTGGCTGCCTACAATATAGGTGGAGTCACTCTGCACCAATTGCTTCTCCTTCCAGTAGAACAGCAAAACCAATTAGAGTACATTAAACTTTCAGCAGAATCTGCTATGGAGCTACGCAGAGTTTTGAAACAAATGAAAATGCTCCTAATAGATGAGGTGATCATGGTCTCCAACCTAATGTTGGCTTTGATTCACCACAGATTGCAAGAGGTACTCAAAACAGACTACGAAGTACTCTTTGGAGGAAAACATGTCATTCCTTCAATTAACACCAGTCAAAGGTGAACTTATCTTCAAAACCTTAGGACACAAATAGTACCGTAAAAGTCTTGGAAGCATCGGGAATGTAAATCTTTGGCAAAATTTCCAATACAGAGAACTAACTCAAAACATACGTCTGTCTTCAGACCTCACCTATGCCAACATACTAATTGGTGTACTATCAAAGGAGGCGTAGTCTATTCTCAATAGTAGACGCATCCATGAGCTGTACTGACATAACACATGTGCTACAGATGTCATGGAACAATTAGCACAGATAAATGTCAGCTGTATGGCCTTAATGCCAACTCTAGCAAGCTGTGCACAATTTAATGAAACAATGCTGCAAAAAGAAAAACAACTACTAGTGCAAATTCATGCCACAGACAAACTGGACGTACACGGTATGGCAATACCTATGTGTCAACAAGGCATAGCACGACTACAAGCCTTGGAGAGCTCCATCTCCAACACAGCTGGTTTGGAGAAAATGTTAATTTATGTGTCAACTGTATAGTTATCATCATCATCAAATAAGTTTATTCAGAGTAAAAATGTTTATAAACCATATTACAAAAAAAGAAGAAAATATACACAATCAATACAAAAGACAGCACCAATTTCATAAAAAAAAAGAAAACTGGTTAAAAGCAGGGTTAAAAAGAGGGACATATTATATATATATTACATGGCCACAGTAGTGGCCATGTAGTTATGGTTAAGTTGGTGTTTCCATAGGAAGAGCACTTTTTGGGCGGCTTCTAACTTCGCTCCCCCTGGATGAATCCTCACCAAACTTTGCAAAGTATATGGCCCACTCTGATTTTATTTGCAAAGTTTGGTGAGGATTCGTCCAGGGGAGGAAAAGTTATAGGGGGGGTCCCAAAACTTTTGTTTTTTCCCATAGACATAATGGGAAAAAACTTTGCTCACGCCTGCAGCCCAAATGCTGGACGGATTTACACCAAATTTGCGTCAGGAGCTTTATTTGGTGTAAATCGGTCCAGTAGTTTTTTAACAAATGACAAAAATGTAAGTGAAAAAAATTAGTGATATCTGTGTTCGCTTCGCGGACACATTTCCCTGTTCGCTCTGTGGACAGGACAGTGATTGGGCAAGCAGGACATCTGACGTGCTCTCTCATTGGATGTGGTGAAAGCGTGCAGTGCGTCTGGCTTCAGAGACGCCCGCCATCTTTGTTCCTCGCATGAGAGGCTTTGTCAGCAGGAACGGATCTGCCGCCTGCACAGTAAGTCTGCCCCCGCCCGTGTCTGTCTCCTGTTCCTCCCACCCCCGCTCATGCCCCATGTGTCCTTTTTGTCCCCCCCACACCCACACATGCTCTGTGTCTCCCCTGTTCCTCCAGCCCCCCGCTCACGCCATCGGCAGACGATGGCCAGCGGAGGGCTGAGGAGCGGGATCTGCCGCCTGCACATGAGCGCTGTGTGTGTCTCTCTCCTTCCCCCCCAGCCCCCGCTCATGCCCCGTGTGTCTCTCTCCCTCCCCCCCACCCCCGCTCATGTCCCGTGTGTCTCTCTCCCTCCCCCACCCCCGCTCATGCCCCGTGTGTCTCTCTATCTCCCCCCACCCCCCGCTCATGCCCCGTGTGTCTTTTTCCCTAGCCACCACCCCCCGCTCATGCCCCGTGTGTCTTTCTCCCCCCCCCACCCCCGCTCATGCCCCGTGTGTCTCTCTCCCTCCCGCCAACCCCGGCTCATGCCCAGTGTGAATCTCCCCATCCCACCCATGGCCCGTGTGTCTCTCTCCCTCCCCCCACCCCACGCTCATGCCCCGTATGTCTCTCTCCCTCCCCCCCACCCCCGCTCATGCCCCGTGTCCCTCCCCCTCCCGCCCACCCCCCGCTCATGCCCTGTGTGTCTCTCTCCCTCCCCCCACCCCCGCTCATGCCCTGTGTGTCTCTCCCCCTCCTGCCTACCCCCGCTCATGCCCCGTGTGTCTCTCTCCCTCCCCCCACCCCCCGCTCATGCCCCGTGTGTCTCTCTCCCTCCCCCCCACCCCCGCTCATGCCCCATGTGTCTCTCCCCCACCCCCTTCTCATGCCCCGTGTGTCTCTCTCCCTCCCCCCACCCCCCGATCATGCCCCATGTGTCTCTCTCCCTCCCCCCAACCCCCGCTCATCCTCCGTGTGTCTCTCCCCCTCCTGCCCACCCCCGCTCATGCCCCGTGTGTCTCTCTCTCTCTCTCCCCCACTCATGCCCCGTGTGTCTCTCTCCTTCCCCGCCCACCGCCCGCTCATGCCCCGTGTGTCTCTCCCCCTCCCGCCCACCCCTCGCTCAGGCCCCATGTGTCTCTCCCCCTCCCTCCCACCCCCCGCTCATGACCCGTGTGTCTCTCTCCCTCCCCCCCACCCCCACTCATGCCCCGTGAGTCTCTCCCGCCCACCCCCTGCTCATGCCCCATGTGTCTCTCCCCCTCCCGCCCACCCCCCGCTCATGCACCGTGTGTTCTCCCTCTCCCGCCCACCCCCGCTCATGCCCCGTGTGTCTCTCCCACTCCCACCCACCCCCCGCTCATGCCCCATGTGTCTATATCTCCCTCCCGCCCACCCCCCGCTCATTTCCTGTGTGTCTTATCCATAACTCCCGCCCACCATCCGCTCATTCCCCTGTGTCTATCCCTCCCGCCGCCCACCCCAAGCTCATGCCCCGTGTGCCTATCCCTCCCGCCGCCCACCCCCGCTCATGCCCCGTGTGTCTATCCCTCCCCACGCTCACCACCCGCTCATGCCCCGTGTCTCTATCCCTCCCCCACTTATGCCATGTGTCTCTATCCCTCCCGCCGCATACCCCCTGCTCATGCCCCGTGTGTCTCTCTCCCTCCCCCCCACCCCCCGCTCATGCCCCGTGTGTCTTTCTCCCTCCCCCCCCGCTCATGCCCCGTGTGTCTCTCTGCCGCCCCGCCACCCCCGCTCATGCACCGTGTGTCTCTCCCCCACCCCCTGCTCATGCCCCGTGTGTCTCTCTCCCTCCCCCACCCCCCGCTCATGCCCTGTGTGTCGCTCCCCCTCCCGCCCACCCCCCACTCATGCCCCATGTGTCTCTCCCCCTCCCGCCCACCCCCCACTCATGCCCCATGTGTCTCTCCCCCTCCCGCCCACCCCCCGCTCATGCCCCGTGTGTCTCTCCTCCTCCCATCCACCCCCCCGCTCATGCCCCGTGTGTCTCTCCCCCTCCCGCCCACCCCCCGCTCATGACCCGTGTGTCACTCTCACTCCCCCCACCCCCACTCATGCCCCGTGAGTCTCTCCCCCTCCCGCCCACCCCCTGCTCATGCCCCATGTGTCTCTCCCCCTCCTGCCCACCCCCCGCTCATGCACCATGTGTTCTCCCCCTCCCGCCTACCCCCCGCTCATGCCCCGTGTGTCTCTCCCACTCCCACCCACCCCCCGCTCATGCCCCATGTGTCTATCCCTCCGTCCCGCCCACCCGCCGCTCATTCCCCGTGTGTCTATCCCTCCTGCCGCCCACCCCAAGCCCTGTGTGTCTATCCCTCCCGCCGCCCACCCCCCGCTCATGCCCCGTGTGTCTATCCCTCCCGCCGCCCACCACCCGCTCATGCCCCGTGCCTCTATCCCTCCCCCCGCTCATGCCCCGTGTCTCTATCCCTCCCGCCGCCCACCCCCTGCTCATGCCCCGTGTGTCTATCCCTCCCGCCCACCCCCCACTCATGCCCCGTGTGTCTCTCTCTCTCCCCCCACCCCCGCTCATGCCCCGTGTGTCTCTCTCCCTCCCCCCCACCCCTTGCTCATGCCCTGTGTGTCTCTCCCGTCCCCCCACCCCCCGCTCATGACCCGCGTGTCTCTCTTGCTCCCCCCCACCCCTGCTCATGCCCCGTGTGTCTCTCATCCTCCCCCCCAACCCCCGCTCATGCCCTGTGTGCCTCTCTCCCTCCCCCCCACCCCCGCTCATGCACCATGTCTGTCTCCTGTTTCCCCCCACCCCCGTTCATGCCCCATGTCTGTCTTCTGTTCCCCCTGCTCATGCCCCGTGTCTGTCTCCTGTACCCCCCACCCCCCGCTCATGCCCCGTGTCTGTCTCCTGTTCCACCCACCCGCTCATGCCCCGTGTCTCTCTCCTGTTGCCCCCCACCCCCTGCTCATGCCCCGTGTCTGTCCCCTGTACCCCCACACCCCCCACTCATGCCCCGTGTCTGTCTCCTGTTGCCCCACCCATGCCCTGTGTCTGTCTCCTGTACCCCCCATCCCCCGCTCATGCCCCGTGTCTGTCTCCTGTTGCCCCCACCCCCCGCTCATGCCCCATGTCTATCTCCTGTTCTCCCCACCCCCGCTCATGCCCCGTATCTGTCTCGTGTTCCCCCCACCCCCGCTCATGCCCTGTGTCTGTCTCCTGTTCTCCCCACCCCCCGCTCATGGCCCGTGTCTCTCTCCTGTTGCCCCCCGCTCATGCCTGTGTCTGTCTCCTGTACCCCCCACCCCCTGCTCATACCCCGTGTCTCTCTCCTGTTGCCCACCACCACCGCTCATGTCCCTTGTCTTCCTCTTGTCCCCCCTCCTATGATGCCCCTTGTTGACCTCTTGTTCCCCCCACCCCCCGCTCATGCCCTGTCTTCCTCCTGCCCCCCACTCCTCGTTGATGCCCTGTGTCTTCCTCCTGTTCCCTCCCACCCCTGCTCATGCCCCGTGTCTTCCTCTTGTCCCCCCTCCTATGATGCCCCTTGTTGACCTCTTGTTCCACCCACCCCCCGCTCATGCCCCATGTCTCTCTCCTGTTGCCCCGCGCTCATGCCCCATGTCTGTCTTCTGTTCCCCCAACCGCTCATGCCCAGTGTCTCTCTCCTGTTGCCCCCCACCCCCTGCTCATGCCCTGTGTCTGTCTCCTGTACCCTCCCACCCTCGCTCATGCCCTGTGTCTGTCTGCTGTTGCCCCCACCCATGCCCCGTGTCTGTCTCCTGTACCCCCCACCCCCGCTCATGCCCCGTGTCTCTCTCCTGTTGCCCCCCAACCCCCGCTCATGCCCCGTGTCTGTCTCCTATTGCCCCCCACACCCCTGCTCATGCCCCGTGTCTGTCTCCTGTTCTCCCCACCCCCCGCTCATGCCACGCATCTGTCTCCTGTTCCCCCCACCCCGACCCCTCGCTCA
Source organism: Ambystoma mexicanum (assembly GCF_040938575.1). Classification (NCBI taxonomy): domain Eukaryota; kingdom Metazoa; phylum Chordata; class Amphibia; order Caudata; family Ambystomatidae; genus Ambystoma; species Ambystoma mexicanum. The sequence continues at coordinate 399,784,831 of NC_090939.1, read as the reverse complement.
TGCCCCCTGTCTTTCTCCTGTTGCCTCCCACCCCCCGCTCATGCCCCGTGTCACCCTCCTGTTGCCCCCACCCCCCGCTCATGACCCGTGTCTGTCTCCTGTACCCCCCACCCCCCGCTCATGCCCCGTGTCTCTCTCCTGTTGCCCCCACCACCGCTCATGCCCCGTGTCTTCCTCTTGTCCCCCTCTCCTAAGTGTCCCTTGTTGACCTCTTGTTCCCCCCACCCCCTGCTCATGCCCCGTGTCTTCCTCCCATCCCCCACTCCTCGCTGATGCCCTGTGTCTTCCTCTTGTTCCCTCCCACCCCCTGCTCATGCCCCGTGTCTTCCTCTTGTCCCCCCTCCTATGATGCCCCTTATTGACCTCTTGTTACACCCACCCCCCGCTCATGCCCCGTGTCTCCCTTATTCCCCCTCACCCTCCTCTCATGCCCCATATCTGCACTGCTGGAACAGGGCAGATACGGGGCATGAGCAGGGATGGGGGCCCCACCTTGCCCTACCCCCGCTCATGCCCCGTGTCTCTCCTGTTCACTCCGCTCATGCTCCGTGTCTGTCCCCCTCCTTTTCCCCCCACTCATGGCCCGTGTCTCCCCTGTTTTCCCCCACCCCCCCTCTCATGCCCCCCACGCGCTCATGCCCTGTGTCTGTCTCCTGTTCCCCCCACCCGCTCTTGCCCCGTGTCTCGCTCTTGTTGCCCCCCAACCCCCGCTCATGCCCCGTGTCTGTCTCCTGTTCTCCCCACCCCTCTCATGCCCCGTGTCTGTCTCCTGTTCCTCCCAACCCCCACTCATGCCCCGTGTCTGTCTCCTGTTGCCCCACCCTTCCGCTCATGCCCCATGTCTGTCTCCTGTTCTCCCCACCCCCAGCTCATGCCCCGTGTCTGTTGTTCCCCCCATGCCCCGATCATGCCCTGTGTCTGTCTCCTGTTCCCCGGCCCCCCGCTCATGCCCTGTGTCTGTCTCCTGTTGCCCCCACCCCCGCGGCTCTCTCCTGTTGCCCTCCACCCCCCGCACATGCCCCGTGTCTGTCTCCTGTACCCCCTACCCCCGCTCATGCCCCGTGTCTCTCTCCTGTTGCCCCCCCGCTCATGCCCCGTGTCTGTCTCCTGTTCCCCCACCCGCTCATGCCCTGTGTCTCTCTCCTGTTGCCCCCCACCCCCTGCTCATGCCCCGTGTCTGTCTCCTGTACCCTCCCACCCCCGCTCATGCCCCGTGTCTGTCTCCTGTTCCCCCACACCCGCCGCTAATGCCCCGTGTCTGTCTCCTGTTGCCACCCACCCATGCCCCATGTCTGTCTCCTGTACCCCCCACCCCCCGCTCATGCCTGTGTCTCTCTCCTGTTGGCCCCATCCCCAGCTCATGCCCCGTGTCTGTCTCCTGTTGCCCCCCACCCCCCGCTCATGCCCCGTGTCTCTCTCCTGTTGCCCCCCACCCCCGCTCATGCCCCGTGTCTGTCTCCTGTACCCCCTCCCCCGCTCATGCCCCGTGTCTCTCTCCTGTTGCCCCCCACCACTGCTCATGCCCGTGTCTTCCTCTTGTCCCCCCTCCCATGATGCCCCTTGTTGACCTCTTGTTCCCCCCACCCCCCGCTCATGCCCTGTGTCTTCCTCCTGCCCCCCACTCCTCATTGATGCCCTGTGTCTTCCTCCTGTTCCCTCCCACCCCCTGCTCATGCCCCATGTCTTCCTCTTGTCCCCCCTCCTATGATGCCCCTTGTTGACCTCTTGTTCCACCCACCACCCGCTCATGCCCCGTGTCTCTCTCCTGGTCTTCCCGACCCCCTGCCGATGGCCTGTTGTGTTCTCTTTATAAACCCTGCCTTCCCTTTCCATGGTGTCCATCTTGGTAAAAGATTTTCCTTCCTACACCGGGACGCCTGCCTGCGGCGTCCCGGTTTGGGAAGAAAAATCTTTTTTTTACCACCCCGGGTTCCCACTTTGAGAACCTAGGATGCTAGTGGTCTTCCTCCATTGAAAAGGACGTTATGGTTACGTTGCACTAATAAAAAACTATACTATGAAATTCAGTAAAAAAAATGTGTTAAAGTGACTTTATGGTTAAGTTGCACTAATAAAAACCTATGAAATTCAGTAAAAAAACTTTGTTAAAGGGACGTTATGGATAAGTTGCGCTACTAAAATTCTAAGCAATTCAGTAAAAAAACTTTGTTAAAGGGACGTTATGGTTAAGTTGTGTTACTAAAAACCTATGAAGTTCAGTAAAAAAACTTTGTTAAAGGGACGTTATGGTTAAGTTTCGCTACTAAAAACCTATGAAATTCAGTAAAAAAACTTTGTTAAAGGGACGTTATGGTTAAGTTGCGCTACTAAAAACCTATGAAATTCAGTAAAAAAACTTTGTTAAAGGGACGTTATGGTTAAGTTGCGCTACTAAAAACCTATGAAATTCAGTGAAAAAACTTTGTTAAAGGGACATTATGGTTCAATGTTAAACTGAAACTTGAAATTCGACAGTTCTGGTAAGATAAGCAACCATAACTCACGCCACCGTGCCCTGCTAACACTAACACCCAGGACGGCTTGGTCCCAAAAGCGTGCTTTTGCAAATTTGGTGAAAATCCGTCCAGTAGTTTTTTTTATAAAATGAGCAAAAAAAAAATGAGTGATATCTATGTTCGGTCCGCTGACACACTTCCCTGTTCGCTCGCTCCGCGGCCAGTGTCCTGATTGGCCAAACGGCTTGCGTCATGTCCGCGGACATGCAACGTGTTCGCTGATTGGACAGTGAAGAGCGTGAAGCGTATCAGATTTTCGGGAACGCCCGACATCTTGAATTCGCAGACGTCCGCGGACAGTGCAGTGAAACTTGGTGGAGAAATGAGAGTGTGTTGGTGTGTAAGACTGTTTGGGGACGGTGGGGGAGTAAGAGATGGATTAAATGTTGTATTTATTTAGGTGGTAGATCTCCTTGTTGTGTTCGATTTGTCCGCGGACAACACAGATGTCCTGAAATGTTCTAAACAAATGAAATGGGGGTGTTTTGAGGACACTATGTCCGTATATATGGTTCGTAGACAAGTTGAAACTGTTCTAGGAACACACGCGGTGTACTGATATGTTCGAAAATAAACGAAATGGTTGTGTCCTGAGGACGGTATGACTGTCCTTACTGTTCGCAAGCAAGTTGAAACTGTTCTAAGAACACATGAAGTGTCCTGGGATGTTCGTAAATAAACAAAATGGGGGTGTTCTGAGGACGCTACATCTGTCCTTATTGTTCGCTCTCTGTATTGTTCGCTGGCAAGTTGAAATTGTTCTAATAACACATGATGTGTCCTGGGATGTTCGTAAATAAACAAAATGGGGGTGTCCTCAGGACGGTATGCCTGTGCGTTTTGTTCACAGGCAAGTTGAAACTGTTCTAAGAAGACCTGCGGTGTCCTGAAATGTTCATAAATGGACGAAATGGGGGTGTCCTGAGGACGGTATGTCTGCCCGTTTCGTTCGCAGGCAAGTTGAAACTGTTCTAAGAATTCATCATGTGTCCTGGGATGTTCGTCAATAAACAAAATGGGGGTGTCCTGAGGACCGTGGATGTTCGTCAATAAACAAAATGGGGGTGTCCTGAGGTCGGTAAGACTGTTCGTACTGTTCGCAAGCAAGCTGAAACTGTTCTAAGAACACTTGCGTGTCCTGAAATGTTCATAAATGAACAAAATGGGAGTGTCCTGAGGACGCTGTCCATATTGTTCGCTGGCAAGTTGAAATTGTTCTAATAACACATGATGTGTCCTGAAATGTTCATAAATGGACGAAATGGGGGTGTCCTGAGGACGCTGTCCATTTTGTTCTCTGGCAAGTTGAAAGTGTTCTAAGAACACTCATCATGTCCGCGGACATTAAAAGTGCCCATATGGCATAGCCAAAATGTTTGACTCTATGGGTGTGATATGCTGCAGTGGTTGTGGCCAGGGCATAGAGTCTTGGGAGCATGGCCATATGGCCATGCACCCAAGACTCTATGCCCTGGCCACAACCACTGCAGCATATTACACCCATAGTGGCTTATAACTTTGGGAGCCGAGAGCAAATTTATAAGCAACAAAGTTGTAAACCACTATGGGTGTGACATGCTGTATTGGTTGTGGGCAGGGCGTATAGTCTTGGGTGGATGGACAACACCAAATTTATAAGCACCGAAGTTATAAGTCACTATGGGTGTGATTTGCTGCGATGGTTGTACTTATTATAACATACTTACTGTTTGGTTTAGTAACTGAAGTACATGTATTTCTTGTTCATTTCTGTGATAAAAGAAAAGATCATGTTAGTATTGGTATTTTGTAATGATTTATAACATTGAATAATCAACCTTTTTTTTGACCCTCATATTTAGTAGATTACAAACCAGTGTACTGTGCAATTTGCTCAGTTTCTGTGTTTGTTGCTAAAATCATTGGGTCTGTGGGAGAAAAAAAAATCCTTTTTTTGTTATGCTACAGTCTATTTGTTTGTTTGTTTTCAGTGTTCACTTGTTGTTTCTGGCTAATGGCTTTTTGCAGATTTTTGGAGCAGTTAGATACCTGTAGACATATTCTAACAGTCTATTTTTTGTTATAATGAAGAGGTATTGATTTATCTGTTTGGTTATTGAAAATCTTGGGGTAGTTAGATACCAGTTGGCGTATTCTAACTATCTATTGTTTGATATGATTTAGTGGTATTAATTTATCTGTTTAATTGTTGTAGAATCTTGGGGCAGTTAGATACCAGTTGGCATATTCTAACTATCTATTTTTTGATATAATGTATTAGTATTCATTTATCTGTTTAGTTGTTGTAGAATCTTGGGGCAGTTAGATACCTGTTGGCATATTCTAACAGTTTATAGTTTTTTAATAGAAGTTTAGTTAAGGTTTAAGTACAGTTTAGTTAATACATTTTGGTTTTAAGAAGATTAAATAAGCTTTTGTAAGATTTGCAGGTAATCTCTGCTTTAGAGTCATGGTACTATCATCACATTTGAACCATCCACATTTTTTTATATATGCAGTATAGTGACCTGCATTGGTTGTGTCTCCTGTGTGGTAGATTATACGTATTGTTGTGAAGGTTTTCTTACCAAGTGATACTTGACCATGTGTGAATCCAGTCAGCTTGCAGTTGTTTTTGGTACCATCTGCATTGTAACCTAGAAGCATTTGTATTATGTATTTACTATGTGTTTGTATTAGTAAGGTGGAGCGATTATCCGAATTACAAGTAGTACATAATCTACCAGGGTTTGCATTTTGTACAAGTTGCTGAAATGGAACGGATTCACAATTAGGTATTGATACATACACAAAGCACTCCTTGGGAATTTGTTCTTGTGTCACATTGTTGCAGAGAGTGCATTTATGTTTCCACATGTATGAAATCTGGAAGATTTCATTTATAGGTATGTTTTTGTTTTCCAGTACTTGTGGTAAGTACGTTAGAAATTCTTGTGGATCTTCCTGTGAGTTTATAGTGAATTTCACCATTCCAGCACAGTAGTCTAATTGTTGTCTTATTCCAACACTATGGGCCTCATTACGACCCTGGCCATAAAAGGTGCCGGCGCTGTTCACTCCGTAACGCTGCATTACGAGTTCCCCTCGCGGGACACGGTAAGCACGCCTGGGAAAACTAGGCGTGCTTACCGGGTCCCGCGAGGGGAAGAGGGAGCAAATAACAGGCCATCTCGTAATGGCCCATTGTTTGCTCCCTCTCCCATTTCCATTCAGCCCTATGGGGGCTGAAATGGGAATGGGGAAGGACCGTGTCCGGGTCCTTGGAGGGAGGAATTACCGGGACTTCCGAACTCGGAATGGCCCAGTAAATCCTCATTCCGATTACCCAGACCCCGACGCGATTTCGGCGGCAGCCATGCCGCCAATAGCGGCATGGTTACCGCCAAACTCGTAATGAGGGCCTATATGTGTTATTAGGATTGTTTGTTGCATTTCTATGAAGTTCTAACATTTGCAAACACAATTGGTCTGTACTGTGTAAGTATTTGTTGTCAACAATTGGTGGTAATTGAAATAGAATAGTCATTGCTACATTTGCGTAGCAACTTACACCAATTATATTTGAGAGTTTAAATGGACCAGGTAATTCTGTATCTGAGTGATTTTTTTTTGAGTTTGTCTTCCTTCTTTGATGAAGTACCTGGTTTACTTTCCCTAATTGGTTCTTTTTTGCTTGTGGTACTTGATGAAGTATTAGTTTCTTTTACTCTCTTTGGAGGATTTGCAGTGATATCCTGTTGTATTTCTGTTTGATTTAGTTTTCTTTTACAACGTTTTACTTTTTGTGGAACAGGATATGTTTTAGATGGGGGGTGTATAGTGAACAAAGTCTATTGTATTCTAAAATGCAAGGAATATCAGCGTTTACTTTACTTGCATCAAAGTTGATTAGAAATAGACCGTCAAGTTTACGTAAGCGTGATAGTGCTACGTAGCTCATGCCTTCTTTAAAGAATCTGTTACCAATGTCTAATAATGCTTTGTCTAGGGTAAAACCTTGTGATTTATGAATGGTGACTGCGTATGCAAGAGTTAGAGAAAATTGTTCTCTGCGTACATACATGTCTTTGAAGATAAGGAATCGAGCTGTTGAGCGTCCTATCCTTTTTACTTCTGAACGTTTGTCAAGGAGAATATTGACAAACTGAATGTTGTTGTCACGTGGGTCTGTTTGAAAGCCAACAACTGTACCCAGTGCTCCATTAACTAGTCCTTGGTCCACGTCAAGGTTACGTTTAAGCATTACTCTGCAATTTAAGGTTAATTTTAATATTTTTTTCAACCCAGCTGTGTTGGAGATTGAATTTTCTAAACTATTTAGTCTTGTTGTGGCTTGCTCACACATGGCTAGTGTCATACCATGTACATCTAGTTTGTCTTTGGTGCTTATTTCCATTATTGGTTGAATTTCTTTATTTAACATTGTTTCATTGAATTTGAAACAGCTTGCAAGAGTTGGCATTAAGGCTATACAATTGACATACATACATTATCGCCATAAAGTGCATGAATGTGCCGGGTTTCCAATATTGCTTGTGCTTCTTGAGATAGTATACCAACTCTAATACTCTTTTTAAGATGTTGGCATAAGTGAGATCTGAAGATTGCCGCATTTTTTGTGTTAATTCTCTGTATTGGAAATGTTGCCAAAAGTTGACATTTTCAATGCTGCCAACAGTTTTACGGCAGAGTTTGTGTCCTAATGTTTTAAAAATAGGCTCACCTTTCACTGGTGTCAATTGAAGAAGATCTCCGAAAACAATAATGTGTTTTCCTGCAAAGAACTATTCGTAGTTTGTTTTGAGTACTTCTTGTAGTCTGAGGTGAATCAAAGCCAACATTATGTTGGAGATCATGCTCACTTCATCTATTAGTAGCATTTTCATTTGTTTTAATACTCTGTGTAGTTCCATTGCAGCTTCTGTGGAAAGTTTGTAATAGTCTAATTTGTTTTGGTGTTTTACTGGCAGGAGTAGTAATCAGTGTAAAGTGACACCGCCTATGTTGTAGGCAGCTAAACCGGTGGGGGCAGTGACAACAGCTGACAGTTTGTTGTTTGTCAGTTGTTGAAGGAATTTACTGATGATTTTGATTAAGAATGTTTTGCCATAATCAGCTTCACCACTGACGTACAGTAGTATCGGTTTGTAATTTTGGCAGGTGCCTTCTTTGTTTTCATGTTGTACACCATGTCCAATTTCTTTTGTTACTTCTTGAAAAATGCTACGTTGTTCATTGTTTAGTTTTGATTGTAGTATAGTTAAGTCTTCTTTATCTTTATACTGACACATGGTGTTTTCTACTTCTGTCATAGCTAATTCTGCCTCATTTGTTATTAGTGGCTCTCCCAGTGGTTCTTGGCTTCCTGTTGCAGAAGGTTGACTACTGTCACGAGTGTCCTTATCTAGTTGAGCCTGGAGTTCTTCTTCGTGTTGCTGTTCATTGTGCAAAATTGTTTTGTACTGTGTTAAGTTTACATCAGTTATAGTGCTTTCATTTGCTTTGAAAGCATCTTCATATGAGTCATAGTTATCTAGTATGTCTTCTTCTTTTCTCCATGGTTTATAGAGTTGTAGCAGGGACATGTAATATAGTTCTTTATGTTGAGGAGTCTTTAATGACAATTTGATATGATTAATTACATTTTGTTTGGTGAGTTTTACTAACCTGCCTTCACAATTTGTCACTCTGTATTTACCTTTTTTTTCATCGGGTTTTATATTATTTTTGTATGTGAAGTTTTGGGCTATGTGGTATAGACACATGGTTTCCAAAGTGTTACTTCTGTTTGGGTAGTATGTGTCCAGTAAATTGTTTTTTTTAAATGTCTTGGCTTTTGGGATCATGTTTGGCTATTGTTTCTATATCTTTGTATGATTTTAGAACTATTTTTCTAGATTTAGCAGCACCAAGACTTAGCCATACTATATTTTCAGATTTTCCATACAGAGCAGTACCAGTTAAACAATCTTTTTCTCTATGGGAGAGCATTTTTATGCCCAAGCTGTGTAATTTCTGAGACAGTGTTTTGTCTGATGACAGGTCATTCCAGAGGTCTTGGAGCTCTGTTTTTTCTGCTTTTGTCAAGTATGCTGTAAATTTTTCGTGCAACTGCAGTGGAATTGTCTGCAATGTACTGCACATCTATGTTTGCGTTCCATAAGTGGGCAATGATTGCATTGTAATCATTGATATATTTCTCTTCTTCTGTTCTTTTTATGTAATATGTATTTTTAGGTGATTTACCTTTAACACTATGTCTAACTGAAGACATGAAGTTGATTTGTTCACTTGACCTGTTTTTGTAACCGGTCTAGGGAAACCAAAGCGGCATTTAGTGTAGTATTTCCCTTTGTTTTTGTATTTGCGACAACAATATTTGCCACATTTGTGTCTTTGAAATTGTAAAATGTGTGCATGAAGATCACTATTTGTTGCTTCTGATGGAATTTCACAAGTGATATATTTTTCAATAAACTGTAAAACAGTGGCATCACTGTCTTGACCGAATTTAGGAGCATCTTTAATCCATAAAAGCATGTGGATATGTGGTGCTCCTCTGGCTTGGTATTCTTTTCTCCAAAAGAAGTGTTGCACTTCTCTTAGGGGAGGAGTAGTTTTATTACAAATAAAGTGTAGCATAGCAGTTAAGCGATGGTGAAAATATCTTGAAACATTAACAGGATCTGGAGAACAAAGTTCTCCAGGTGTTAGTATATCTATGTTTATTTTGTTATTGTTTGATATGCGTAGGAAATCATGTAAATCTTCCCATGCATATTCTGCACAACTTAATGTAACAAACCAAGGGCCAAGGTTTCTTATCATACAACGTACATCTCCATGACCTCGAAACGAGTACTCTTTAGTACCACGCATATTTGGTAATATATTTGTAATATTTGATTGTAAAACCTCATCTTTTTGTTGCACTTTTTGTAATAATTGTGTAGTTGACATATTTTGAAAGTGGGATCCTGATTTTAATGTGTGTGCAACTCCGTAACATAAAGTTGCTAGTTCACTTTCAAAGAGTAGGTGGAATATGTATTCCACATTTTGTTTAAATCTGGGATCTTCAGAATACATCCGTAATGTGCGGTATTCTGATGCTGTTATTTGAATAGGTCTATCATCGTACCTTCCTCCTTTGCCAGTAGGAAAGAGTAGAGGAAAAGCACGTGCTTCTATACTTTTTTCCCATATGCTGATAGGTGAACCTTTTGTTTGACACATTTGGTACGTTTCTAGTGCATCTTCTACAGTGTCATTAGAGTGCAATGGGTGAATTGTATAATGGTCTAAAGTATTGGATATTGTAGCAGGATCTAGGAGCTCAAATTGACCAGCTTCTTGTGTCTCTTGAATTATTTCAGTGGTATCCTTCAAGTTTTCTTCAATATTAATTTCTTTGTAGTATTCATTATTGTCTTTTAGATATTGCAAGGCTTGTCTAACTTTATGTAAATCTACCAGTTGTTGCCAAATTCTTGCTGTCTTTTGTAGGTACACCATTTACTAAGATAATTAAAGATTGCTCCATAGGACGTTGCACTCCTAGAGTGTGCACATTTTCTTTTAGATCTAATGGTAAATACACTACTTTTCCCGAATACCTTTCACTAATTCAGAGGGAGGTAATGTTGCTGTTTTTGGTTGAAGGCGTATTATTGCCTTAAAGGGGTGCACTGTTTGAATTATGATGCTCTCATATAAATTGAGTTGTTTTAGGGGTTTTGTTAGTGGAAATAATTGAAAATTATTTGTGATAGCATGTGAAGGAGTTTGGTTGTTGTCAAGTTTTGTAGTGCAGTAACTGAAAAGTATTAAGGGGTCAGTTATTTCATATTTGTTTTCTGCTTTAAGGTAGAGAGCTAATTCAAACCATTTAGAATCTTCATTGTCTTCTATTTTGTATGTTAGGTCTACAGTTTTTGTGTTACTTTTATAAAAAGTTCTACAGCAACATACACACACATGGTTTGGTACTTCAGCAGATGTACTTTTAAATGTTAGTATTTCTTTTTTGTATGTGTGTAGTAGAAGGTTGCCATGCATAGAATTGTTGCTAATTTGCTTTAAAGATATTTCATTCTGTAAGTGGCTTTTACTTCCAAAATATTTGTTCTGAATATAGTCGATTTCTTCAGGTCTTTTGCTGTACCATGTAGAAGAATGTTATTTAAATTGGATAGTGCTAAAGCAGGACTTTTAGCATAGTACAGTTTATAGACTAGATTTCTTATAGTTGAATGATGTGTTGATATTATTTTGATATAATGGAAGGTGGTTTTGCAAGTAGGTCCTGAAATGCAGGCCAATGAATGTCCTTGTAGTCCTGTGTACTTGCGCACTGGACAGGTATCCATATTTTGGAGTAGTTTAATTTTGATTTTGTCTTTGCCTTTCACATATTGATTGAGGAATTGGCGTAAAGACTTGAAAGATTTTTTGGGAATGTTACACATTGACGTGCATGGCCATTTGTATACCAGACGTTCTGATTCAGTTGAATGGAGAGGCAATTCGAAGTTTTCTGGGGATATTTTTGTAAGCAGTATTTCTTGTTCCATTATGGTATTATTAACTTTTTCATAACCTCGTCCACTGCTATGTATGGCAATTGTATTTGTTTGCTTTTGTTTGTATGCTTCTTCATTAAAGTATGGTTCTGTGCTCGTAGTGTGACTCCACTCACCTCCACAGATACTTAAGAAGTTATTTCTGTTGACATTTCGTTTATTAAGAAGTCTCTTTTGTAATTTAGTCATTAGTTTTGTTAGTGGTTTCATTTTGTTTAAGACTAAAATAAATAACTTTCTCTTAAGAAGGATTGCACTGTCTATCAACGCTTCTAAGATTAATTTCCTACAATAGGTTTTAAGATTTGAGCCTGATTTATCTCCTGTTTTTATAAGATTTTGAAGGACTCTGTGACGGAACATTTTTGCTAAAATACTTTTTTTGGTATACTTACTTTGCACTATATCAAGATTTATAGGAGCAGTTTTATCTGGTAGCTGATATTTTGTTAATTGTTTTGTGGTTCGTTTTACATTTTGATAGAGGATGTAAAGTTTCTGTACTTGAAGCTTGTTTTTTTCACTAAATGACTGTATTAGCTGTTTTGTTTTAACTTTTCTTTACAAATTCTGCTAGAGATGGATGCTTGTTTTGGACACTTATATTTTCATTTGCTCTGCTTCTCCGTTGCTTTCTACAGACTTGATTTTCGGTAGGTATTCTTTAGGGTCTGTTGAAAAAAATAAAGAAGGTATGGGTTGGGGTGTTCTTAATGTATGTGTGCTGTGTGCATGAGTGTCTGAGTAAGATGATAAAGATGTATGTAATGATGTGTGATTGTGCTTTGGGCAACTACAACTAGTTGGGATGGGTATTCTTGAATTTATGTGCTACTAAACTGGGGTCCAGATGACAGTAGAAAGTAAGCTAGTGGTGTGGAGAAGTACAAATAGTAAATCTAATGGTACACAATTAAAACAGTTGTTTGTTCTACAATATCAAAATTCTAGGGGCTGAGTTGGGTCATTTGTGTGTCGAAAAAAATAGACAATTGTGCGCCATTCTGCCTGTAAATCTCTATTTAAGAAATGGGGATTTGTAGACAGAATGGTGCACAATCTCTATTTTTAGGCATAGAAAAAGCATGAATTAACCTTACAGTGTGTTTGAATAATAGTACAAATAATATGGTGGTATTCAACTTACTTTTTTTCTGAAATGAGCAGGTTTCTTCTTAGTTGTTCTTTGTACTTCAAATTCGGCTGCTTCTTTTCAGATGAATGGTCTTCACTACAATTGTAAAGGAAACAAATTAGTAATTTTGTTTGTATATAGCACTGTTTTTAATTTAGACATTGAGTTTTTTTAATTGACATTGACCCTCAGCGCCTTCCTCAAAACCATGAAAACTATCTTATTCACATAAGATGCGTCGCACCAGTTGAATACATATCATATGTTCTTAATGCATAAACTGTATTGTAATGACTAACTGTACCAACCAAAATATCATTTCTATGCCTTGTGTAATTCATAATGTACCACTGAATACCACTATTTCTGTAACTAAGCTCTTGTAAGTAACAGTATTGTTGTTTGATATTTGAACATACTCTGTGCATGCAATTTTGTTTGAGTATTTTAACTCTTCATATTGTACTTTAAATATGTAAGTTCAACATGCTTTGAAAATGTGTGTGTAAATAGAAATTAAATAGCAGATAGGTTTGGAAGTGACAGTTGATTTTAGGAGATCGAAAAAATGACAGTAAATTCATTTTATAGATTATACAAGCTAAAAGTCAGTTAATCTGTTTATATGAATCTATAAGAATTGTACATGTAGTATACAGAAAATATGCATACCTGTAGTTTGTGTTCATGCATATGGATATGCATGCAGCTGCAAGTAGAAATCTTGGAGACTTGTACAGTATTTCTTGTAGAAGGTGCTTTCCGATGATATGACACTTGGACTCAGAGAGATTAACAGTACATTTGAAGTGCTAATCTATGATGATGCAGTTAGATGTAGAGGTTTTGGATGTGATTGGTGGATGGTCATGTGACTTCTTAGCTATATCCAATGAGGGAATGGCACAGAAAGTGAAATAGAAATGGTAGAAGGACTGTCCATGTTACGATATGTCCGTGGACATGGCGGAAGTCCGCGGACATCGGGTGTTACATCCGGGGATTTTGGGTTGGGGAGCCATGCAAATGAGAATGAGCAGAGAAAGGGATTGGTCAGGAAAGTTTAGTGGGTGTGTTGTGCCAGGAGAGAGTTTCTCAGATACTCTTTTTGCTGAGAGAAGAACAGATAGCTATGACTGTGTGTTTCAGAAAACAGATTGTTTGGATTTTGGGAGACTCGTGGATATATTGGTTGAAGGTGCATGCAGAAAGCTGTGGAGTAGCTGTAGATCTTGGATTCCCACATGTGGAAGTGCACTGGCATGGAGTACGGGGAATGAAGTGGTTGGACTCGCTACCTCTCTGTGCTACTTTGGAGACAGAGCAACATCCAGACATAATTGTAATTCATTGTGGAGGGAACAGTTTAGGGCATGTGTCTGGAATGTCTTTGCAATTTACAATGAAAGAAGGACTTGGGAAGGTCATGGACATGTTTCCAAATTCTCAAGTAATTTTTAACCGGATTGCGCAGAGACAAATGTGGCTTTGTTCTTCTTCATTTGGTCCACAAATGGAGAAAGCAAGGCGCAATGTCAATAAGGCTGTTTGTGCCTTTCTAAGAGATTTTGGCATGTCCTCTTTTCAGAATGAAAATATTATGTTTCGTAGCACATACATTTTTCGCAGGGATGGAGTCCATCTTACTTATGCTGGCAATCAGATTTTTCTGAGAAATGTACAAAATGCATTGCAACCTTTTTTGAAATTACAGCATCCATTTTTTTTAGTAGGCGTTGAGCATTTCAAATTTTTCAAACACAAACAAACACCACCAAAAGGCTCTTTTCAGAGCCACCACCTCCTCCCAGATAAAACTGCAATGGTTATGATAGGGCAGCACTCCAAAATGTTATACGGTCGCGGACTGTCTGCGGACTTCTAGAAAATATACAGGGCCCTGCTTCATTTATTTTCACTTCTATTTTTTTAACTGTGAAAGGCGGCTCTGAAAAGAGCCTTTTTTTATTTTTGTTGTTTTATTTTTTTTGGTTTTTTTATACACGACACACTAGGATAGGAGGGGAAAGGAGGGTAAGGGGGGACACCAACCACGGGGATAAGAAAGGGCGACTGGAGAGAGGAAGATGTAGAGTGGGATTTACTTGGGTAGTGAGCAGATCTTCTCATGCTCTGAGACGATAGCCTCAAAAGCACTACGAAGTATCTCCCCCCTGCACAGTGCTGCGTCGCAGTACATACACACAACTGTGACCCTCGAAAGGTAAGGATCATCAGTATTGCGTATGTCCTGTGAGGCAGCTGGAGGAATACGCTGTCCCACAGGAGTGTTTCTTGTGGTGACAGGATCAGAAACGGAGGATGAAGTAGAGGAAGGCAATCTACTACGCTCCTCGCAAGGTACAACCTTGCAAATGGCCCCAGTGAGGAATGACCTTAGGTGTCGCTTCATGGTAGCTGTCCCTAAGCTGTATGAACCAGGCCTCCCGCGACTGAGTACTGTTTTGCACTCATTGCAGGTGACTTGGTTCGCACGCGCCTTAGGACCATTACCACAAATGGTAAATAACCGCCACACCCAAGACTCACGCCGAGTGCTGGTACTAGGGACTTCCACTACCTCATTCCCGTCATCCTCTTCATCTTCCTGTGCATCCTCACTCCTGTTCCCCTCTTCAGGTCCTTGGGGAGGTGGTGGTGGTGGAGGGGGTGGGGGTGGTGCTGAGGCAGATGCAGCACCAGGTGGCATGAGTGGAGCCATGGATGCCATCAGGCTCGAAATGAAAATCTGCAAAGTTGGCAGCAAAATTCGCTGTGTTCTGTAGGATAGCCAGATACACAATGAGAATGAGCTCTAGAGTGTGGCTTTTTATAGGGGTGCATGTGCGCGGTTCGCGGACATGCACGCTGTCCGCGGACAGATCGAATAGAAAAAAGGGTTCAAAAAGTCACAAAAAGTATGTAGAAACTCAGGATTACTATGTGGGACTTTACTATGGTGAGTTTTTATTGAAAAATATTGTAGATTGCTTGTAATAGCAGTTTTAAATTGTTAGGGGACACAAACAGTGTTCACAATCAGAACACACGCTCAGCGTGGGCGCGGTCACATGATAGGTTCGCGAACATGTCCGCGAACGGAGTGGGGGTCCGCAGGATACCAAATGCACTGAAACTGTTTTGCGCCTGCGTGTTGGTGTTCTACGGACACTGTTCGGGTCCTGAAGTGATTAAAAGTGCGTCACAGGTGAAACGAACAGTTACGGCCAGGCATTTGTTCTTAGAACAGTTTCAACTTGCCTGCGAACAATACAGACAGGCATAGCGTCCTCAGGACACCCCCATTTTGTTGATTTACGAACATCCCAGGACACTTGATGTGTTCTTAGAACAGTTTCAACCTGTCTACGAACAGTACGGACAGGTATAGTGTCCTCAGGACACCCCCATTTTGTTTATTTACAAACATTTCAGGACACCACATGTGTTCTTAGAACAGTTTCAACTTGCATGTAAACATTACGGACAGATATAGTGTCCTTAGGATGCTACCATTTTCGTTTCTTTACGGACATTCCGGACACCCGCGCTGTCCGCGGACACCTGAACTGCTTTTAAAAAAAACACAAGAAATGAATTAGGACAAAATATAATAATTTTACTTCATTTTATATGGATGTTAAATTTATGACAGAGAAGGTGAGGCACAAACTGTAACAAAAACAGGAGAATTGGGGGTTTCAATAGGATTTATATGAGGTGAAGAAGGGATGGAAGTCTCATCAAAATGTTTTGGTTCATGGAGAGGGTTTGGGGATAATTGAGTGGGATATGGTGAGGGGGGACATGTACATGTGGGACAATGGTATGTAGTTGTTTGATTCACGTGATCCTCCACAAAGTTTTTTAAATTGTTAAAATTTGCCATGAGTAGGTCAATTTTTTCTTCTATGTGCTGAAGAGTCTTATCCAATACTGTTATTTCTTTAGTGTTTTCAATTTTTGTATGGTCTGTACAATAAAAAATGTATATGTTAAATGTATATAAAATAATATTTATTAATTGGTTTATATAGTATAGTGTCTACCATTAGGCTCACTATCTTCAGACATTTCCTCACTTGACAATGCTCCTCTAGCCACTCCAGAGTACTAGACATTTCTGTGAGAAAAAAAACATAATATCACTTTTTTTGTATCTAATACAGAAAGTTTACAAATATATGAGTAAAATGCAGTGCACGTATTAGCTTCTGGTAAGGTGCGTTCTGTCTGGTCTGTAGAGCTGTTGTTCGTAGTTGTGGAGTTTCTGTGAGGTAATCATGTTCGAAGACTATCTTTCTTCTTTTGGTATATTCAATTTTAGAACATATTGTATTTAAATGAATGGTTAGTGTGTTATATATATGGGTTACAATTCTTATTCATTACTACATATAATGTGTATGTGTGCTGGTTTGTGAATTTGTAAAATGTTTAAATGTTATGATATAACAATTAAACCCCCTAGACTTTTTGGGTAGTGGTGCTGTTGTCCGCATATGTCCGCGGACATTAAAAGAGTTTGCGGACATCAGATTCAGTAGAGGGGGATCAGTATGTTCTATGTTACTTGTACATAAAGTCAGAGTTATTATTGTTAAATTGCGCTACTAAAAACCTATGAAATTCAGTAAAAAAACTTTGTTAAAGGGATGTTATGGTTAAGTTGCACTACTAAAAACCTATGAAATGCAGTGAAAAAACTTTGTTAAAGGGACGCTATGGTTCCAAGTAAAACCGAAAAACCCCTGTAATTCGCCAGTTATGGTAAGCTAAGTAACCATAACTCGCGCCACCACCGTGCACTGCTAAGACTAACACCCACGACATCAAAGATGACATCACAAATGTCATTGATGACATCCCTGATGACATCACATATGAATTTACTTTTCATGAAATGTCTGTATAAGGGATTCTTATTATAATGTTGAGAAAAAAGTGTCAAGGATCATTGGAATAAATATCGTGAGCTAATTAGTGCATTAAGAAATGCATTGATATAAATAGCATTCTATTATGAAGTTCTATCCGGTATACTAAGCTACACATGCAGAAACCTAGGCATTGTGTGCAGCATACATGATGAAGATATAATATTCATAATGTTGATATGTCGAATAATGAAATGATAACTGTTTTCTTATTAGAGTTTTGTGTACTGTGAAATATGTAATATGTAGTTAATAAAACCCATTTTTTACATAATTGTATTATTACAGACAAAACACAAAGACACAATAACGCATAAAAATATGTGTATATACAGGGAAAGTGAAGTAAGCAAACAAGCAGAAGTAGTAGCAGAAACAATTCATAACCTAACTGATTATCTTTATGCTAATAAATGATTGCTCTGTTGCAAAGCTGCTATTTACCCTATATATGTGTATCACATGATGTGACTGGACCCTAAGGAAAGTAGTGTGAGTACAATGTCTACAAATATGAACATTTACAGGGAAAGTATAGTATAGGAATAAAAAAACAACAGAACTATCAGAGAGTGCTGATAACTCTATTGATTATTTTCATGCACAGAAAGGATTGCTGTCTTTCAAGCTTGTGTCTTCCCCTATGTATATGTTTCATATGATATGACTGGACCCTAAGAGTATTACTGTAAGAACATACTTGAAGGATAAGTCTGCAAATATGGTACGTTTACAATTTTTAGTTCCTGACTGTTACTCAAGAAAACCATGTGGCCTAGATGTGTCAGTAAAGGAAAAAAGGGGGAGACAGTCATGTGATTTCATCAGTGATGTCATCAATGACATTTGTGATGTCATCTTTGTTGTCGTGGGTGTTAGTCTTAGCACTGCACGGTGGTGGCGTGAGTTATGGTTGCTTAGCTTACCATAACTGGCGAATTTCAGGGGTTTTTTGGTTTTACTTTGAACCATAACATCCCTTAACAACGTTTTTTACTGAATTTCACAGCTTTTTAATAGCGCAACTTAACCATAACCTCCCTTTATCAAAGTATTCTTTTATTGAATATACATATTCATAGTGTGAATCTGATACATGTTTACTAGGATTCCCTTACTTTATATACATGTAACATAGAACATAGAACATACTGAATCCCCAGCTAGTGATTTTGATGTCCGCTGTCTGTGCATATGTCCATGGAACGACGCAGGCAACATCAACACTACCCAAAAACTCAGGGGGTATCTTAAATTGTTCTATCATGCCAAATAAACACTGAACAAGTTAAAAAATAGCACATAAACATATTATATGTAATAATAAATAAGAAGTGGAAACTATATATGTAACACAACAACTGTCCATTTAAATAGCATATGTACTAAAATGGAATATACCAAAACAAAAAAGATATGCCTCCAACATAATTACCTCACAGAAACTGCACAGCAAGAAGCAACAGCAGACCTACACAACAGTAACAACAAAACTTACCAGAAACTAGTAAGTAAACTTCATTTTTCTTATATATTTCTAAACTTTCTTTCTTCACACTAAAAGCAGTATATTTTTTTTTACACAGAAATGTCCAGTACTTTGGAATGGCTTTAAGAAAATTTCCCACGTGAGGAAATGACTGAAGACAGTGATACTAATGGTAGACACTTCTCTATATAAGCAACTTAATAATCATTACTTTATATGTACTTAACATGTACATATATGTATATATTTTTAACAGACCATACAAACATTGAAAATAATATACCAAAAGAGACATTACAGAATACACTGCAGCGCATGGAACAAAAAATGGATATGCTTATGGAAAATGTCAATCTTTTAAAACATTTTGTGGAGGACCACATAAAAGAAAAAATTAAATATCATTGTCCCACATGCACATGTTCCCCCTCTCCATGTCCCAGTCAACTATCCCCAAACCCTCACCACCAAGAAAAACATTATGATGAGACTTCCATCCCTTCATACCCTCCCATCCATCCTCTTCAAACCCCTAATTCCCCTGTATTTGTGTCAGTTTCTGCTTCCCCGTCTCTTTCATATATTCTTTATCTGTATATAATAAAAAACAAAATATTATGTGTCTTGTAATTCAGTCCTTTGTGTCTTACTTTTTAGAAAAAAGGCAATTAGGGTGTCCGCGGACAGTGCGTGTGTCTGGGATGTCCACAATTAACCAAAACGCAGGTGTCCTAAGGACATTATACCTGTCCGTACTGTCTGCAAGCAAGATGGAACTGTCCTTAGAACACACTTGATGTCCTGAAATGTCCGCAATTAACCAAAATGGAGGTGTCCTAAGGACATTATACCTGTCCGTACTGTCCGCAAGCACGATGGAACTGTTCTTAGAAGCTGTCCGGTCAAATGGTCGAAAATAAAAGATCGAATTTTTTTATTTATTTATTATACCTGTCCGTACTGTCCGCAAGCACGATGGAACTGTTCTTAGAAGCTGTCCGGTCAAATGGTCGAAAAAAAAGGTCGAATTTTTTAATTTATTTATTTATATATTTTTTTTAGTTTTGGTTGGTTAAAAATATTTTTAATAAAGAAAAAGGGGGGTTGGGTGTGGAACCCGGCCATAAAATAAAAAAAATCAACCTTTTTTTTCCGACCATTAGAATTCGATCAAATGGTCATTTGATCATTTCGTTTTCGACCAGTTGACCTACAACCTTCTTAGAACACATTTGGTGTCCGGAATGTCCATAATTAACCAAAATGGGGGTGTCCTAAGGACACTATACCTGTCTGTACTGTCCATAGAACATCTACGCACATGCGCACCACACCCATAAATCCTACGAACATCACGCCTGTCCGTAAATGTTCGCCTCATGTGTGTCACACTTTTAATTAGTTTGAGGACCTGAACACTGTCCGTAGAACATCCGCGCACATGCGCACGACCGTTCCCACGCATTTGGTGTCCTGCGGACACCCGTCCCATTCAGGGACGTTTTTGTGACGTCATCATGTGACCGCACCCACGCTGATTTGCGGACACTGTCTGGGTCCCCGAACATTTTTAAAGTACTTTTTTTGTAATATCCAAAGTATTTTACAGTAAAAATTCACCATTGCACATGTCCCCGACAATGACTTTGGCGTTCTGCATACTTTTTGGAACTTTTTGAGCTTTTTTGGGGTGTTCGATCTGTCCGCAGACAGCGCTGGTGTCCACGGAGCACGCACCTGCGCCCCTATAAAAGTCCACACCCAAAAGCTCATCCTCATTGTGCTTCTGGCTACCTGACGGAGCATTGTCTGTTTCGGCTTTTGCTTCTCTTTTTGCTCTTGCTGCTTTCCATCATCAAACCTGATGGCATCTATGGTTGCTGCTGCTTCAGCTGGTGCTAATTCTGCCTCAGTGCCACCCCCACCCTCTCCACCACCACCTCCTCCCCAAGGGTCTGCAGAGGGGAACAGGCGTGACGATGTAGAGGAGGAGGATGAAGAGGATGAGGTAGTGGAAGTCCCTACTACCAGCCCTCACCGTGAGCCTTGGGTGTGGCAGTTGTTTACCATTCATGGTGGTGTGCCAAAAGCACGTGCGAAGGTCACTTGCAACCAGTGAAAAAGTCATGGGAGGCCTGGTTCGTACACCTTTGGTACGATATACATGAAGCGACACCTAAAGTCTTTCCACGGCGGGGCTATTCGCAAGGTTGTACCTTTTGATAAACGTAGTAGGTTGAGTTCCTCTACAACATCCTCCGTTTCCGCTCTTGTCACCACAAGGGACACTCCTTTGGGACAGCGCATCCCTCCAGCTGCCTCACAGGCCCTCCATGATGCTGTTGACCCTTACCTTTTGAAGGTCACAATATTGTGTATGTACTGCGATGCAGTACTCTGCAGGGGGGAGGGTCTTCGGAGTGCTTTCGAGACTGAGGTCACGGAGCATGAGAAGGTCTGCTACCTACCTAAATAAGGCCCACCCTACATCTTCCTCTCTCCACCTGCCCTTTCTTATCCCCGTGGTTGGTGTCCCTTCCTTACCCTCCTTTCCCCTCCTTTCCTTGTGTGTTGTGTGAAAAAAAACAAAAGAAATATAAAACAACAAACCACCCCCATAAAAAGCCTCTTTTCAGAGCCGCCTTTCACAGTTTAAAAATAGAAGTGGCAAATAAATAGCCCAGGGCCCTGTGCATTTTTTAGAAGTCCGCGGACATTCCGCAAACATATAACATTTTGGGATGCTGCCCTATCAAAACCATTCCATTTTTCTATGGGAGGACGTGGTGGCTCTGAAAAGAGCCTTTTGGTGGTGTTTTTTGTGTTTGAAAAACTTCAAATGGTGAACACCTACTGCAAAATGGATTGCTGTAATTCCAAAAAAGGTCTCAATGCATTTTGTACATTTCTCAGAAAAATCTGATTGCCAGCATAAGTAAGAGGGACTCCATCTCTGCAAAAAAAGTATGTGTTACGAAACATAATAGTTTCATTGTGAAAAGAAGACATGCCAACATCTCTTAAAAAGGCACAAACTGCCTTATTGACATTGTGCCTTGCTTTGTCCATTTGTGGACCAAATGAAGAAGAACACAGCCACATTTGTCTCTGAGCAATACGAGAAAAGATTACTTGGGAATTTGGAAACATGTCCATGACCTTCCCAAGTCCTTCTTTCATTGCAAATTGCAAAGAAATTACAGACACATGTCCTAAACTGTTCCCTCCACAATGAATTATAATTATGTCTGGATGATGCTGTGTCTCCAAAGTAGCACATAGAGGTACCAAGTCCAGCCACTTCATTCCACGCACTCCATGCCAATGCACTTCGTCATGAGGGAATCCAAGATGTGCAGCCACTCCACAGCCTTCTGCATGCACCTCCAACCAGTGTATCCATGAGTCTCCCAAAACCCAGATAATCTTTTTCCTGAAACACACAGCCATAGCTATCTGTTCTTCTCTCAGGAAAAAGACTTTCTGACAAACTCTCTCCTTATACAACACACCCAGTAAACTTTATTGACCAATCCCTTGCTCTACTCATTCTCATTTGCATGCCTCTCCACCCCATAATCCCTGTATGTAATACGCGATGTCCGTGCACTACCACCATGTCCGTGGACAAATCGAAAATCTGAGCGTGGTGAATTTAAATTTAAATAGTGTGCCCCATTTCCCCTTTGAGGTTGGCTCTGAAAAGAGCCGTTTTTTTGTTTTTGCAGATGCTCGACAGACACCTGTTATTTTGTATTTTTTTTCTTTTATTTCTTACTTTACTCCTAAAATCTTCACACAACCTTCCCCAAAGCAACCTTTACATTCCAGAACAGCATCTCCCATAAAAGATAAAGAAATGTCATCTTCTTTAAAATAACCAGCATTACTGGAATCAATATTCTCATTATCACAGAAGAACATACCAGCTCTAAGCATGAAAGCACACATGCCCCGGTTGATTGCACACTAATCCAGAAAAAATAACTTTGGCATTTCTAAGGATGTTCATTACTGATTGAAGAAGGGGCACTGACATAGCCCACATGGAAAGCACCACAGTGCAAAACTACCACATAGGGACTGTTCATCCTGCCCATATCCTGCCCATATCTCCACAATTCCCTGTACATTGCAATCAGGAAGCGTGCACCACACCACCTCCACTCCTTTGGCATCAAAATTGTTTGCCACATGCCTGCATTGAGCATATTGATTTAAACCATGCACAAACATATCCCCAAGCACCAACACCCTGACTTTCTCCACCTCTGCCATCTTCACTACACCCAGCCTCTTTCAACACAAATCCACAACCTGAACACCTGATTGGCTAATCCCTATAGTCCCCTTTCCATGATGGATTTGCTGGAAAACCCCAGATGTGGCACGCCCTGTCCGCGGACAGCCGCAGTGACCTCGGAGCGCGTAACTCTTAGACAGCCCTTCTACCCTTTCCACTTCACTCTCTGTGCCATTCACTCATTGGATACAGCTAAGCAGTCACAAAACCATCCACCAATCACATCCAAGACCTCTACATCCAACTCCATCATCAGAGTTCAGCACTTCAAATGTACTGTTGATCACTCTGAGTACAAGTCTCATATCATTGGAAAGCACCTACTACAAAAACTATGTATAAGTCTCCAAGATTTCTACTTGCAGCTGCATGCATATCCACATCCATGAATACAAAACACAGGTATGCATATTTTATGTAGAGTACATGGACAACTCTTATAAATGCATATAAACAGACTAATTGCTACTTAACCTGTTTAACCTATAAAATTAACGTACTATTATTTTTCCCCTCTGCTATAATCAACTGTCACTTCCAAACCTGTCTGCTATCTAATTCTTTTTTTACACACAAAACTATCTAAAACATTATAATATTAAAATATGGTCGAAATACAGTATAATTGTAGAAAAACACTTAGTAGTGTATTATAAAATTACACACAGCCAGGATAAGTTCATGCATCGTTATACACTCACAAAGATAGACACTATCATTGAAAAGCTCCCAGCTGACATAACACCACTGCCTGTACATCACATCCTTCTGTTTTATTACCCACACCTTCACAAACACATATATTCTATGCTTGCCTATACAGTTTCTGCCATTTACCTTACAAAAATGGCAAAACAAGTATATCAGTATTTCTTCTATCTCCTAACATGCAATAACACAGCCTTAAGAAACCAAGTGAGTTTCATACACTTAGTATTCTACTCTTTGCAAAGCATGTTGAACTAACATATTGTAAGTAAAATATAAAGGCTGCACATAGTCAAAGGAAGCTGCATGCACACACTGGCCCTCATTAGGACCCTATCGCTAAGTGTTTAACGATGCCATAAAAGGCTGCGGCGGCGTTAAAGACTTAGCGCCTTACTACGAGGTCCCTTTGCTGGACTCGACCTGAACGGCTGGTCTAGACCAGCCATTAAAGTGGGGACCCGCAAAGGGACCTTGGTGCTAAGTACGGTACTGCAATTTGCGGTACCGTACTTAGCGCCTTCCCCAGTCCCATTGAGCCCTATGGGGCAAAAATGAAAATGGGGAAGGGCCAATGTTCAATGGGGAATTACCGCCCCACCAACCTTGGAATGGGGTGGTAATTCCCCATTGAACATTGGCAGACTCGTTACGATACCGGCACCAACCATGGTGCTAATTGCGCCATGATTTAGCAACAGTATCGTAATGAGGGCCACTATGTTCAGTTATCAAACAACAATACCACTACAAAAACATAGAAATCAATGTTAAATTAACATCAGTGCTATAAACACACAAAATGACTAACTTACAATTGCAGTGAAGACAACTCTCCTGAAAAGCAACAGCATCTGAAGTACAAACAACAACTCAGAAGAAACCTGCTCATTCCAAACAAAAAAATGAAGTACAATACTACCATAATATTCTTATTGTTACTGAAACACACTGCGGGGTTGATTCATAGTATGTGTGCACCGAGAAATGGGGATTTGTGCACCATTCTGTCCAAAAATCCCCATTTGTTAAACGGGGATTTGCAGGCCGATTTGCGCACAAATCCCCGTTTTGTGGCGCACAAATTCCATAAATCAGCTCTTAGAATGTTAGTATTGCAGAACAAAGAAATGTTTTAATTCTATACCATTAGTATTAGTGCTTCTCCTCACCACTAGCTTACTTGCTACTGTCATCTGAACCCCAGTATAGTAACACACAAATACAAGAATAGGCTTCTAAACTAGTTGTAGCTGCTTAATGGACAATCACACACCACCACATATATCCTTACCATCATACTCAGACAGTCATGCACACAGCACACATACATTGCAGAACAGCCCAACCCATAACTTCTTTTTTTTCAACAGACCCCAAAGAATGCCTACCAAAAAGCAAGTCCGTAGAAAGCAACGCAGAAGCAGAGAAAATGAAAATAAACGTGTCCAAAATAAGCATCCATCTCGAGCAGAATTTGTACAAAAAATTCAAACAAAAGATCTAATAGAGTCATTAAGGGAAACAAAACAAGTTTACCGTACAAAAACTTTGCCTCCTCTTTCAAAATGTAAAACGAAACAAAAAGTGATTAACAAGAATTCCGCTACCACTACTGCTAACATTGCTCCTATAAATCTTGATGTAGTGGTAAGTAACCATACCAAAAAGAGTATTTTGTAAAAAATGTTCCACCGCAGACTCCTTCAGAATCTGATAAAAACAGTAGAGAAATCATGCATAGCCCTTAAAACCTACTGTAGAAAATTAATCTTAGAGGCTCTCATAGACAGTGCAATCATTCTCAAAAGGAAGTTATTTATTTTAGTGTTAAACAGAATGAAGCCACTAACAAAACTAACTACTAAATTACAAAAAATACTTCTCAACAAACGGAATATTAAGAAAAATAACTTCTTAAAAATCTGTGGAGGTGAATGGAGTCAAACAAAAGCAAACAAACACAATTGCCATACATTGCAGCGGATGAGGGTATGAAAAACTTAATAATACCATTATGGAACAAGAAACGCTGCTCACAAAAATATCCCCAGAAAACTCAGTATCACCTCTCCATCAGACTGAACCAAAATGTCCAGTGTACAAATGGCCATGCACGTCAATGTGTATCATTGACAAAAATCTTTCATATCTTTTTGCCAGTTCCTCAATCAATATGTAAAAGGCAAAGACAAACTGAAAATGAAACTTCTACAGAATATGGCTACCTGTCCAGTGCGCAAACACACAGGACGACAAGGACATTTATTAGCCTGCATTTCAGGACCTAATTGCAAAAGCACCTTCCATCATATCAAAATGATATCAACACATCATACAACTATAAGAAATCTAGTCCATAAATTGTACTATGCTAAAAGTCCAGCTTTAGCATTAGACAATTTAAATAATATTCTTCTACATGGTACAGCCAAAGACCTACTCGAAGAAATAGAGCATATCCAGAGAAAACATTTTGGAAGTGAAAGCCATTTACAAAATGCAATAGCTTTACAACAGACTAAGAACAATTCTACAAATGGCAACCTTCTACTACACAAATACAAAAAAGAAATACTAGCATTTAAAAGTACATCTGCTGAAATAACCAAACCATGTGTGTGTGTGTTGCTGCAGAACTTTTTTTTTATAAAAGTAGCACAAAACTGTAGACATAACATACAAAATAGAAGACAATGAAGATTCCAAATGGTTTGAATTAGCGCTCTACCTTATAGCAGACAACAAATACAAAATAAATGACCCCTTAATACTTTGCAGTTACTGCACTGCAAAACTTGACAACAACCAAACTCCTTCACGTGTTATAACAAATAACTTGCAACAACTCAATTTATATGAGAGCATCATAATTCAATCAGTGCATCCATTTCAAGCAATAATATACCTTCAATCAAAAACAGCAAAATTACCTCCCTCAGAATTAGTGAAATGCATTTGTGGCAAAGTAGTTTATTTACCATTAGATCTGAAAGAAAATGTACACACTCTAGGAGTGCAAAGTCCAATAGAGCAATCTTTAATTGTCTTAGTAAATGGTGTACCTACAAAAGACAAAAAAAATTGTTGACAACTTTTAGACTTACATAAAGTTAGACAAGCCTTGCAATATCTAAATGACACCAGTGAATACTAGAAATAAATGAATAGTGAAGAAAACCTAAGGGACACGACTGAAATAATTCAAGAGTCACCAGAAACTGGTCAATTTGAACAACTAGATCCTGCTACAGTATCCAATATTTTAGACCATTATACAATTCATCCATTACACTGTAAAAACACCATAGATGATGCACTAGAAACATACCAAATCTGACAAACCAAAGGATCACCAATCAGCATATGGGAAAAAAGTATAGAAGCACATGCTTTTCCTCTACTCTTTGCTACTGGGAAAGGAGGAAGGTACGATGATAGACCCACTCAGATAACAGCTTCAGAATACCACTTGTTACAAATGTATTCTGAAGATCCCAGATTTAGACAAAATGTGGAATACATATTCCACCTACTCTTTGAAAGTGAACTAGCAACTCTATGCTACGGAGTTGCACACACATTGAAATCAGGTACCCATTTTGAAAATATGTCAGCTACGCAATTACTACAAAAAGTGCAAGAAAAAGATGAGGTTTTACAATCAACCATTACAAATCTGTTAGCAAACATGCATGGTACTAAAGAGTACTGGTTCCGACATCACAGAGATGTACGTTGTATGATAAGAAACCTTGGCCACCCACTTGATTTGTTACATTAAGTTGTGCAGAATATGCATGGAAAGATTTACATGATTTCCTACGCATATCAAACAAAAACAAAACAAAAATAGATATACTAACACCTGGAGAACGTTTCTCTCTAGATCCTGTTAATGTTTCAAGATATTTCCATCATCGCTTCATTCCAATGCTACACTTTAATTGTAATAAAACTGTTCCGCCCCTCGGAGAAGTACAACACTTCTTTTGGAGAAAAGAATACAAAGCCAGAGGAGCACCAAATATCCACATGCTTTTATGGATTAAAGATGCTCCTAAATTCGGTCAAAACAGTGATGCCACTGTTTTATAGTTTATCGAAAAATGTGTCACTTGTGAAATTCCATGAGAAGCAACAAATAGTGATCTTCATGCACACATTTTACAATTTCAAAGACACAAATGTGGGAAATATTGTTGTTGCAAATACAAAAAAAAGGGAAATGCTTACACGAAATGCCACTTTGGTTTCCCTAGACCACTTACAGCAGCAGGTCAAGTAAACAACGTTATGCATTCATTTAGATATAGTGTTAAAGGTATATCACTTAAGAACACATATTACATAAAAAGAACAGAAGAAGCAAATATATGAATGATTACAAGGCAATCAATGATCTCTTATGGAATGCAAACATAGATGTGCAGTACATTGCAGACAATTCCACTGCAGTTGCACGGTATGTTACAGCCTACTTAACCAAAGCAGAACATACAGAGCTTCAAGACCTCTGGGAGGACCTATCATCGGACAAAACACTGTCTCAGAAATTGTACAGCTTAGGCATAAAAATGGTCTCTCAGAGAGAATGTGGCTGCTATGAAGCTGCAGATTGTTTAACCGGTACTGCTTTGTATGGAAAATCTGAAAATATAGCATGGCTATGTCTTGGTCCTGCTAAATCTAGAAAAAGAGTACTCAAATCATGCGACAACATAGAAACAATAGCCAAAAAGTATCCCAACAGCCAAGACATTTTGAAAAACAAGTTACTAGACACATACTACCCAAAGAGGAGTACTACTTTGGAAAACATGTGTCTATACCACATAGCCCAAAACTTCACATACAAAAATAATATAAAACCTGATGAAAATAAAGGTAGATACAGAGAGACAAATTGTGAAGGTAGCTTAGTGAAACTTACCAAACGAAGCTTAATTAATTATAGCAAAATTGTCATTAAAAACTCCTCAACATAAAGAACTATATGACATGTCCCTGCTACAACTTTTTAAACCATGGAGAAAAGAAGAATCGTTACTAGATATCTATGACTCCTATGAAGATGCTTTCAAAGCAAATGAAAGCACTATAACCAATGTAAAGTTTACACAGTACAAAACAATGTTGCACAATGAACAGCAACACAAAGAAGAACTCCAGTCCCAACTAGATAAAGCCACGCCGACAGTAGTCAACCTTCTATAACAGGAAGCCAAGAACTACCGGGACAGCCACTAATAGCAAATGAGGCAGAATTAGCTATGACAGAAGTAAAAACACCATGTGTTACTATGAAGAAGATGCAGAAGTCTTAACTGTACTGCAATCAGAACTGAACAATGAGCAGCGTAGCATTTTTCAAGAAGAAACAAAAGAAATTGCACATGGTGTACAACATGAAAATAAAGAATGTACCTGCCAAAATGACAAACCTATACTACTATACGTCAGTGGTCAAGCTGGTTCAGGCAAAACATCCTTAATCAAAATCATCAGCAAGTTCCTTCAACAATTGACAAACAACAAACTGTCAGCTGTTGTAACTGCCCCCACAGGTCTAGCTGCCTACACCATAGGCAGTGTCACTTTACACCAATTACTACACCTTCCAGTAGAAATTCAAAACAAATTAGAATATTACAAACTTTCTACAGAAGCTGCAATGAAACTACTTAGAGTGTTAAAACAAATGAAAAAGCTATTAATAGATGAAGTGAGCATGGTCTCCAACCTAATGTTGGCTTTGATTCACCTCAGATTACAAGAAGTACTCAAAACAAAGTACGAAGAGCTCTTTGGAGGGAAACAAATTATTGTTTTCAGAGATCTTCTTAAATTGACACCAGTGAAAGGTGAACCTATTTTTAAAACATTAGGACGCAAGCTCTGCCGTAAAACTGTTGGCAGCATAGGAAATGTCAACTTTTGGCAACATTTCCAATACAGAGAATGAACAGAAAACATGCGCCAATCTGAAGACCTCACATACGTCAACATTTTAAAAAGTATTAGAGTTGTTGTACTACCTCAAGAAGCACAATCAATATTAAAAACCCGGCACATCCATGCACTGTATGGCCATAACTCATGTGCTACTGTGTCAATTGCATGTCCTTGATGCCAACTCTTGCAAGCTGTTCATAATTCAATGAAACAATGTTGAAAAAAGAAATGCAACCAATAATTGAAATTTGCTCCACAGACAAACTGGACGTACATGGTATGACACTACACATGTGTCAACAAGCCACAACAAGACTAAATACTTTAGAAAACTCTATCTCCAACACAGCTGGTTTGGAGAAAATATTAAAATTATCTGTAAACTGTAGATTAATGCTTAAACGTAACCTTGACGTGGAGCAAGGACTAGTTAATGGAGCACTTGGTACAGTTGTTGGCGTTCAAACATACCCACGTGAGAGCAACATTCAGTTTGTCAATATTCTCTTTGACAAATTATCAGAAGTAAAAAGGATAGGACGCTCAACAACTCGATTCCTTCTTTTCAAAGACATGTATGTACGCAGAGAGCAATTTTCTCTAACTCTAGCATACGCAGTCACCATTCACAAATCACAAGGTCTTACCCTAGATAAAGCATTGATAGATATTGGGAACACAGTCTTTAAAGAAGGCATGAGCTACGTAGCACTATCACGCTTATGTACACTTGACGGTCTATTTCTAATCAACTTTGAAGCAAGTAAAGTAAACGCTGATATTCCTTGCATTTTAGAATACAATAAACTACGTTCACTGTACACCCCCATCTAAAAACCTATCCTGTTCCACAAAAAGCAAAGCGCTGTAAAAGAAAAGTACTTCAAACAGAAATGCAACAGGATCTCACTGCAAATCCTCCAAAGAGAGTAAAAGAAGCTAATACTTCATCAATTACTACAACCAAAGAAGAATCTACTTCTCAAAGTAACTCAGGTACTTCTTTAAAGAAGCAACACACACTCAGAAGAAATGACTTGGACACAGAACTATCTGGTCCATTCAAATTTTCAAATATAACTGGTGTAAATTGCCACCTGTCAGGATCTTCAATCTTCTTCTTCTGGCGCAGAGGCAGCACAAACGTTTGCCTTCCCGGGTTTTGGTACCTGAGCTTGTGTTACTACAGGCCACTGCAACCCTTTGGGGAAAGAGGGTTAGGGTTTGTAGAGTGGATAGGTAGGGGGTTTCAGGAACACTGGAAAGAGGGTTAGGGAAGCTTGATGGACAGGTAGGGGGAGGTTAGGGAAACATGCTCCTCGGCCCCTGCTTCTGAGCTGAAGTACTCCGCCTTCATGCTCCTGCACACTGCCCTCACACACTATACACCTTGTGAGAATGGGCGTTTGTAATGGAGCCCTCTAAACAGAACACTGCCCCAAGAGGCACTAAAACATATACTGTCTCACTTAGTTCTTTAACAGTGCCCTCACATTACTTCATGTAAGGCTTTAACACTTCTCCCCACATTACATCATGTAGGCTTCAGGTTTTTTGCAGTTTCACCAAGCGGATGGACAAAACCCCCACATTACGTCATGCACGGAATGCCTCAAGTCATAAAAACACATAAACACTTAGCTTTGTGTTTGCTGCAAGTTTTCGGGATCTCCTGGTCCCCCTTTTCATGCTGGTTGGGCTAAGCGCCGTCCCTCAGCTTCTCAAGCATTCGGTCAGCTGGTGCCTTGACCTCGCTTTACTAGCACCAAGCACCAAGTTCCTAACATTTAATGCCCCTTCATACATGCACTGCCCATGCCGTGTTCATTAGGAAGCCTGCGTGCGTATCAGTATGCAGTTTGAAGTTCTGAACATGCTCCGGTTATGCGCTGCTGTTAGTAAGGCTGGGTGGGCTCCTCTCGCCAACCGCTGCACAACATGTTAACAGAGAGCGGTACTTATCTCGCTAGTCACGTGGGGCCTGGGGTTGTCTGCAGGCGGGCGGATGCCCCGCATAGGCATGCCACTGGGAGCTTCAGGAAACACGTCCTTCCTGATTGCCGGTCGGAATTGCGAGCAGCGCTTGCAGAGCGCGGCTCACAAATGCGCGGTTATGCGGGCCTTGCCAGGGGCGTGGCTATCTTTTCCCCAGCAGGCTCGTGCTGCACACGGCCTGCTGGGTAATGTAGTCTTCGGGCTGTTCTCCACCATTGGGCTTCAGATCTACAAAAAGGGTGGAGAACACACCTGGAGAATAATGTTGGATGTCGCAGGGCCTCCCTCCTCCTCTCAACACCCACCACATGGATTACCAAGCCGACTCCTGACTGAGACCTGACACCACCAATTGTTAACAACATTTACCTATACAATACAGGCCAATTGTGTTTGCAAATGTTAGTCCTTCATAGATATGCAAGCAACAATCCTGAAAACACTTACAGTGTTCATGGAATAAGACAAGAATTGGACTACTGTGCTGGAATGATGAAATTCAATTTAAACCGACAAGAAGATCCACAGGAATTTCTAATGTACTTAATACAAATACTGGAAAGAAAAAACATACTTATACATGAAATCATTCACATTTCCTACATGTGGAAACATACATGCAAGTCCCTAACACATTATTCATGTATGTAGCAATACCTATCTGTGACTCCATTCCATTTCAGCAACTGGTGCAAATTGCAAACCATAGCATGTGGTGTACGACGAGCAATTCTGATATTTGTTCAATGCTACATATACACTCACATAGTAAATATGTGATATTAATGCTCTTAAGAAACAATGCCGATGGTACCAAAAAGAACTGCAAACGTACTGCCTCCACACACAGACAGGTACCACGCGGCAATAAAACCTTCCCAACTGTAGCCATAATCTACCACACAGGGGACTCCACCAATGGAGGCCACTATACTGCATACATTAGAAAGCAATCGGCATGGTGGGAATGCACTGATACTTCCATCAGCCCAAAGCACAGACTACCTGCAAATCTTGCAAATGCCTGCTTAATATTCTTGAAACCAAAATGTACTAGTTGATGCACAAACCTACTATACCGTACACCCAGCAGCAACCAATACCTTCGTAAGTGGACAAAAAATATTTTCCTTCCACACTATCAACCTCAAGCAACGTACCATATACGTATACAGATGTCCAAGTAACCACAGGAATGCACAAGCTTCTCTACATACCCTTTATAAATGGAACACTGCAAACTGTTAGAATATGCCACCTGGTATCTAACTGCAAGCGAAACATGACAATGTTATTTGCAGCATCACAACTACCCAACTCAACCTTCAACAACTACTGTCCTACAAACATAGCATCAAACACTTCCAAAATGTGAGCGTTTACAGTATGCCAACAGGTGCGTAACTACCATCACAATACTGCACTAGAAGGGACTCCGCCAATGGAGGCCACTATACTGCATACATTAAAAAACAATCATCATGATGGGAATGCAATGATACTTCCATCAGTCCAAAGTACGGACTAGCAGCAAATCTTGCAAATGCCTACCTAATATTCTTCAGGCTAAAATGTACTCATTAATGTACAAACGTACTATACTTTACTCCCCAGCACCAACCAGTACCTTCGTAAGTGGACAAAACATGTGTTTCCTTCCACACTATCGACCTAAAGCAATATAACATACTGCAAGCATTGACGAAATGCACTACAGTGTGTGTGGACAATTTTATCCCCAATGCACCCAAGGAGTACAGTCACACAAACAATACGTGTGCACAAAGCACAGTACCAGTATTTTCCACTTCATATGTGCAAGGGAAAGAGCTAAGTATGAAGGCTCAAACCTATCCTCAGTAACCTCTAAAATCAACACTTATGCAAATGAGTCAGCAGCTCTCTGCGAACAGTCATACAACTCCAACACATATGGACGTACCACCACGTTACTCCATAATTGGACAGTACCACTTCAAAGTGTACACAGATGTCGAAGTAACTGCAGGAATGCACAAGCTTCTCTACATACCCTGTACGAACGGGAAATTGTAAACAGTTAGAATACGCCACCTGGTACCTAACTGCAACCTGAACACATCAATGTTATTTGCAGCATCACAACTACTATGATACAAACATAGGGTCATACACTTCCAAACTTTGAGCAGTTACAGTACGCCAACAGGTACAGGTACAAAGAGGAAGCAGGAACACAGTTACAAAGCACTGCCTACTATACAATGCCACCCATCATACCAACATATATAGTCCAGATATTGTACACCCTTACATTTCCTCCTCTAACCACTTCAAACGTCACAATTATTCATTGTGCACCATAGAAGCAACGAAATGTCGAAGTTTTTTTTTTTAATCCAGCATGGATTTTGTTTCCCCACAGACCCAATGATTATGCAAAGACCCACAGTAACTGCGCTGATTACACAGTACACTGGGTCAAAGCATAGTACTTACAACGTACTAGTTATGAGGTTCCACAAAATAAACAAATGTATACTATGTAGATTACTGCAAACTAACAAATACCTACCCTAACATATTCTGTTCTCGTTTCCCACAGATAATGGAACAAGCAGTACAACAACATTTTACACTCCATACACAAAACACAGTGCAGGCCTTCCTCAATCCAAACTGTAAGTCTTCAACAATTGTTATTATACCTCTGTACAAAATCCCAAGTGCAATAAGTGCACTTATTTGTGCTATACACAGAGCAATACCACCATTTACAATGCACACCCATATTACACTATTCAGCTTTTGCCTACGCCCTACATGCTTCACTACACCCTGTACAATGTAGGGCCTCCAGCCATACACTAAACATTGTACACCCCACCCACTATTTCTGAAGCACTGCAGAAATATACATACAGACATCTATCCACGTACCACTAACCCCACACATAACACAGCCACCTACCCCGTAGCCACTACAGTTGACATTGGCTGCTATTTCTTCCACAAAATACATAACCTGTGTCCTAAGTACGCTGCTCCCCTAAGAGTATCTTAAGTGCACACACTGAATAAACAACCCTATAGTTAGTTACCCTACAATCTGCAAAATCACAACAATGCAATTTAATGCATGCATCAACACATCTTACATAACTTTCCTAATTGCTGCAACATTTGGCTTCCTGCTTTCCACTGGCACTGTGTAGGCCATTAGGTCATTTTCATTCTTATGAACACCATTTCCAAGAAACGTATCCAACCCATATGTCACTGCAGCTCATACAGCATTGCTCCCCAGACATATTGCAAACACTGCCTTACTGCTTAACTTTTTAAACTTCTTTTTCCCTTTTTCATTGTGCATAGGAAACACCATTTAAAGCTCAATAACCACATTACAATGTTGGACAAACATTCTCACTACCTGCTTTCCTTTCCTGAACAGTAGCCCCGAAAGAAGGTCATGCAGCACAACACCAAACTGCGTACGATGGACCACCCACCCACTTCTTCAAAAACAGCAAACACAGTCTGACATCACCCACCATTGCCTGTTAACACACTGCACATATAACTGGTCCTTACCCACTGTAAAAGGACATTTTATGTATTTTGCCATCTCTGCATTCAGGGAACCATTTGCACAGCACCATCATTGCAACTTGTACATTGCACTACCTTCACCGTACAAACACTACCAACATTCGTAAATACATACTACAATCCCAACATGTTGCCGGCTGATTCCTTCTTTTTTTTCCTGCATCATCTTCGGAAATCGAAATCTAACATACCTCTTCTTCACCAGAACACACGCACCTTGTAAAACAGCCTTGAGGGGGAAGCATATTTAGCTCCAAGTTCAGATATTGTATAGAAGTCTAGCAAAAAAAATACAGAATTTACATACAGTTCCTCTGTCCATTTGCCCCAAAAGTAGTCTGCAACGATCCCATACGGCTTACACTCCAATCGCACGGCTACCCAATAGAAGCATGGAATTCGCCGAAATTGTGTAAGTACACCTTTACATCACATGTGTATCACGATTAACATTTCTTAACGTGCTTCTCAGTATGCATATTTACTAATGCATTCTACCGCTCACTTCCTCTCTCTACCTTACACAGACCTTCGTGACTGCAGTAAAAAAACGCCGTTACACTGTCATGTCTCCACCATTACCAGTAAATTGCAACTATCATTGTGCTTCCTTTTGCTGCCATTCTTCCCTGCCCCTCCAAATGCACACATACAATGCAAAACGAACATGGAGCGCAAGTCGTACAGTAAAGAACCACACCTTCTGCACACTCGTACACTGCTGCATTCCCTGTTCTGCCCTTTGTATGCCCTATCACACAATTACTACGTCTATGCACCCTCAGTACACTATACGTTATAATGGCCACAGTTGCACGCAGAGGTCACCTGGCACAAAAGCATGTACAGCTCACATTTCATTGACGCACTTCTTACCAAAGCTGCTCCTCCATTCTCCAGAAATCCTAGGTGACCCCCTTTACGTTTCTTATTGTATTACTTTCTTTCCGGACACACAGGGGGTCATTACGAGTTCGGGGGTAGACATGGCGCTATTAGTGCCATGGCTGCTTCCAAACCCGGGTCCAGTCTGACTGAATGGGGATTTACCAGGTCATTCTGACCTTGGAGGACCCGTTAAGTCCCCATTCAGTAAACCATTCCCCGTTCCCATTTGAGCCCCCATAGGGCTCAATGGGAATGGGGAAGATGCTAATACGGGCCCGCAAATTGCGGGCCCGTTATTAGCTCCAAGGTCCCTTAACAGGACCTGCAGAGAACAGCTGGTCAGACCAGCCGTTCCTGCTGGGACCCGCTGAGGGACCTCGGAATAGGGCGGTACGGGTTTACCGGCACCGGCTCCTTACCGTTGCCCATAAACCCTTACCGCCCCACTCGGAATGACCCCCACAGACACATTGTGCCATGGGTCCAACTGCACTTGCTACCACTGTCAACTTTTGTAAAAAGGAAACACATGAAAATAGCATATAGTCCTAATGGTTCAAACACATTTTCTTGTGTGCAGCCGTGCAGTATTATCTACAAACCAGAGACCAAGGCAGTGGGTTAACATATGACGCTACGCACTAACACACAGTTCATGGCCCATCAGGCATGCCGCTATTACTACATTATCCTTCCTGTAAAGTTTTGTCCTGTACGCTGCAACTAATACCCGCTGCTTACATCTACTCTTATTCCTCTTCCTACTCAGATATCTAGCACACTACTGTGCATGCCACTCCTTCCACATTCAAATAGACGGCTGGTGGACCAACCGTTGGAAAATTACCATAAGCAATGTGTTTGCTTTAGTTATTATCTGGGCTGACCGATATGGCCCGGTATGTGCACTTGTGGTTCCTGCTATACGAACCAACCTGCACACCTTTACTCTTTAAACCATCCCAGCGGCACCATATGCTACCTTTGCTACCGATCAAAGAAAATGTATTCTTTCACACGGGCCACCAAGCACCACTACGTACTCCTCCTCCCACTTTGCTAAACTAGCACAGAAGTACAAGATTGCACAGACGGCATTGCTCACTGGATTTTGTTTGCGAAATAAAAGAGCGGTGAATGCACCAACTGGCACGTTGTCGTTTACATTGTGTGGTAAAATAAAGCACTTCCTACCACTCACTGTATTGTTAGTAAAGTATGGAATATTCTGGAACCGTACACTCTGTGTGCGCATGTCCGATTTTACTTTTGTTTATGTTGTTCCTTTCCAGAGATACATGGTCACGTGACAGAGTGCACAACACGCGGCATGCACATAAAATAAATACCTGGACTGCACACCGTGAGGAACGACTGTCCACAAGTGAAGTCACTGACGCCACTAACTGCTGCGATGGTGTATGTGGCACACAGACATACCTAAAGGAAACGATGCACACATTGAAATTGCACACACTAACAGCTCCACCCACTTCCGTTGCCCATCTGAACAAGTACGCCAAAGAAAGGTAACAGTCTGATGGCCTGCCATCCTGTATATAGCTGGACTTAAATGCATTCATAATGTTATCGGCTGTAAACGTATGTGTGTTGAACTGTACATTATCCACACTTTGCAAGTGTAATGCTTATTAACTCGTGCCATTTCCTACTACCTTCCTTCGCTCCCAAAGTACAGGGTATCATTAGAGCTATACCATACTGTAGATTAACTGTGGCATCTCAGTATGTGAATAGGAAAAGGCCAATGACGTTCACCATATTCAAGTGCAGTCACTTCACGCCACCTCTACTGGTGTGCCAACTGCAAAATGTACTCCACAACCATGCTGTCACACTGAGCACCCACAGGACACATACATATTTCCAACCGTTTATGCTGCAGTTACATATTAGTAGAAGAACAGATCCAAAGAAGGTAACATTCGTAAATCTGTTTCCTAAAAATGTCCACATTGTTACTTCAAACGCCTGTAGCCATTCATACATGGCATTAGATGCGTGCCACTCCCAACACAGCATGGTACACTGATTACAAAAATCCCTATACCATCTGCAATGCATGCCCCATCCCCAACAGCCTCTGAAGGTTGTCACCTGTGCACCTACCCCACAACTTTTTAAATGTTAGCATCTGCGTACATGGAACCTCGCGTAAATGTTACGCAGTGAAACAATTCTTTCATGTCCCGCTTAATTACTACACTCCCTCAAGTGAAGCTCGGTTCACGTCCACACAACTCCTAATGCAAATGGTGTCTCACCCATGCTCCTTACGACCTGGACCATGTCCTCCATAGTGATTCTGCAAAGGCGGGAACCTTACGACTCTTATATATGTACAAGTGTACTGTATGGCACAAAATATGCTTATAATACATGATGCAAATGACCTAAGGCAAAGTGAAAGTACTCTTTGTACATATATCTGCAAGCCACATACAAATATCACAGTACTCCCATACGTAGCAGCATTGCGTTGCTGGTTTCTTAGCAACTTGCTACTCCTTCGCCACACCCACTGCAAAGCAATAGACCCATGCATGGAAACATGTTACCACTTACCTTTTCTGCCCACACGTTCATATCCATTCAGCAATGAACCCAATGAAAACAAATTTCTGTTACCTACTTCCAACCAGTAACCACCCTGTTATGTTCAAGGGCCCAAGCCGTGCACACAAGGCAGTACGGGTTTTGCAGGCATAATACAACATCGCACTGCCACTGCAAATTTCCTCATATTGTCTCCAATGCACTCCCCAGCACCAATGCAGACTGCGTGCACTCACCAAAAAATGATAGTCAACTGTACAAGTACCCACCCATGCAGGGTATGTGAGTACCTGCATAGAAATTCCTTCCACGTGCTAATGTCTGACTGCCCTCCCTACAACATTGCAGTGCCAAAGCCCTGTGCTCTTGAGTGCA
Organism: Ambystoma mexicanum; assembly: GCF_040938575.1. Taxonomy (NCBI): domain Eukaryota; kingdom Metazoa; phylum Chordata; class Amphibia; order Caudata; family Ambystomatidae; genus Ambystoma; species Ambystoma mexicanum. The sequence continues at coordinate 399,745,780 of NC_090939.1, read as the reverse complement.
AAGGACGAGGCCTAAGGCCTCCGCCCATACACCCAATAGCCTACTCTTTCAACACACCCACTAAAATACAATGTAGACATGCATGCTACCATGCGGCTGTGTACCTTTCCTGACTACCAGTACGTATAGTTACACTAACAAAGTCACACAACGCTACATTCTCCAACCTACTTCCAACCAGTGGTCAAACTGTTACATGCAGTCGCCCTAGCCATGTACACAATCCAGTACACCAACATATGATAGTCCCACGTGCACCTAACCACAAATGCAGTGTATGTCAGCAGCTGCAGGAATTGCCCAATCCATGCGCTCTTTTTATGTGCCATGCCCATGCAGTAAAAAGGCTATGCCTTACCCACAACCACTACAAGCCAAGTCAGACTAGCATAGGAACAATTCCCCACAAACTCACCGCCGTACAACAACGCAAACGCACTAAGCCAACATAACCAGCGGCATCCATAGCCTACAGTACTAAAACATTGACAATATCTTTGCTTCGCCCTCTTTCACCCAGCCGATCCTGCACACCATGGTTTCTGACGCCTTTCGGCACTCCACTATCCTCCGCTACACCATGGCAGCGTTTCCCAAAAACTTTGATGCACAGCATGGTTCCCTCCAGCCAACCACCAGTCCGCGTCCAATGTTTGCCGACAGCAGGCCAATCAGACTTTAGTCCACAGAGCGAACAGGGAAATGGGTCAGCAGAGCCAGATATCACTAATTATTTGGGATGTACATTTCAGTGTTTTGCAAAATGAGCACCGGTCCGATTTCCACCAAAGACATAAAAGCACGCTTTCTGACCCAAGATCCCTCCGCAAATTTGGTGAAAATCCGTCCAGCCTTTCGGCCTGTAACCGTGCGCAAAGGTTTTCCCCATTCAGTCTATGGAATAAAAAAAAAATTGGGACCCCCCTAAAACTCCTCCCACCCCTGCACAAAACCTCACACAACTTGCATAAAAAATTCAGAGCCGGCCATATACTTTATTTTTGCAAAGTTTGGTGAGGATTTGTCCAGGGAGAGTGAAGTTTTAAGCCGATGAAAAAGTGCTATTCCTATGAGTTTAGCAAATTAACCATAATTACGCGGCTATAGCGGGCAATGTAGTATACATATATGTATTACACGGCCACAGTAGTGGCCGTGTAGTTATGGTTAAGTTGCTAATCCCATAGGAAGAACACTTTTTGGGTGGCTTATAACTTCGCTACCCCTGGACGAATCCACACCAAACTTTGCAAAAAAAAGTATATGGCCCAATCTGAAGTTGGTGAGGTTTGGTCCGGGGGGGGCAAAGTTATAGAGGGAGTACCAAAATTTCTTTTTTTCCCATAGACTGAATAGAGAAAAAAGTTTGGTCACGCCTACAGCCCAAACCGCTGGACGGATTTTCACCAAATTTGCGGCAGGAGCAGCGGCTTGTTCCCAAAAGTGTGCTTTTGTAAATTTGGTGAAAATCCGTCAAGTAGGTCACAAAAAATGTGTGATATCTATGTGAAACAGACACACTTCCCTGTTCGCTCCCAGGACAGGCCACCGATTGGTTAATCAGCTTGCGTCATGCGATGATTGGATGGTGAAGAGCGTGAAGTGCGTCAGATTTTTGGAAATGCCCACCATCTTGGATTCGCGGACAGTGGCTGGTGTCTACGGACATCCCAGTAAAAACATATTAAAAAACACAACATTGCACTTGTCAAACTTATCAAATATTCTCTGGGGAGGTGAGGGGTGATGAGGATGGGATGGGATATGGCTGCAAGAAGCAAAAACATTGTTGTTTTTGGCCGCAAAAGTCAACGAACAGTTCGGATGTTCGCGAACAGTCCTGAAAAGTTTGCGGACACCTGAGCATTACGGGGTTGGTGAAATGCAGTTCTTGGATGGCTTATAACTTTGGCACCACTTAATGGAAATGCATGGAAATATGCATGTATATTTCTGACCTGATTCCGAGTGAGTATACGAGGTTTGGTGGGATTCTGTCATTAGGGGGTCCCAAAATAATGTAAAGGCTTATAAATGAGGTGCCATTTGACTAATCTACACTTAATTTGGGAAACCGATAATACCTTTAGATGTGAATGTTTCTGCATAGTTTGGTGGGATTTTGTGAAGAGGGGGCAAATTTAGAGGGGAGAGTCCCAAAATAATGTAAAGGCTTATAAATGAGGTGCCATTTGACAAATCTACACAAAGGTTTGCAAAAAGATTGTAGATCTAGATATAGATGTTTTCGTAAAGTCTGAATGGATTTTGTCAAGTGGGGGCTAGGTTATATGACAAATTTATGTACATACATTTGACACTTTTGAAAAAATAAAACATGGGTGGATTTGCAGAAAACTTGCGTAAGGAGCATTGGCAAGGACCTACATGCTTGGTTTTGCAAATGTGCCAGTGTTTTATTATTTGAGAAGTGTCATAATGTAGCTACAAAAAATAGCGGTATACCTTTAGTGACTGAGGGGTAGCCTGTGGCCATGGGCAGTGGCCAGATTGTCCGTGTCATGGAATAAGGTCATGATCCGGACAATCTGGCTACTGGCTCTGACCACAAGGGACAAAACATAGGAATAAAGTGGCCATGTCCACCTGGGACTGGCTTTGTGGTAAAAATTATTCAAAATTAGGATAGATCTGAAAGGGAAGAAAAATATGATCATGGTGATATGGTCATAGAGTTCTCTTTTTGCCTTCTGCAGGCTGCCATGGAAAGCAAAGAGGGGCCCTGTATGGAACCCTCACCTTCCCTTTCCATGGTGGCCATCTTGGAAAAGGATTTTCCTTCCTACTCCGGGGCGCCGTAGGCATCCCAGTGTAGGAAGAAAAATCCTCTTTTTTAGCACCCCGGGTTCCCGCTTTGGGAACCTAGGCTGCTAATGGCCGTGATCCCCCATTCAGGGGCTGGAATGGGTGGATAATGGTCCAGAGACCTTGTTATCCACCCTCCCTTTGCTTGGGCTGATAACCTTGGCTGCTGGCCAGTATCCACCATTCCAGTCCCTGGAACGGAGGATGAACAACACAATATTCCCATTAGCATAACACAAAATGCAAATTGAAATGTTGAAAAATCTTATTCAGTCTATGTACTTTACTGAGAAATATAAAGTAAATGGAGTCTATACATGTATTTTACTTCTATTTTTTAACTGCGAAAGGTGGTTCCTATAGGAATATGTCTTTTGTTGATTTTGGATGTATTTTTTTCCCAGGAGAGCTGAGAACGAAAGGTGGGAAGGGAAATGAGGGAAGAGGAACCAAACACTAATATGGAGGGGTAGGTGGACAAGGGAAAATGTTGCGCGTATGTTATTTCTAAGGTAGGGGACAGTGTTTCTCATGCTCTTTGATTACAGCAGTGGTGGCGGCTCTTGGGGAGGAGCGATGGCATTAGCTGATGCCATTTTAAGATAAATAGCAGTTTTGCTAAAAGTATGTACTGTGTACTAGATTGTTAATGGATAATGAGTAGGAATAGGTGTTGGAGCTGTGCAAGGGAAATTTTGAAGTTGAAAATTCCTAGATCAGTAGAAAATGCAGTTCTGAACTGTCCGCGAAGCAGAGATCATATCGTGAAGTGCAGACAGTTTCTCAGACACGTCATCATGCCCAGCGCCAGCGTACGGACATGTGGCACTGTCCGGAAGGTCCGCTATGAAGTCAGATGTTCATAGACGTCTACGGATGCAAAACTAGTTGAAATAGTTGCAAAAAGTGTATGGAAGTGTTAAAAATGATTCCAGAAGGTGGGAAATGGCAGAGTTTTAAGGTGATACTTTGTAAATTGGACACAAACATTGCTATATTGGGTAAGTATGATATTAGTAAGTTGTAGGTAAAAAGCATGAACTGGTAAAAACCTGTGAAATTCAGTGAAACAACTTTGTTAAAGGGGCGTTATGGTTAAGTTGGACTAATAAAAACCTATGAAATTCAATGAAAAACTTTTTTAAAGGGACATTATGGTTAAGTTGTACCAATAAAAACCTATGAAATTAAATGAAAAAACTTTGCTAACGGGACGTTATGGTTAAGTTGCACTAATAAAAACCAACATAACCATAACGTCCCTTTAACAACGTTTTTTCATTGAATATATATATATATATATATATATATATATATATATATATTCAGTGAAAACTTTGTTAAAGGGACGTTATGGTTAAGTTGCGCTACTAAAAACCTATGAAATTCAGTGAAAAAACTTTGTTAAAGGGACGTTATGGTTACAAGTAAAACCGAAAAACCCCTGAATTTCGCCAGTTATTGTCATGCATGCTGGACATTTTACCTCTGGACCTGGAACAACATCTTCACGTAGAACGAGTTATGCTCATAGAACTGCTAGACTGTTCTATTCTAAATGGAGTTTGTTTGATGCACTGCCGGGAAAACGACGTCTGCATTATTCCCGTCGTTAAATTCACGTGATTCAGGTTAGTCACGTGTGTTATGGCAGCACGTTCACAAGCAGCGTGGTTACGTCGCTCGCTGCTTCTGATTGAACCAATATGGCGTTCGGTAGCTGAAACCCTTGATCTGCATCCTCGTATTCTCTTCAGTTACTTCCTTGGCTTCTTTGGCGTGTTTTCTTCCACACGCGAATTCCTGGAGATGCTGCCTGGAAGTCACAGGTTGGCCGCACTGTATGCATGCTTTTCAGTCGTGTGTATTCTGACACGCGGGTTCCTGATTTCTTTGCATGCTGCTTTCCTGACTACGTGAAGTCTGGTCGCATGTAATTCCCACGCGGACGCTGTTTTCAAGCGCGGCTGTCCTGGGCTGCGTGTACTTTGGTTGCGTGTTAAATCTCACGCAGACGCTAGCACGGCTGTCCCGGCTGCGTGTACTTTGTTCGCCGGTAATACACACGCGGACTCTGGAACTCTTCAGGTACGGCTGCTCTGACTGAGTGCACTTCTGTTTGCGTATTGCACGTGGTCTACTCTACTCTTTACACGCTGCGGTCCTAGTTGCGTGTCCTTGTGTTGCGTGTGAATCCTCACGCTTGCAAGAGCGGCTGTCCCGGCTGTGTGAACTCTGTCGCGTGTAAACCTCCTTTGGAGTGAATCCCTGGCACCTGTAATGAGATAACAGGTGGACTCATTTCATCATATTTTTTCTACGTGGGAAAGGAAGTATTTCTTTTTTAAGGTGATTGTGCATAGTACTTTGGACGCTATCCTGTGGTGCACCAACCCGGTATCTAGCGTGAGCCTCGTGCCATTCGGGATAAGTCTCCCTTACTAACCTTCCACTCCTTTTCGTTGTTTCAACTCCTGGATTTCTTCAGAGACTTTGGTGGAGACTTCAGTTCTAAGCCTACAGGTCAGTGTTGTTAATTAGTGCTATTGCTGTTCTATAGTTGATTTGGGACAGTTTCTCATGATAATTTATTTGTCCTAGGCTGACTTCCTATACAGCTCCCACGCCCTTTCCAGTGATCCCTCTCTCTGCCTGTTTCACCAGTCAGAGAGTGGTATCATTTGGAAGGTCTAATTTGACTTCACTACTATCAAGTCATGTCAATAAGGATCCGGAAGAGCCCTACCAATTGTATCCTTTTTGGTTACCCTATCCTTTTCATAAGATACCTTGGTGATTTATGACAGTTATGGTACACTAAGCAACCATAACTCGCGCCACCACCGTGCACTGCTAAGACTAACACCCTTGACATCAAAGATGACATCACAAATGTCATTGATGACATCACTGATGACATCACATGTCTGGCTCACTCTTCTTTCTTTTGCTGACATATCTAGGCCACATGGTTTTCTTCAGTAACAGTCAGAAACTAAAAATGTTATTCTATTTGTAGACATATCCTTCAAGTAGGTTCTTACAGTAATTCCCTTAGAGTCCAGTCACATCATATGAAACATATACAAAGGGGAAGACACAAGCTTGAAAGACAGCAATCCTTTTTGTGCATAAAGATAGTCAATAGAGTTATCAGAACTTTCTGATAGTTCTGTTGTTTTTTATGGCTGTACTTTCCCTGTATATGGTCATATTTGTATACATTGTACTCACACTACTTTCCTTAGGGTCCAATCACATCAAGTGATACATATACATAGGGTAAATGGTAGCTTTGAAACAGAGCAATCATTTATTTGCATGAAAATAATCAGTTAGGTTATGAATTGTTTCTGCTACTACTTGTGCTTTTTTGCTAACTTCACTTACCCATATTGGTATGTGTTCTTGTCTCTTTGTGTTGTGTCTATAGTAATGCAATTATGTAATACATGGGTTTTATTATCTACTTATTACATATTTCACAGTACACAAAAATCTATTAAGAAAACAATTATCATTTAATTATTCAACATATTAACATTATGAATGTTGTACCTTCATCTTGTACGCTGCACACAATGCTATGTTTCTGCATGAGTAGCTTAGTATACTAGATAGAAGCCCATAATAGAATGCTATTTATATCAATGCATCGTTCAATGCACTAATTAGGGTATGATATTTATTGCAATGATCCTTGACACTTTTTTTGCAACATTATAAGAATCCCTTGTACACATATTTCATGAAAAGTACATACACATGTGATGTTATCAGTGATGTCATCAATGACATTTGTGATGTCATCTTTGATGTCGTGGGTGTTAGTCTTAGCAGTGCACGGTGGTGGCGTGAGTTATGGTTGCTTAGCTTACCATAACTGGCGAATTTCAGGGGTTTTTCGGTTTTACTTGAAACCATATCGTCCCTTTAACAAAGTTCTTTCACTAAATTTCATAGCTTTTTAGTAGCGCAACTTAACCATAACGTCCCTTTAACAAAGTTTTTTCACTGAATTTCATTGGTTTTTAGTAGCACAACTTAACAATAATCACTTTGACTTTATGTACATGTAATATGGAACATACTGAACCCCTTCTACTGAATTTGATGTCCGCAAACTTTTTTGATGTCCGCGGACATGTTCGGACAACAGTACCACTACCTAAAAACTCTGGGGGGGTATGTTTAATTGTTATATCATAACATAGTAACATTTGAAAAATTCACAAAGCAGCACACATACATATTATATGTAGTACTATATAAAGAAATGTAACCCATATATGTAACACACTAACCATTCATTTAAATACAATATGTTCTAAAATGGAATATACCAAAAGAAGATAAATTGGCTTCCAACAAAATTACCTCACAGACACTCCACAACCAAGAGCAAGACCAGACCTACAGAGTACTCAGAACATATCTTACCTGAAATAGTAAGTGTACTTCATTTTACTCATATATTTATAAACTTTCTGTATTAGATTAAAAAAAAATGTATTATCTTTTTTTCTCACAGAAATGTCTAGTACTCTGGAATGGCTAGAGGAGCATTTCCCCCATGAGGAAATGTCAGAAGATAGTGAAACTAATGGTACATACTTTACAATATAAACCATTTAATTATTATCATTTTATACATATTTAACATATATTTTTTTTTATACAGAGCATACCAAAATAGAAAATACCTCTGAAGAAACTGTTATGGATAACACTCTTGACAGCATAAAAGAAAAAATGGATATATTGTTGACCAATTTTAATCATTTGAAAACTTTTGTTGAGGATCATTTTAAAACAAAAACCTCATACATTGTCCCACATGTACTTGTCCCCCCTCGCCATATCCCAGTCAATTATCCCCAAACCCTCTCCATAACCCAAAACGTTTTGATGAGACTTCCATCCCTTCTTCACCTGATACCAATCATGTGGAAACCCCTAATTCTCCTGTTTTTGTTTCCGTTTCTGCCTCACCTTCTCTGTCATAAATTGTTAATATATGCTAAATAAAGTAACATTTTTATATTGTGTTGTAATTAGTTTCAGTTTAAAAAAAAAACAATTTAGGTGTCCGCGGACAGCGCAGTTGTTCTGAAATGTTCGTAAATACATGAAAATGGAAGTGTCCTGAAGAACACTACACCTGTCCGTACTGTTCGCTAGCAAGTTGAAACTGTTCTAGAACACACGCGGTGTCCTGAAATGTTCGTAAAGAAACGAAAATGGAAGTGTCCTGAAGAACATTTACCTGTCCGTAGTGTTCGCTAGCAAGTTGAAACTGTTCTAAGAACACACGCGGTGTTCTGAAATTTTCATAAATAAACAAAAATGGAGGTGTCCTGAAGAACACTATACCTGTCCGTACTGTTCGCTAGCAAGTTGAAACTGTTCTAGAACACACGCGATGTCCTGAAATGTTCGTAAATAAACAAAATGGAGGTGTCCTGAAGAACACTATACCTGTCCGTAGTATTCACGAGCAAGTTGAAACTGTTCTAGTTCTAGAACACACGCGATGTGCTGAAATGTTCGTAAATAAAAGAAAATGGAGGTGTCCTGAAGAACACTATACCTGTCCATATTATTCGCTAGCAAGTTGAAACTGTTCGAAGAACACAAGTGGTGTCCTGAAATGTTCGTAAATAAACGAAAATGGAGGAGTCCTGAAGAACACTGTACCTGTCCGTACTGTTCGCAAGCAAGTTGAAACTGTTCTAAAACACACGCGGTGTCCTGAAATGTTGGTAAAGAAATGAAAATGGAAGTGTCCTGAAGAACACTACACCTGTCCGTATTGTTCGCTAGCAATATGAAACTGTTCTAAGAACACAAGTGGTGTCCTGAAATGTTCGTATATAAATGAAAATGGAGGTGTCCTGAAGAACACTATACCTGTCCGTAGTGTTCGCTAACAAGTTGAAACTGTTCTAAGAACACAAGTGGTGTCCTGAAATGTTCGTAAATAAAGGAAATGGAGGTGTCCTGAAGAACACTTTACCTGTCCGTACTGTTCGCTAGCAAGTTGAAACTGTTCTAGAACACACACGGTGTCCTGAAATGTTCGTAAAGATACGAAAATGGAAGTGTCCTGATGAACACTTTACCTGTCCGTACTGTTCGCTAGCAAGTTGAAACTGTTCTAGAACACACGCGGTGTCCTGAAATGTTCGTAAAGATACGAAAATGGAAGTGTGCTGAAGAACACTATATCTGTCCGTAGTGTTCGCTAGCAAGTTGAAACTGTTCTAAGAACACAAGTGGTGTCCTGAAATGTTCATAAATAAACGAAAATGGAGGTGTCCTGAAGAACACTATACCTGTCCGTAGTGATCGCTAACAAGTTGAAACTGTTCTAAGAACACAAGTGGTGTCCTGAAATGTTCGGAAATAAACGAAAATGGAGGTGTCCTGAAGAACACTATACCTGTCCGTACTGTTCGCTAGCAAGTTGAAACTGTTCTAGAACACACGCGGTGTCCTGAAATGTTGGTAAAGAAACAAAAATGGAAGTGTCCTGAAGAACACTATAACTGTCCGTAGTGTTCGCTAGCAAGTTGAAACTGTTCTAGAACACATGCGATGTCCTGAAATGTTCGTAAATAAACAAAATGGGGGTGTCCTGAAGAACACTATACCTGTCCGTATTGTTCGCTAGCAAGTTGAAACTGTTCTAAGAACACAAGTGGTGTCCTGAAATGTTTGTAAATAAACGGAAATGGAGGTGTCCTGAAGAACACTATATCTGTCCGTATGTGTTCCCTAACAAGTTGAAACTGTTCTAAGAACACAAGTGGTGTCCTGAAATGTTTGTAAATAAAGGAAATGGAGGTGTCCTGAAGAACACTATACCTGTCCGTACTGTTCGCTAGCAAGTTGAAACTGTTCTAGAACACTCACGGTGTCCTGAAATGTTTGTAAAGAAATGAAAATGGAAGTGTCCTGAAGAACACTACACCTGTCCGTAGTGTTCGCTAGCAAGTTGAAACTGTTCTAAGAACACACGCTGTGTTTTGAAATGTTCGTAAATAAACGAAAATGGAGGTGTCCTGAAGAACACTATACCTGCCCGTACTGTTCGCTAGCAAGTTGAAACTGTTCTAGAAAACATGCGATGTCCTGAAATGTTCGTAAATAAACAAAATGGGGGTGTCCTGAAGAACACTATACCTGTCCGTAGTGTTCGCTAGCAAGTTGAAACTGTTCTAAGAACACACGTGGTGTTCTAAAATGTTCGTAAATAAACAAAAATGGAGGTGTCCTGAAGAACACTCTACCTGTCCGTACTGTTCGCTAGCAAGTTGAAACTGTTCTAGAACACACGCGATGTCCTGAAATGTTCGTAAATAAACAAAATGGGGGTGTCCTGAAGAACACTATACCTGTCTGTATTTTTCGCTAGCAAGTTGAAACTGTTCTAAGAACACAAGTGGTGTCCTGAAATGTTCGTAAATAAACGAAAATGAAGGTGTCCTGAAGAACACTATACCTGTCTGTATTGTTCGCTAGCAAGTTGAAACTGTTCTAAGAACACAAGTGGTGTCCTGAAATGTTCGTAAATATACGAAAATGGAGGTGTCCTGAAGAACACTATACCTGTCCGTAGTGTTCGCTAACAAGTTGAAACTGTTCTAAGAACACAAGTGGTGTCCTGAAATGTTCGTAAATAAATGAAAATGGAGGTGTCCTGAAGAACACTATACCTGTCCTTACTGTTCGCTAGCAAGTTTAAACTGTTTTAGAACACACGGGGTGTCCTGAAATGTTCATAAAGAAATTAAAATGGAAGTGTCCTGAAGAACACTATACCTGTCCGTAGTGTTCACTTGCAAGTTGAAACTGTTCTAAGAACACACGCGGTGTTCTGAAATGTTCGTAAATAAATGAAAATGGAGGTGTCCTGAAGAACACTATACCTGTCCGTACTGTTCGCTAGCAAGTTGAAACTGTTCTAGAACACACGCAATGTCCTGAAATGTTCATAAATAAACAAAATGGGGGTGTCCTGAAGAACACTATACCTGTCCCTATTGTTTGCTAGCAAGTTGAAACTGTTCTAAGAACACAAGTGGTGTCCTGAAATGTTCGTAAATAAACGAAAATGGAGGTGTCCTGAAGAACACTATAACCTGTCCATAATGTTCGCTACCAAGTTGAAACTGTTCTAAGAACACAAGCGGTGTCCTGAAATGTTCGTAAATAAACGAAAATGGAGGTGTCCTGAAGAACAGTATACCTGTCCATACTGTTCGCTAGCAAGTTGAAACTGTTCTAAGAACACACGCGGTGTTCTATAATGTTTGTAAATAAACGAAAATGGAGGTTTCCTGAGGACACTATGTCTGTCCGTATTGTTCGCAAGGAAGTTAAACTGTTCTAAGAACAAATGGTTGTCCGTAACTGTTCGTTTGATGTGTGACGCACTTTTAATTACTTCAGGACCCAAACAGTGTCCGTAGAACATCAACGCGCATGTGCAAACCAATGTCCGTGCAAGCACCCCTATAAAAGACCACGCCCTAGAGCTTATTCTCATTATGTTTCTGGCTATTCTTCAGAGCACAACTATTTTTCCTGCAACTTGCAGATTACACCATCATCAAGATGGCATCCATGGCTCCACTACTGCCACCTGGTGCTGCACCTGCTTCAGCACCACCCCCACCCCCTCCACCTCCACCACCACCACCTCCCCAAGGACCTGAAGAGGGGAATAGGAGTGAGGATGCAGAGGAGGAAGAAGAGGATGACGAGAATGAGGTAGTGGAAATCCCTATTACCCGCACTCGGCGTGAGTCTTGGGTGTGGCGGTTATTTACCATTCATGGGGATGGTCCTAAGGCTCGTGCGAACCGAGTCACCTGCAATGAGTGTAAAATGGTACTCAGTCGCGGGAGGCATGGTTCGTACAGCTTTGGGACCACTACCATGAAGTGACACCTAAGGTCATTTCACTATGGAGCCATTTGCAAGGTTGTTCCTTGTGAGGAGCATAGTAGGTTGATTTCCTCTACTTCATCCTCCGTTTCTGATCCTGTCACCACAAGGAACACCTCTGTGGGACAGCGTCTTCCTCAAGCTGCCTCACAGGCCATACATAATGCTGATGACCCTTACCTTTCGAGGGTCACAGTTGTGTGTATGTACTGTGACACAGTACTCTGCATGGGGGAGCGACTTCGTAGTGATTTTGAGACTATCGTCTCAGAGAACGAGAAGACCTGCTCACTACCCAAATAAAACCCACTCTACATCTTCCTCTCTCAGCTCGCCCTTTCTTATCCCTGTGGTTGGTGTCCCCCATTTACCCTTCTTTCCCCTCCTCTCCTAGTGTGTAGTGTATAAAAACCCCAAAAAATATAAAATAACAAAAATCAGAAAAAAATAAGGCTCTTTTCAGATTCGCCTTTCACAGTTAAAAAATAGAATTGAAAATAAATGAAGCAGGGCCCTTTGTATTTTTTAGAAGTCTGCGGACAGTCCGCGGACATCTAACATTTTGGGGTGCTACCCTATCATAACCATTGCAATTTTCTCTGGGAGGAAGTGGTGGCTCTGAAAAGAGCCTTTGGGAGGTGTTTGTGTTTCAAAAATTATAAATACTCAAGACCTACTTCAAAATGGATGCTGTAATTCTAAAAAAAAGGTTGCAATGCATTGTGTATGTTTCTTAGAAAAATCTGATTGCCAGCATAAGTTAGATGTACTCCATCTCTGTGAAAAATGTATGTACTACGAAACATAATACTTTCATTGTGAAAAGAGGACATGCCAGAATCTCTTAGAAAGGCACAAACAGCCTTATCGACATTGCGTCTTGCTTTCTCAATTTGTGGACCAAATGAAGAAGAACAAAGCCACATTTGTCTCTGCACAATCCATGAAAAAATTACTTGGGAATTTGGAAACATGTCCTTGACCTTCCCAACCACTTCATTCCACGTACTCCATGCCAGTGTACTTCCACATGTGGGAATCCAAGATCTACAGCCACTTCAAAGGTTTCTGCATGCACCTTCAACCAATGTATCCACGAGTCTCCCAAAATCCAAATAATCTGTTTTCTGAAATACGCAGCCATAGCTATCTGTTCTTCTCTCAGCAAAAAGAGTATCTGAGAAACTCTCTCCTGGCACAACACACCCACTAACCTTTCCTGACCCATCCCTTTCAGTGCACATTCTCATTTGCATGACTTCTGAACCCAAAAATTCCCGGATGTAACACCCGATGTCCTCGAACTACCGCCATGTCCGCGGACATATCGTAACATGAACAGCCCTTCTACCATTTCCACTTCACTCTCTCTGCCATTCCCTCATTGGATGTAGCTAAGAAGTCACATGACCATCCACCAATCACATTCGAGCCTCTACATCTAACTGCATCATCGTAGATCATCACTGCAAATGTACTGTGAATCTCTCTGAGTACAAGTGTCATATCATTGGCAAGCACCATCTACAAGAAATACTGTACAAGTCTCCAAGATTTCTACTTGCAGCTCCATGCATATCCATATGCATGAACACAAACTACAGGTATGCATATTTTCTGTACAGTAGATGAACACATTTTATAACTGACTTTTAGCTTGAATAATCTGTAAAATGAATCTACTGTCTTTTTTTTAATCTCCTAAAATCAACTGTCACTTACAAATCTTTATACTATTTAATTTCTTTATACACACACACACACACACACACACACACACTGAAATCATGTTAAACTAACATTTTTTAAATGAAATATATAGACTACATATAGTCAAACAAATTTGCATACACACTCTATGTTCAAATCTCAAACAATAATACTTGTACAATTACATATTTTTATTTATTTACTTATTTAATTACTTACATTTATATAGGAGAAGCAGCCCATGACATTGAGGCACTATTACTTGGAAGAGCTTAGTTACAGGAATAATGGTATTCAGTGGTACATTATGAATTTCACAAGACATAGTAAACATATTTTGTTTGCTACATTTAGTCATTGCAATACAATTTGTTCATTAAGAACATATCATATGTATTCAATCGGTGCGACATATCTTATGTAAATAAGATAGTTTTAATGGTTTTGAGGAGGGCGCTGAGGATTTCAATTTAAAAAAATCAATGTCTAAATTAAAAACAGTGCTATATACATACAAAATTACTAATTTGTTTCTTTTACAATGCAGTGAAGACCATTCTCCTGAAAGGAAGCAACAGAATTTGAAGTACAAAGAACAACTAAGAAGTAACCTGTTCATTTTAGAAAAAAAAAAGGAAGTAGAATATCACCATAATATTTGTATTATTACTCAAACACACTGTAAGGTTAATTCATGCTATGTCTGTGCCTAAAAATAGAGATTCTGCACCATTCTGTTCAAAAATCCCCATGGCTTAAACAGCGATTTACAGCCAGAATGGCCCACAAATTCCTATTTTTAGACACACAAATTACCCAACTCAACCGCTAGAATTTAGATTTTATAGAACAAACAACTGTTTTAATTGTATAGCATTAGATATACTATTTATACTTCTCCACACCACTAGCTTACTTTTTTCTGTCATCTGAACCCAGTTTAGTAACACATTAATTCAAGAATACCCATCCCTACTAGTTGTAGTTCTCAATGCACAATCATACACCATTACATACATCTTTATCATCTTACTGAAACACTCATGCACACAGCACACATACATTGCAGAACACCCCAACCCATACCTTCTTTATTTTCTTCAGCAGACCCTAAAGAATGCCTACCAATAATCAAGTCCGTAGAAAGCAACGCAGAAGTAGAGCAAATGAAAAGTGTCCAACATAAGCATCCATCTCTAGCACAATTTGTAAAAAAAGTTTAAACAAAACAGCTAATACAGTCATTTAGTGAAACAAAAGAAGTTTCAAGTACAAAAACTTTGCCTCCTCTATCAAAATGTAAACCAAACCAAAAAACAATTAGCAGAAAATCAGCTATCACTACAGATAAAACTGCTTCTTTAAATCTTGATATAGTTCAAAGTAAGCATACCAAGAAAAGTAATTTAGCCAAAATGGAACGTCACAAAGTCCTTCAAAATCTTATAAAAACAGGAGAGAAACCAGGTTCAACGCTTAAAACCTATTGTAGGAAATTAATCTTAGAAGCGTTGATAGACAGTGCAATTCTTCTCAAAAGAAAGTTATTTATTTTAGTGTTAAACAAAATGAAACCACTAACAAAACTAAAAACTAAATTATAAAAAAGACTTCTCAATAAATGAAATGTCAACAAAAAGAACTTCTTAAGTATCTGTGGAGGTGAATGGAGTCACAAAACGAGCACAGAACCATACGTTAATGAAGAAGCGTACAAACAAAAGCAAACAAATACAATTGCCAAACATAGCAGTGGTCGAGGTTATGAAAAAGTTAATAATTCCATAATGGAACAAGAAGTACTCCTTACAAAAATATGTGCTGAAAACTTAGAATTACCCCTCCATTCAACTGAATCAGAATGTCTAGTGTACAAATGGCCATGCATATCAATGTGTAACATTCACAAACAATTTTTCAAGTCTTTACGCCAATTCCTCAATCAATATGTGAAAAGCAAAGACAAAATCAAAATTAAACTACTGCAAAATATGGATACCTGTCCAGTATGCAAGTACACAGGACTACAAGGACATTCATTGGCCTGCATTACAGGACCTACTTGCAAAACCACCTTCCATGATATCAAAAGGATATCAACACATCATCAACAATAAGAAATCTAGTTTATAAACTGTACTAAGCTAAAAGTCCTGCTTTAGCACTAGCCAATTTAAATAACATTCTTCTACATGGTATAGCAAAAGACCTACTAGAAGAAATCGACTATATCCAGAAAAAATAATTTGGAAGTGAAACCCACTTACAGAATGAAATAGCTGTAAACCAAATGAGTAACAATTCTACACAATGCAACCTTTTACTACACACATACAAAAAAGAAATACTAAAATTTAAAAGTACATCAGCTGAAGTACCAACCATGTGTGTGTATGTTGCAGCAGAACTTTTTTTTTATAAAAGTAACAGAAAACCTGTAGAGCTATCATACAAAATAGAAGACAATGAAGATTCTAAATGGTCTGAATTAGCTCTCTACCTTATAGCAGAAAACAATTACAAAATAACTGACCCCGTAATACTTTGTAGTTACTGCACTTCAAAACTTGACAACGACTAAACTCCTTCACGTGCTATCACAAATAATTTGGAATTATATCCACTACCAAAACCCCTTCAACAACCTAATTTATATGAGAGCATCATAATTCAAACAGTGTACCCATTTCAAGCAATAATACGCCTTGAACCAAAAACTGCTAAATTACCTCCCTCTGAATTAGTGAAAGGTATTTGTGGAAAAGTAGTATATTTACCATTAGATCTAAAAGAAAATGTGCACACACTAGGAGTGCAACGTCCAATGCAACAATCTTTAATTATCTTGGTAAATGGAGTACCTACAAAAGACAAAAAAATTGGCAACAGCTGGTAGATTTACATAAAGTTAGAGAAGCCTTGCAATATCTTAAAGATAATAATGAATATTACAAAGAAATGAATATTGAAGAAAACTTGAATGATACAACTGAAATAATTCAAGAGACACAAGAAGCTGGTCAATGTGAGCTCCTAGATCCTGCTACAATATCAAACACTTTAGACCATTATACAATTCCTCCATTGCACTCTAATGACACCATAGAAGATGCACTGGAAACGTACCAAATGCGTCAAACAAAAGGATCACCAATCAGCATTGGGAAAAAAGAATAGAAGCACATGCTTTTCCTCTACTCTTTCCTACTGGCAAATGAGGAAGGTACGATGATAGACCTATTCAAATATCACCTTCAGAATACCGCTCATTATGGATGTATTCTGAAGATCCCAGATTTAGACAAAATGTGGAATAGATGTTCCACCTACTCTTTGAAAGTGAAATAGCAACTTTATGTTACGGAGTTGCACACATATTAAAATCAGGATCACACTTTCAAAATATGACAGCTACACAATTATTAAAAAAAGTGCAACAAAATGATGAGGTTTTACAATCAAATATTACAAATCTATTAGCAAATATGCGTGGTACTAAAGAGTACTGGTTTCGACGTCACGGAGATGTACGTTGTATGATCAGAAACCTTGGCCCACCCACTTGGTTTGTTACATTAAGTTGTGCAGAATATTCATGGAAAGATTTACATGATTTCCTGCGCATATCAAACAAAAACAAAACAAACATAGATATACTAACACCTGGAGAACTTTGTTCTCTGGATCCTGTTAATGTTTCAAGATATTTTCACCATCGCTTCATTGCTATGCTACATTTTATTTGTAATGAAACTGTTCCTCCCCTTGGAGAAGTGCAAAACTTCTTTTGGAAAAAAGAATACCAAGCCAGAGGAGCACCACATATCCACATGCTTTTATGGATTAAAGATGCTCCTAAATTTGGTCAAGACAGTGATGCCACTGTTTTACAGTTTATTGAAAAATATGTCACTTGTGAAATTCCATCAGAATCCAAAAATAGTGTTATTCATGCACAAATTTTACAATTTCAAAAACACAAAAGTGGCAAATATTGTCGTTGCAAATACAAAAACAAAGGGCAATACTACACCAAATGCCGATTTCGTTTCCCTAGACCAGTTACAAATACAGGTCAAGTGAACAACCTCATGTCTTCAGTTAGACATAGGGCCTCATTACACGGACGGCGGTAAGGGTTAACGGTCACCGTTAATGGTAACGGTGACCGTTAACCCTTACCGCCGTACTACGAGGTCCCTTTGCAGGTTGGGAAATTTAACGCCTGCTTTTTGCAGGCATTAAAACCCAACCCGCAAAGGGACCTTGGTGCTAATTACGGCACCACAAATTTGCGGTACCATAATTAGCACCTTCCCCATGCCCATTATGCCCTATGGGGCAAAAATGGGAATGTGGAAGGGCAATGGTGGAAGGGCGAATTACCGCACCTTGGAGTAGGGCGGTAATTCCCCTTTCCCCAGTAATTTACCGGCATGGACCAAGGTGCTAATAGCACCTCGGTCCACCGCCAACCGTGTAATGAGGCCCATAGTGTTAAATGTAAGTCACCTAAAAATACATATTACATAAAAAGAAAAGAAGAAGAAAAATATATGAATGATTACAATGCAATCATTGCCCACTTATGGAATGCAAACATAGATGTGCAGTAAATTGCAGACAATTCTCCTGCGGTTGCACGATATGTCACATCATACTTAACCAAAGCAGAAAAGACAGAGCTGCAAGACCTCTGGAATGACCTGTCATCAGATAAAACAGTGTCTCAAAAATTATACAGCTTGTGCATAAAAATGCTGTCCCATAGAGAATGTGGATCCTATGAAGCAGATGATCGTTTAACTGGTACTGCACTGTATGTTAAATCTGAAAATATAGTATGGCTAAGTCTTGGTCCAGCTAAATCTAGAAAAAGAATTCTAAAATAATACGAAGATATACAAAGAATAGCCAAACCTGATCCCAACAGCCAAGACATTTTAAAAAACAATTTATTGGACACATACTACCCAAACAGGAATACCACTTTGGAAACCATGTGTCTATACCAAATAGCCCAAAACTACACATAAAAAAAATAATATAAAACCTGATGAAAAAAACGGTAAATACAGAGTAACAAACTGTGAAGGCAGCTTAGTAAAACTCACCAAACCAAATTTAATTAATCATATCAAATTGTCATTAAAGACTCCTCAACATAAAGAAGTATATTACATGTCCCTGCTACAACTCTTTAAACCATGGAGAAAAGAAGAAGAAATACTAGATAACTATGACTCATATGAAGTTGCTTTCAAAGCAAATGAAAGCACAATAACTGATGTAAACTTTACACAGTACAAAACAATGTTGCACAATGAACAGCAACACGAAGAAGAACTCCAGGCCCAACTAGATAAGGAGACTCCTGACAGTAGTCAACCTTCTGTCACAGGAAGCCAAGAACCACTGGGAGAGCCACTAATAACAAATGAGGCAGAATTAGCTATGATAGAAGTAGAAAACACCATGTGTCAGTATGAAGATAAAGAAGACTTAACTATACTATAATCAAAACTAAACAATGAGCAACATATCATTTTTCAAGAAGTGACAAAAGAAATTGCACATGGTGTACAACATGAAAACAAAGAATGCACCTGCAAAATTACAAACCTATACTATTGTACGTCAGTGGTGAAGCTGGTTCTGGCAAAACATTCCTAATCAAAATCATCAGTAAGTTCCTTCAACAATTGACAAACAACAAACTGTCAGCTGTTGTTACTGCCCCCACAGGTTTAGCTGCCTACAACATAGGTGGTGTCACTTTACACCGATTACTACTCCTGCCAGTAGAACACCAAAACAAATTAGACTATTACAAACTTTCTGCAGAAGCTGCAATGAAACTACGCAGAGTATTGAAACAAATGAAAATGCTTCTAATAGATGAAGTGAGCATGGTGTCCAACCTAATGTTGGCTTTGATTCACCTCACATTACAAGAAGTACTCAAAACAAACTATGAAGAGCACTTTGCAGGAAAACACATTATTGTTTTCGGAGATCTTCTTCAATTGACACCAGTAAAAGGTGAGCTTATTTTTAAAACATTAGGACACAAACTCTGCCGTAAAACTGTTGGCAGCATTGTAAATGTCAACCTTTGGCAACATTTCCAATACAGAGAATTAACAGAAACCATGCAGCAATCTGCAGATCTCACTTATGCCAACATCTTAAAAAGTATCAGAGTTGGTATACTTTCTAAAGAAGCAGAAGCAATATTGAAAACCCGGCACATTCATGCACTTTATGGTGATAATGCATGTGCTACAGATGTTATAGAACAATTAGCCCACAAAAATGTCAATTGTATGGCCTTAATGCCAACTCTTGCGTGCTGTTTCAAATTCAATGAAATAATGTTAAGTAAAGAAATGCAACCAATAATGGAAATTAGCGCCACAGACAAACTAGATGTACATGGTATGACACTACCCATGTGTGACTAAGCCACAACAAGACTAAACAGTTTAGAAAAATCAATCTCAAACACAGCAGGCTTGGAAAAGATATTAAAATTATCCTTAAATTGCAGAGTAATGCTTAAACGTAACCTTGACGTGGACCAAGGACTAGTTAATGGAGCACTGGGTACAGTTGTTGGCTTTCAAACATACCCACGTGATTAGAAAAATTCAGTTTGTCAATATTCTCTTTGACAAACTTTCAGAAGTAAAAAGGATAGGACGCTCAACAGCTCGATTCCTTCTCTTCAAAGACATGTATGTACGCAGAGAATAATTTTCTCTAACTCTTGCATACGCAGTCACCATTCATAAATCACAAGGTCTTACCCTAGACAAAGCAATGATAGACATTGGTAACACAGAAGGCATGAGCTTTGTAGCACTATCTCGCTTACGTACACTTGACGGTCTATTTCTAATCAACTTTGATGCAAGTAAAGTAAACGCTGATATTCCTTGCATTTTAGAATACAATACGCTTGCTATACACCCCCATCTAAACACATATTCTGTACCACAAAAAAGTAAAACGTTGTAAAAGAAAACTAAATCAAACAGAAATGCAACAGTATGTCACTGCAAATCCTCCAAAGAGAGTAAAACAAACTAAAACTTCATCAAGTACCACAAACATGAAAGAACCCATTAGGGAAAGTAAACCAGATACTTCATCAAAGAAGGAAGACAAACTAAAAAAAAAATCAATCAGATACAGAACTACCTGGTTCATTTAAACTCTCAAATATAGTTGGAGTAAGTTGCTACGCGAATGTAGCAATGAATATTCTATTTCAATTGCCACCAATTGTTGACAACATTTACTTACAGAGTACGGACCAATTGTGTTTGCAAATGTTAGTACTTCACAGAAATGCAACAAACAATCCTGATAACATGTATCGTGTTTATGGAATAAGCCAACAATTGGACTACTGTGCTGTAATGGTTAAATTCTCTATAAACTCACAGGAAGAGCCACAAGAATTTCTAATGTACTTACTACAAGTACTGGAAAATAAAAACATACCTATAAATGACATCTTCCAGATTTCATACATGTGGAAACATACATCCACTCTCTGCAACAATGTGACACAAGAAGAAATCCCCAATGAACGCTTCATATATATATATATCAATACCTAATTGTGAATCCATTCCATTTCAGCAACTTGTACAAAATGCAAACCATGATAGATTATGTACTACCTGCAATTCGGATAATTGCTCCACTTTAGTAATACAAACACATAGTAAATACGTAATACTAATGCTTCTACGTTACAATGCAGATGGTACCAAAAACAACTGCAAGCTGACTGGATTCACACATGGTCAAATATCACTTGGTAAGTAAACCTTCACAACAATAGGTATAATCTACCACCCAGGAGCCACAACCAATTCAGGGCACTACACTGCATATATAAAAAAGAAATGTGGATGGTTCGAATGTAATGATAGTACCATTACTCTAAAGCAGAGACTACCAGCAAATCTTACAAACGCTTATTTAATGCTCTTAAAACCAAAATTTGATAACTAAACTGTACTTAAACCTTAACTGAACCTATAGTAAAAAAATATAACCTGTTAGAATATTCCAAAAGCTATCCAACTGCCCAAAGATTCTACAACAACTAATCAGATAAATGAATACCACTAAATTAGAGCAAAAAATAGACAGTTAGAATACGCCAATTGGTATCTAACTGTCCCAAAATTTAACAATATCCAAACAGATAAATTAATACCACTAAAACATATAAAAAAATAGACAGTTACGATACGCCTACTGGTATCTAACTGCTCCAAAATTTTACAATATCCAAACAAATAAATAATATGTGACTGCTCCAAAAAACTGCAACAAGCCAATGTATAAATCATTAGCCAGAAACAACAAGTGAACACTGAAAACAAACAAACAATAAACTGTAGCATAACAGAAAAAGTTTTTTTTTTTAATCCAACATGGATTTTATTTTCTCCCACAGACCCAATGATTTTAGCAACAAACACAGAAACTGAGCAAATTGTACAGTACTCTGGTTTGTAATCTACTAAATATGAGGTTCCAAAAAAAAATGTTGATTATACAATGTAATAGTTCATTACAAAATACTAATACTAACATGCTATTTTCTTTACTCACAGAAATGAACAACAAATACATGTACTCCAGTTAATAAACCAAACAGTAAGTATATTATAATAAGTACAACCATCGCAGCATATCACACCCATAGTGGCTTATAACTTTGTTTGTTATACATTTGTTTTTGACTCAAAGTTATAAGCAACTATGAGTGTGATATGCTGTGGTGGTTGTGGCCAGGGCATAGAGTATTGGTTGCATGGCAATGGCCATGCAACCAAGACTCTATGCCCTGGCCACAACCACCGCAGTATATCACACCCATAGAGTTAAACATTTCAACTATGGCCTATGGAAACTTTTAATGTCCGCGGACATTATGAGTGTTCTTAGAACACATTCAACTTGCCAGAGAACAATACGGACAGCGTCCTCAGGACACCCCCATTTGTTTATTTGCGAACATTTCACGACACCGCGAGTGTTCTTAGAACACATACAACTTGCCAGCAAACAATACGGACACCTTCTTCAGGACACCCCCTATGAACATTTCAGGACACCGCAAGTGTTCTTAGAACACTTTCAACTTGACAATGAACAATACGGACAGCGTCCTCAGGATACCCCCATTTTGTTTATTTGTGAACATTTCAGGACACCGCGAGTGTTCTTAGAACACATTCAACTTGCCATCGAACAATACGGACAGCGTCCTCAGGACACCCCCATTTTGTTTATTTAGGAACATTTCAGGACACCACAAGTGTTCTTAGAACACATTCAACTTGACAGAGAACAATATGGACAGCATCCTCAGGACACCCCCATTTTCTTTATTTACGAACATTTCAGAACACCGCGAGTGTTCTTAGAATACATTCAACTTCCCATCGAACAATACGGACAGCGTCCTCAGGACACCCCCATTTTGTTTATTTGGGAACATTTCAGGACACCGCGAGTGTTCTTCCAACACATTCAACTTGCCATCGAACAATACAGAGAGCGTCCTCAGGACACCCCCATTTTGTTTATTTACGAACATTTCAGGACACCGCGTGTTCTTAGAACACATTCAACTTCCCATCGAACAATACAGACAGCGTCCTCAGGACACCCCCATTTTGTTTATTTGCAAACATTTCAGGACACCGCAAGTGTTCTTCCAACACATTAAACTTGACATCGAACAATACGGACAGCGTCCTCAGGACACCCCCATTTTGTTTATTTATGAACATTTCAGGACACCAAGAGTGTTCTTAGAACACATTCAACTTCCCAATGAACAATACGGACAGCGTCTTCAGGACACCCCCATTTTGTTTATTTACGAACATTTCAGGACACCACGACTGTTCTTAGAACACATTCAAATTCCCATCGAACAATACGGACAGCGTCCTCAGAACACCCCCATTTTGTTTATTTACGAACATTTCAGGACACCACGAGTGTTCTTAGAACACATTCAACTTGCCAGAGAACCATACGGACAGCGTCTTCAGGACACCCCCTACGAACATTTCAGGACACTGCAAGTGTTCTTAGAACACTTTAAACTTGACAACGAACAATACGGACAGTGTCCTCAGAACACCCCCATTTTGTTTATTTACAAACATTTCAGGACACCACAAGTGTTCTTAGAACACATTCAACTTACCAGAGAACAATACGGACTGCGTCCTCAGCACACCCCCATTTTGTTTATTTACAAACATTTCAGGACACCGCGAGTGCTCTTAGAACAGTTTCAGCTTGCTTGCAAACAAAACAGACACATATTGCGTCCTCAGAACACCCCCCCATTTAGTTTATTTAGAACATTTCAGAACAGCCGTGTTGTCCGCAGACAAATCAAACACAACAAGAGCATCTACCACATAAAAAAAAAAACATTTAACCTATCTCATACTCTCCCACCCTCCCCAAATACTCTTACACACCAACACACTCTACTAAACACAAAATTTAAACCAAGTTTCACCGCGCTGTCCACGGTCGTCCGCGAATCCAAGATGGTGGGCGCTACCGAAAATCTGATGCGCTTCACGCTCCACGCCGTCCAATCAGCGAACATGTCGCATGTCCGTGGACATCACGCAAGCCGATTGGCCAATCAGGACACTGTCCGCGGACCGAACACAGATATCACAAATTTTTTATGACCTAATTTTTGGTCATTTTAAAAATAAATACTGGACGGATTTTCACCAAATTTGCAAAAGCACGCTTTCGGGACCAAGCCGTTGCTCCTGGTCCAAATTTGGTGAAATCCGTCCAGCGGTTTGGGCTGTAGGTGTGAGCAAAGCTTTTTCCCCATTCAGTCTATGGGAAGAAAAAGAAGTTTTGGGACCCCCCATTATAACTTTGCCCCCCTGGACGAATCCTCACCAAACTTTGCATAATAATTAAGAGTGGACCATATACTTTGCAAAGTTTGGTGAGGATTCGTCCAGGGAGAGCGAAGTTATAAGCCACCCAAAAAGTGCTCTTCCTATGGAAACAGCAACTTAACCATAACTACATGGCCACTAGTGTGGCCATGTAATATATATATTTGAAGTGCCCCCCCCTCGAGTGGTGCTCTATGCCTACTATCAGCTGGTGCTTTGTAAAAGGTTAAGGGCTAACCTCAATTCTAAACAACTGGTGTTATGCCTGTAAAAGCTGTAACTGATATTCTAACAGCTCACATGGCAAAACAAAAATAACAAAGTACTCGATCCAACTTTAGCATGCAATCATCTGTATTAAAGTTAAAAGCAATTCATAGTCAAACTCTTAACCAGCATGGGCTTACAAAGATGCTAAAAAGTGAAATAAACACCCATCTGTGCGCCACACGTTCAACCCTTATGCAGGGACTTTCACAGGCGAAGTGTATCATTTGTTTCATTCAAATCGGTTTCTATTTATACTGTTTTCTGGAGGTACCTTTGTTCTAAATCACGTGACTAATGTGACTCATGTCCATTTAAAATGTGTAAAAGATTGCAGCCTTCTTGGACCTGTATAACTATAGTGATCTGTATAGGCATTCCTATGAGTTTTTCAAATAATTCTGTCTAATTTACTCTCCCTTATCAGTAATTCAAATTGTACTAAATAGTACTACTTAATTTGTTTGCAAGGCCTAATGGCAACTGCAGTTTAGTACTGCGTGTTGCACAGTGCATGACATTTGAAAGCTTCAAAGGCAAAGTTTGTGTGGCAGCACTGTGCTAGTTAGAACAAGGTGGGCGGGCACATTATATAACAAGTTTATTACAAAATCTGTGCCACGTGATTTAGAACAATACTAAATCATTTTGTCCTTCGTGTCATGGTTATCACAAGCAGTCATTCTACCTAAAGTGTTCACGTGCATACAAGGTTATTCCAAAAACATGGTACCGCAACACTACGTGATGCTGTGGCTTAAATAACCATCCTCATACTTAGCGATCCATTTTCAATTGTTATGTATCTTATGTGTTCAACTAGTCTTGACCAAGTGGACTTGATAAGGACTCTAGACACTGATATATAAAGTGAACAAGTGCAATACAGTACAAGTAGTCATTCTACATAAAGTGCTCATTGCAGTAAAAACATATTAAAAAACACAACATTGCACTTGTCAAACTAATGAAAAAACCTCTGGAGAAATGAGGTGTGATGAGGTTTGGATGGGATATGGCCTTAAAAAGCCCCAAAATGGGTGTGTTTTTCATCTCCGTAGTCCCCAAACAGTCTGGATGTCCGGGGCAGTCCTGTGATGTTCGCGAACATCTATGCTTATTTCTGCATTACAGAGTTGGTGAAAAGCAGTTTTTGGATGGGTTATAACTTTGGCACCACTCAATGAAACGGGATGAAGTTTTGGAATTCCAATCTGGACCAGACTCTGAATGGTTCTGCAAAGTGTGGTGTTGTTTTGTCAAGAGGGAACAAAATTAGAGGGGGGGTCTATATATATTTTAAAGGCTTGTAAATGTGGTGCCATTTGATGCACAGAAGTTTGCAAAAATAAGTTTGACCTAGATATGAATGTTTTTGCAAAGTTAAGTGGGATTTTGTCAAGAAGGGGGACAATTAGAGGGAGTGTCTCAACATTGTTAGATGGTTTATAAATGTGTTGCCGTTTGTCGAATGTGGACAAAAGTTTTCAGAAAGATTATAGACACAACCTTGAATATTTTGAGCAAAATCTGAATGGATTTTGACAAGTTGGGGTTAAGATATATGACTATTTTAGGTACATATATTTTGACACTTTTCAAGAAATTAAACATGGACGGATTGGAGCTAACTCGTGTAAGGACATTGAGAAGGACCTGAATGCATAGTTTTTGCAAATGTGTGCGTGTTTTATTTTTTGAAGAGTCATAATGTGGGTACAAAAATAGTGATATACCGTTGGGGACCGAGGTATAGACTGTGGACATGGGCAGAGGCCAGATTATCCGGAACACGGCCAAAGGTCATGACCCGGATAATCTGACTACTGTCGATGACCAAGAGGGACTAGCTATGTGGTTAAATATTTCAAAATTGGGATAGGTTTGAATGGGAAAACAATTCTGCTCATGGGGACATGTTGAAGTGCTGGATGGGATGGCAAAAAATATGCATGAGAAGGGTCAGCAAGAATTTGAAATCATGGTAATATGTCCTGTGTTTTATTTTTTTGAAAGTGTGAAAATGTCAGTACACAACACAGTGATATAACATTGGTGTCTGGGCGATGGGTCTGGACGTCAGCAAGGAGAAATATGTGCTGTAATTTGCTTATTGGGGCATGCTGCATGGCCTAAGTGGTAGTTTTGAATGGGAACAAATATTCTGCTTGTGGTTACAGCCTGAAGTGGTGGACTAGATTACAACAGACTTGCGCGACGAGCATTAGCAAGAACCTGAAAGCATGTTTTTGGAAATATGTTTTATTTTTCAAAAATGTAAGCTTGTACGTAGAAAAACTAGTGATATACATTTGGTGTCTGGGTAGTGGGCCTGGCCCTCGGCAAATGCAAATGTGTACTTTAATTTGCTTATTGGGGAATGCAGCATGGCCAAAGCCCATGCCCCATGGATTTGGAGACTGGCCATGACTGCAAGCCATGGGCACTGGCCATTGCTTACATTATTAGGGTATAGAGGACACTGTGCTAGGATGCAGGGTAGGTGCAGTGAATAATAGGGATGGGTTGGTTGTGCTGGGATCATATTTGAGCCTTATGCCATTGGCAATTGAACAATGATATGCATCCCCAGCATGCACTGCTGATAACGACGGACATAAGTATGTGTTGCAAAAAAATATGTTTCTTAAAAGAGGTTTATAGTTCTTTTATATATATGAAAAGAGGAATTATTAAAGTATTTACAGTGATGTAACACCATGAAACATTTCCACTTATAAAAACCTATTAAATCGATAGAAAAAACATTGTTAAAAGAATGTTATGGTTAAGATGCATCCCACCCTTGGGACTCCTCTGCTCCAGTAGTTAGCCAGTAGCGTCCCACTTTGGCATCTCTTGGCATTTCCCTCCTGGGTTCATATGAGCACTTGCCCATCCATATTGCTCCTTCTATTTATGCACTTTTCTCACAGCACAATGCATATGTGCATTTATAAGAGCACTCTGTACAATTTGTTTGCATAAGTATAGGAAATGCAGATGCAAAAGATTTGTAGAAGATTGTTAAGTGACAGTTCTTGTGCGTAATATGGTCATAGGGTTATATGTAGAGGTTTTGGTAGAGTTTGGTGGATGGATCTGTGACTGCTTGAAAGCAGGGATTGAGGGAGTGTTGGAAATATAAAATTAAAAAGGGTAGAAGGGCTGCCCTGTGCAATGTTGTACACGTGCCATCTGGGTCTTTTAATGATACATGGCCCGGAAAGGAGACTTTGGAGACCGCAGATAGTTATAAAGGTCCATCGATTATGGTCCTTATTGTATGCTATAGAAAAGTATTTGGGACAGAAAATTGTTTCAGTCCTCCTATATTTTTCTCTAGTATACAATAGTCCATTAGTACCCAGCGCATTGTAAAGATTGTGTGCTCTATTCACTGATTGGTCTCTTTCAGAGCTTTACTGTATGGTATTCCTGGTCACATCGTGGTGGCAAACTCGCGCTGGTTTCCCTTCATTCTTTCACCTCCCCCATGAACACGCTTGGGCCGCCATTGAAGGGGAGAAGGGACTACACGTAGTCCCATCTCCCTGTTTCATGGCAGCCATTTTTTTATGTACCTTTTTCCCCATTATTTATAATGGCCAACATTGAAAGGGAGAAGGGACTACATGTAGTCTCTTCTCCTGTTCCATGGTGGCCATTGAGTTTGTTTACTATGGCCACCACGCAAAGACAAAACAGACTATGTTTCCCTGGCTGCGGCAATGATTTTTTTTTTTCGGCTGCAAAAAGCAAAGCGTCTCGCAGCCGAAAAAAACCCACAATTAGTACTCTGGTTTAATGGGCCGGGGTACTAATGGCAATAAGCCCCTCCACTGTGGGCCATTTCCATGTAAGGTAATGCCCCGGGGATCGTTACTCAGAAATGTAAAGTAGTTGGAGTATATAAGATTATTTTTTGACATATTTTGACTGTCAGTCAACAAAACTGCCTGGCTTAGATATGTCAGTGACAAAAACAAGTGGCCTAGATATGTGATGTCATCTGTGATGTCATCAATGGCATTTGTGTTGTCATCTTTAATGTCCTGGGTGTTAGTCATCATTGTGTACGGTGGTGGTGCGAGTAATGGTTGCTTAGCTTACCATAACTGGCGAGTTTCTGGGTTTTTTCAGTTGTACTTGTAACCATAACGTTCACTTTAACAAAGATTTTTTCACTGAATTCCTAGGTTTTTATTAGTGCAACCTAACCATAACGTCCCTTTTGAAGAAGGTGTCCCGAGACCACCCCACCACCCCCCAAATGCATGATGAGATGAAAGGCCAGAAATGCTTGCAGCCACCCATCTTATTTCAGACGATTCCCAAGTGCACCAATGATTGACAAGTACACAGAGAGGTGTGCTCTGAGCCAGCCACACAGAGCGAATACAATGCAAATCTTTACATGTGTGGGAGAAGAGCCGCAGATCGTGGACAGAGACACCTATATGAACAGCCTCGACTGAGCAACAAGAAGCCACAGTGTTGACGTCACTAGTGACAACATGACATAGCAGTGTTAGACACGAAGCACATTCGCAGTTCTGCACCGTATCAAACAAACACACACTCAAATACATGAAGAACATGCTTACACAGCTCTATAGCTGGAGTACAGATAAATATATATACAGTCAATGATTTTTTTTATTATTGCATTAACCAAAAGCAGTAACGCAGAACTGCAAGGCACAAGAGATCCTGAGCAAGATTGCAGATGCTTAACGTGAACAACCCTATGGGTCTACAGGGATATTTATATATCTCGAACCTGATAGGACCAAGTGTGACTAACATGTAGAGAACCTAGCATAACATGGACAATGTAGAAACCGCATTCTAAGGGTTAGGAAAAATAGAGCAGGCCACTGAGTCTGTGACGAGCAAAGCTGATTCAGGCTGCAAAGAGAGCAAGAAGCGCAAGACAGGCTCACCACCAAGGTCAGATATATGAGGACAGAGTCCAATCTCTAGATGATAAAGCTAGATGATCCAGCTATATAATATAATCTATATAATAGATGATCCAGCTGCCGAAAAGCACAATAAATCCTCACAAATGTGAGCGGCAGAGCTCAATTTTGTGGTCTCTAAACACGTGGTACAGTCAAATGAGACAATGGACAGCTTTCCGTGGTGGGAAAGGGGAGCCGATCCCAGCAAGTCAGACACAGACTGCAGCAAGTGTTGCGATTTAAGGAGCATATTCGCATAGGCAAGGGTGGTGTACACAAGTTACAATACAGATACATAATTGTTCACATCATCTTGAAGAGGTTCACCGCAAGCTGAGAACTCGATCAAGTCCCAGGAATGGGTAGATCAGCTCTAATCAATCACAGTTTAGAAACCCAAGGGTGGATGGCAAGGTGCAAGAACCAATGGTAAGCCAACTACTTTGCAACAATGTAATACATTGTTTCTTGGGGATCTGCCAGGCCAGCCACCTGACATGTGAGGACCAGTAGAATAACAACTATAGGGTCCCCCATAGTTACTAATACTCTCAATACCCAATCCCTTGTGCTGATAGGTTTTTTGGGGAAGGGCCCAAGTGATGATGCAAAACCGGCCTGCACACCGTGGAATGCAGAGATGTACTAGAGACTTCCTGTTTTCTTGTATTGATCCCTGTTGGCTTTATTTGCAATAAACCAAAGTTTGTACTTGCAGTTATTCTGTGGAGGATGTTGGGCCATCGAAGTCCAGAGGCACCCAGCCTCGCTCTGGCATATCTGGGAGTCACCCCCCAACGAGTTGATAGCAGAGGTGATGGTTGGTTGAGCAAGCCCGGCACAAAGCAGTCTCCTCCGCTGTAGAACCGGAGAGGGTGCAGGACCCTCGCATATTTCGAGAAGGATGGGGAATGCATAGCCGTGGAAAGGCCGTCAGAAGCCAGTTTGGAATATCCTGGCCAAGGTCAGTGAGGCATCCAGGCAGACCAGGATGGGGAAGTGGCAGCTTTGGGGGACCTGGCAGTCAAGCAGCACCAGCAGACCACGGAGTGTAAGTATTGACCCAGTCAAACAACAACCGTGGGTGTGAGGGAGGTTATTGAGTATTGTGAAGTATCATTGAGTACTGTTGAGTATTGTCAAAGTATTGTTTAGTATCGTTAAACTTAGTAGGGAATGGATTGGAGGGAGATGTCAGTATTTGTAGTTAGGGCACGCTCAAGTGGAGAGGTAAAGGGTTCTGGTGAACAACCTAGACTATTGACTTGAAAGCACGGATGACAGAAGTATGTAAATAGTGGTTTCCTGTGGTTTGGGCATTTTAGCTCGGGTCATAGAAGACGATATCCCTGTAAGGTTAAACAAGGGGTCTGACCTAGATTGTGGAAGGTGATTCGACTGGTTAAGTCTGGAGAGGGGAATCATCATTTACTAAGCATTTCAGCTGGTACAGATCGAACACAAGAGACTATTGCTATAGGAGGCAGGAAGACAGCTATGAGGTTTGTGGGTACTTTACGGTAATGGGCTGTAACGTTGTGTGCGCAGTATTTGACTTCTCAGCACTATGTAGTTATTGAATTGGTGAGGACACCAGGAGGGTTGCACAAAGGACATGTAGAGAATGAGACGGTGTGGAACTAGCATTGGAAAAATTGAGATTGGTAGACGAGGTGGACGAGTGGTGGTGCGCGGAAGGCGCTTGCGCAAGTGTGTGGGAGAGCCTGAGAAGGCAGCGACTGTGAAGTGGGCCGATGCGTGGAGCACGCCTGACAGCTTGTGGAGCCAGAGAGGCTTGCAGTAAATTAACAACATAGTGATTATATTGGGTTCCTTCCTTAACAGCGGACTATCAATTCGTGTTCGGGTAAATGCAAGAGCAATGTATCAAGGGAAGTGTGGGATGACACACCCCTCCAGCACCTGTGTAAGCGATTCCCACCCTATAAGGACAAGATATGCAAGGATTGGATAGAATGGCACAAAGGGGAAGTTAACTAAACCATGGCCACCTTGCAGAAGATTCTCCAAAGATGTGCAGCAATCACTGCTGATGCATATACAGGGTACCATGGTACCTACAAGGGGATGAAGGTAGCAAGCCCCATGGCTATATTCAAGCTTTGGAGAATGCTCCAAGAGGGCAATGGGGACACAGCAAGGCATCAGTGGATGCTGAGCCAGCAGGAGGTGCAGGGGTCCACGGCCCCACCCTCCGCTCCCCCACACATGCCTCAGAGCATGATCTCCGATGACACAGACTATGTACCCATTACGAGAATTAAGAGCAGCAGAGGGGTATTCAAATCTGACACATAAATCACCACCATATAATAGGGAAGAGGAGCAGGGAGGTTCTGGGTAACTGACCACTGGGTGAGGAGCAAGGGGCGAGGCACAGAAGAACACAAAGGAGGGGCTAGCGAGCATAGCCACGAACAAGTGTATTGGGGGCAGATCCTTCTGAAGTTGGAAGGGAAGATGGAGGGTGAGACAGAGGGGGTAACTAAGGCAATGCAAGGTTTGAGGGGGAGCAGCAAATAGAAGGGGGACACATACAGAGGAAGAAAGAGGAGTGAGAGCAATGTGACAGGAGGATAAGAGAGCTAGAGGGTATTGAGAGGCAGAGGGAGGTATTGGAGCAGGAAAAATGCAAGTTGATTAAGAGGGAACAGAGAATGTTGCAGGTGAAGAGATTGGAAAGGGAACGCGCATGCAAGCAAGAGGATGAGTGAGCAATAAGGGCTATAAAGACGCAATGGACAGTGGATAAGGGAAATGACAGAGTTGAGGGTGGCGGACGAGCAGTACCAGACAGCATGACCACATGGGACAGGAATACCACGGAACAAGACAAAATAGGCGTAGGAGCATGGGTGGGAGGAAGCAGATATGACTTGCAGGATATAGACATTAACATGAAACCCAACATGGGCAGGACAACTAGAAGTCTGAGCTTCATAGATGACTTTTGAAGTAACATGGGCTCAGGATCCGACAATGAGGGACAAAACAGTGGGGACGAGAGGGGGGAGCTATGCAGGTCTCTATTGACAGGGAAAGGGACAGACAAGAGGGTGACATGGAAGAGAGGGACAGGCGCAGGAGGAACCGGAAGAGGCAAGGACAAACACGCACCCCGGTCAGTGGATGAGCTATGTAACATCCATTGACCTAGTACCATACATACAGAGGCTCAGAGACCTCCCAGGACGAAGGAAGGAGGAGACAGCTATAGAATGCTCAAGAGAAAGGCTAATGGGGGAAGTAGATGACAAGGTTTGAATACCCATAACAGAACCAATAGATGTGTACTCCAACATCAGAAATGCGGACAGGCAGGTCAGACTGACTAGAAGTGCGAATGGGGAGGTAGGGTTTACACAGATGCCATTACTGGAAAAGGGAGGGGGCGACCTCAGTATATACCATCAACGCACATCAACAAGGAGAACGTGAGATGTAGGTTACCATCGTTGTCAGCGGGGGCTGGGAAATGAATACATGAGATGGAAAGGATGACAGTGGACCAGAGGTTAGCAGTGGGGGATGTGAAAAGACTGTTAGTAGTGATCCTCGGGGAAGCTGCTGATAATTTATGGAAAAGGCAGGGTTCCCAGGTGTGACAACGCAGAACACGGCACATGACAGTTCACCATTAGCAAATTGCAGGGCTGCCGTATGGCAAGCCTTAAGGACATAATACCCAGACACATCAGTCATTGGAGCAATTATGTCTCGCAAAATGGAGATAAACAAAGACCCACTATATAACATTCAGGCGATCGAAGAGTTTTGGCGCTTTGAAACTTGAGTATTGACGGACAAAACAATAGCAGGATTTTACCACATATTATGCCAGGGGTTACCAGAACCCCTTTCAGAAACAGTTAAGGAAGTTGGTAGGCATGGAAGCATAATCTTGGCCAGAAATACAGCTTGCGATTGTTTATCATTGTAGGCTATAGCAAGAAAAACTAAAGATGAAAGCACATGAAAGGAAGTTAGAGGAATCAAAACTAGTGCACACAAATCTATCAAAGAACACCATGGAAGGGGCGGTGCTGACAAGCATGAGTGCACAGGGAACACAGCAGTAGCAATACAAACACCTGCCCACAGGAGGAGGATTCATGGGGCAGGGAAACACGCAGCAAGGGCTCTGAGGAAGAGGGGGGCCATCGAGAGAATGCGGTTATGGACCACCACAGATACATCTCACCCAGGGGGGTTTCCCAGGGGGGTTTTGAGGATATGGGCTGCAGGTGCAGCAGGGCCCAGGGGATTATGTGGGGGCTTCCAAGGGCAAGGGAGAGAGCCACCACAGTGTTTGACATCGAAGCAGATAGGACATATTTTGAGAGCTTGTAGAAGCAGAGGGATGACACATAATTGGGGAGCACAGTACAAGCAGGCATATCAGGGGGACCAGGATGACTATTACAGACAAGACCAACACCAACAACAGCAGGGACAGATACAGAGCACACACCAGCTGCCACCACAGATGCAAGCATCCAAACCACAGATGCAAGCAGCTGTACCACAGTATTTGCAAGCACCACAGATTTGAGGAAACACACAGCAGTTACCACAGGTACAAGACAGCATGCAGAAAAATGACAGCCCAACGTCACACCTGGTCTCTATCACAACAGTCCCCCTTAGAAAACTGGGAGTGGTCACCAGGGTGAGGAACAACCCCTTTTCAGGGAAAGGGATGTCCTTATACCCTCAATAGGACAGCCTGCATACAGACTTGATGTGTTCCATCCTGTCGATCACACTCAACCCTGCGGAGGAACCTTGCATAGGGTTGTAGATAAATGGGCGACTAGGTCCTGCTTTCGAGAAGGAGCATTTAGATTGTCAGGCGATGCCATGAATACTCAACGATTCTCTGGGGCTCGGAAAGTGGTTCCTTTCATAGATGATAACATGACCTATCTCTGCCATTACTTTACTCTCGACAGACTCCTGTAAATATATTCGGACAAGACATTATGAGCAGACAAAACATGACAATCACATTAAAAAACAAGGGGATAGTGAGCTCCACAGCAGGACTAGACATGCTCAATGTAAGAGAGATCATTCAAGCCTACTGTGGACACAAGCTAGAGAGGAGGTGCCAATGGATGAGGAGCTGTTCCAGTACAGGACTGAGATTGCCATTGCATGGCTCC